>NC_089276.1:26198944-26798944 GCF_963678975.1 Dysidea avara
GTTATGACCTTTTTTTTTTTTTTTTTTGGTCTTTAACTTACAGCTTGGGTGAAGGGCCCCACTTTAACTCTTTGCCCTGGCCCCTTAATTTCTCTGGGCGGCCCTGACCCCAAGCGGTTTATCTGGTAGGCGTGGCAAGTAGTCGTTTTATATTACTGTAGCTAATCTCGATTGCGTAATTGTTACACACTGTTGGTTTTTTCGTTGTATCTTCCTGGTTTTTAACTCGATTTCTGTCAAACCACAAAAGGTTTGAGGTTCAATAGTTAACCTATTCACCAACCGATTTTCAGCTTCTTCCCATACGCGGTTTACCCTGTAGGCGCAGTGAGTAGGCGTGACAACATATTGGTGTTATTTTTCGTGAATAATCGCTCATGACTCTTTGCCTGTTTATCGTATTCCAGCGAAAGTTGGTATTGAGATGTGCCTTTATACTTCCCCTTCTGTGTGCCAAATTTCAAGGCAATCGGATAAGGCGTTCGCGTTTTATAGCAGTTTTTGTCAGTGTGCGAAAAGAGGAAGAAAAATATGAAGAAAAAAAACGAAGAAACTAAGCCAATTTTTGAAGTCGCATATCTCAGGAACGCCTGAAGCGATTTTGCTCAAATTTGAAATGTTGAGTACTGAAGTTGGAGGGCATGTCCATAGCAAAAATCGTCTTCTTTCATCAAGGCAGTACAGAGCTACGGAGGTGCGAAAATTTCATTTCGTTCTTCCTGTCAATATACTCACGGGTGTTACGCGCCGGCTTCTTGGGCCGCACGACACACTACCATGTGTCTTGATATATGTAATGGTTATACCATGGGCACGAGTGCTTTGCCTGATATATATACACATAAGCCCGAAGGCCGCAGGCCCGAGATGAGAAGAGAAATAAAGTATAACATCAAAGAAATCTAATGATTTCAGGATATAGTGTGCACTCCTATTACGTGTGCAATAGCACTGGCTTAACGAGATGTAACAGTATGCAGTGGTACAGTGCATATATCTCATCAATTTTCTGAACCAGTGTAATATGTGATATATATACACTGGCTTTCTTTTGATCTAAGGTGTGAAAGTGGTATATATATATATATATATAATTTTTATACTTTTATATATATTCTTTTATTCTTACAATATATAGTACAATATATATTATATAGTTATACAATGGGCAAGAGTGCTCTGCCTGATATAAACGCATGAGCCTGAGGGCCGTTAGGCCTGAAGGCGAGTGCGTTATACAGGCAGAGCACAAGTGCACATTGTATAACTGCTATGTACCACTCACCTAATAGGTGGAAAGATCTAACGCTGCAGCTACATTTCTTTTATAAGGTAGAAAGCCGATATCGATTATGGCACTCTAAAACTATTGACATTACTACGTATCAAGCATGACCTTTACCATACAATCACACGGCAATGCCACAATCAATTGTTATGGTGAGTATCAATTAGAACAATATTATTTTAAAAAGTGATTTGTTAAGGTGGAAACTTCGATCAAACTAGTAAGGTATGTAACTACGTTTATATATATGTAAATAGAGTTTTACCTACCGTGTTTGCCTCTGATCACCATTGGCTGCTTTTAGATCACATATATAACATAGTAGTGACATTCTCTGTATGGCCCCACAATCGAATTTCACATGTTAGGCTATATAAGAATTCGAGTAAACAGTGTAACATCTTGCCACCTATTAGGTGAGGTGTCATAGCGGCCTTAACCGCCGGCACTTGTGCAATGTAGCACAAAACCACAGCCAGTGCAAAAAAATATATATTGCACTGCAGTCAGTGCATTATAAGTTATAATGCACTCCCTGCGGTTAGTGCAGCAGTGCTATATATGAATTATAGCACTCGCGGCGCCTTTGAACTGCCCACACAGAGTAGTACGTATTCTATTGGTTTACAGATGTATAACTTTCTACAAAATTAATAAAGATTGAAACATGGGAATCATGCAAGCAGAAAGCACATTATGTGTACACTAAAAATATAGCTGGTTGTAGTGTGGTATTATCATGTATTGTGAACAGCATCATACCATTGATCAAACATTTAAAAGTCACTATAACCCATTCCTGGCTAATTCCTGTAGCTATATATGTCTGGAAGGCATGCTTGCTTTAATTATAACTATAACAGGCAACACACAGAATAGCTGTTCTTTTAGTTGGCATAGCTTAAAGATGTACATAGTAGAGAAGCAGGGGATCTTGTGATCACTGTAAAAACAAAAGTGTTTCAAAACACCTTTTTGGGTGTCCTAACTACTATGTCTGTGGGGCTCCCTTGGAGGTGTTTCATTACACTTCATCAGGATGTTACAAAACTCCCACTAAGGTGTTCAATAACACCGAATACTAAAAAGTCTGACCCTTTGAAGGGAGGGTATTGGGATAGGTGCCACAGGTACTAGTACGATAGGTAAAGCAATTAAGAAGCTTGCATGTGTGTATTGTAAGGGCACACACACATCTAACAACTGTGATGTGGTCATTAGCATTGAGAAATGCCTGTAACACATCAAGAAGGAAGCTTATGCTTCAATTGTTTAGAGTTAGTCAGTGCACATCACAAGCTCGCTGCAAGAAATGTAACAACAAACATCACACCAGTATTTGTAACACTGGTAGTTCCAAACCAAAACAATTACCTGGTGACCACAAGACACAGCCTAATGAAACAAAATCAAGTCCTAGTCAGGTGACCCAAGCCACTGTTCCAACACAATAGCAATGGCTAACACAGACACATCCGTGTTGTGTAACTTTGGCAACTCTGTTTGTTTACTGAAGACTGCTGTGGCTAGAGTAGTTTCTGAGACAGGCAGCAACACTGCAAATATTTTATTTGACGAAGGTGCTCAGCACTCTTTTATCTCCAAGAGGCTAGAAAACAATTTGCAGCTGACACCAAGTAGACAAGAGAGTGTTTCTCTGGCTGCATTTGGAGCTGATACTTCTACACCACAACATTTAGATGTAACAGATGTCACAATCGTCAGCCAAACAGGAGAGATGATATCACTGTCAGTACTAGTAGTTCCAAAGATTGCTGCCCCCCTCAAATGTGTCACAACTTCTAAGTTATGAGAGCTTTCCTATCTTAGGGACCTCACTCTAGCTCACCCCATAATGAAGGAAAACAGTCAGTTTGATATATCTATACTAATCGGAGTTGATTACTATTGGAAGATTGTTGAAGATCACATTGTAAGAGACCCACAGCTGTGTAGTCAAAACTAGGCTATCTTCTATCGGGGCCACTAGCTCTCTCATCCCCCTCCTATACAGTCACAAGCATGCACATTGGCATTCACAATGATCCTGAGATTGATGACCAAACTCTTAAAAGGTTTTGGGCAATAGAATTCAGTGGAACATTACCAGCAGTGAAATATTCTGACTAATTTATGGACACTTACCTGAGGACAATCACACATGAAGAAAATGGCTCCTATGTGGTTAAATTTCCTTGGAAAGAAGATCATGCTCCATTACCATCAAACTATGAAGTATGCAAATGAAGAACTATATCACTAGTCCACCGACTGGCTAGCACACCAGAGCTGATGGTAGCTTATGATCAAATCATCACAGACCAAGAGAGGAGAGGGTTTGTGGAGAAAGTTAACTCAACATCAAATATCCCAGCACATTACATACCACACCATCATGTCAAGCAGAATTCTGTTACTACTCCAATATGTGTGGTGTATGATTGTAGCTGTCAGATGTCCAACAATCACCCAAGTCTGAATGACTGTTTTTGAAGTTGAACCATCTCTAGTGAATGATCTTTGTTCTATTCTCCTCCGTTTTCTGGCCCACAAGTTTGGCTTTACTACTGATATTGAGAAAGCTTTCCTACATATTAAGCTTCATGAGGATGATCAAGACTTTACTCACTTTTTTTGGCTGTCAACTCCAGAAGATCTAGAGAGTGAATTTGATGTTTATCATTTTAAGGTAGTGGTTTTTGGATCAGCAAGCTCACCTTTTATTCTGAATGACACTCTTCGTTTACACCTAAGTAACCAAAACTCAGAAACAGCTGATGATATGATCCAGAACTTATATGTAGACTGACAATGTGATTTCTGGAGGTCCTACTGAGGAAAGTGTTGTCCAGTACTTTAGAAAGGCCAGAACATATATGTCCAAAGCAAACTTCAATCTGAGAAGTTGGGCATCCAACAGTCCACAGTTACAAGCCATTACACACATGAAGAGTGTTGCTGATCCTAGCCAGATGGTCAACTTGTTAGGCTTACACAGGAATGTATCAACAGACCGAGTGTGTTTCATACCAAAACAGCTAAATTCTGATACTGACTCTGCAATTACTAAGAGAAATGTTTTACAGTTTTCATGTAGAATTTTGATCCACTTGGTTCCTGTCCAATGGCGGATCCAGGATGGGGCATTTGGGGCAAATGCCCCCCCCCCTCCCCCCTTCAAAAAATTGCATACAAGATCGAGATACTCTAATAGAGCAGTCAATTACTCTAATAAAGCAGTCACAATGTTCATGAGGCAGTGTAGCTTACCTATGAAGCTATAAATAGGATTTTATTTTACATAACAGACATGATATAGTTGGTAAGGATAACTAGCTATTATTGTCGTGACCTTTTTTTTTTTTTTTTTTTTTTTTGGTCTTCAACTGGTTTTCAGCAAGTTTTTTTTGGTCTTCAACTGTTTTTCAGAAAGGTGCCCCCCCTCTTTCCAAACTCTGGATCCGCCCCTGCTGTCTCCAGTTAGTGTCTGTGCTAAACTGTTGATGAAGCAACTTTGGCAAATGAATGTTGGGTGGGATGAGCCTTTAGAACCATCTATAAGAGAACAGTGGAACAACATTTGCTGACAACCTACAGAAGGCAGCCCATGGTTCTATCTCAAGATGGTATTTTGATGATGATGACTGCAACACTCAAGCTCAAGAAATCCATGGATTTGCAGATGCTAGCTTAAAGGCATATGGAGCAGTAATCTACATCCAATAAGGCAATGAGGTGTCATTTGTCATAGCCAAGACACGTGTTGCTCCACTCAGCAAACTCACACTGCTTAAGCTTGAACTTATGGCTGCACTGGTTGCTACAAGGCTTACAAAGTTTGTAACTGAATCACTAAATAGTTTTTATCCTCACATGCCTGCTTACTTGTGGTCTGATAGTCAGATTGTGCTCCATTGGATAGGGAGCCAGAAAACAGAAGCTACAGTTTGTTTCCCACCACAAAAAGGAAGTTACTCAAACCTTTCCATCCACAGTGTGGAACTACTGTCCAACTGGAGACAATCCAGCAAATTTACTGACAAGGGGGATGGACAGTGATGTACTCAATGATCCTCTTTGGAATACTGGGAAGTCTAAATGGCCACAATGGAAGCAAACTGAAATTCTACATTTACAGAGTTAACTGATGATGCTGATGAACCAATATCAATTGAACAGGCACCACAGACAGGTCTGCACAAGATTTTAGAGTTTTCTAACTTCAGCTCATTGATGAGATTGCTACAAGTTACAGCTTACCTTCTAAGATTCACTCACAACATGAAACATCAAAATGCTCACTTGGTTGGTACACTAACTGTTCAAGAGATCAACAATGCTTTAACTAAATGGATTAAAAATTGTTAGCAGACTTACTTTCACCGAGAAGTCAGACATCTACAGTCAAAGTCTGCAAAGCATTTGCCACTTGTAAGACAGCTCCGCTTATTCCTGGACAATGACTTCCTTTGATTTGGTGGCAGAATTCATAATGCTCCAATATGTGAGTTGTCAAATTTCCATACCTCCTGCCAACAAAACATCCAGTTATTTGGGGCACGTGTTCACATCTGGCACCATTCTATCTTTTATCTTTTCTATCAATTAAGTTAGTTCCTGGTCTCAGGTACAGTGTCAGACTTCTTACTGTATAAGTAGAAATTTTTACAGTGAATTAAATTTGGAAGTTGGCAAATTTTCACTGAAATTGTCAAATTTAAATCCACCAAATATCTGACGAGCTAAAGAGATCAAAAACATACAGAGATTCGATGGAAGACCTGTAAACCTACACAACTTATTCTGACAAAGATCTAGCCAACAATGGAAGATACACTAGTAACTGAGAATGGTCCACAGCATGCAGCGGCGATAAGACCGGTTGGTCACATATTCTGATATATCGCACATCACTATAATACTTGGAGGCTAAAACTCAAGTTATCATGGGCTTTCATGATGCCATCTGAAATTCTCAAATGCAGTCCATGCATGATTAGTAGGGGTGAAACGAATATTAAATTTTAGGTATTTGAATATTCTTCAAATTAACAAACGAATTAACGAATTATTCTTTAAGAATTTTTTGTATAATTAGGTGCTTGAAAGGGACAAAATCACTTTGATTACTACTAAAACTTTAAATGTTAAAAAAGAAAAGTCCTTTACATGTATTATTAAGATGAAAAATTATATTTTAAAATGACAGTTTTCAGTTGTCAAAATGTTTTCAAGGTTAATTAAATGTGTACATTATCCGATTAATGAATATTTAACGAATAACGAATATTTCTTAACGAATACGAATATTTCTTAACAAACGAATAACGAATATTCGTACTATTCGTTTCAGCCTTAATGATTAGTGCAAGTCCCTGTGAGCAAGAGGAAATTTGTCAAATAGAAATGTTGTTCAATTCCCCTAATATTTCCCCATCAAATTTTCTGCTTTTATGGTATGTACCAGTACCTCCACTTTTAATATATGTGACCCGGTCTTATCGCCCATGTCAGCAGATTCAATTTTTCACCCAGGACACAAAGCTACATGAATAAACTATCTAATTCCACAATCAAAATCAGCTAGACTTGAGTGGTCTGGTTTTGCTGACTGCTTTTCCCAAGCCCAGTGGTGATCTGTATGTGCAGTGTGGGGCCTTAATGTCTGGTCAGCCTGGGGATGACTATACAGCTCTGTGGGGTTGAATAAGTACCTCTGGTATGAATTTCCTTTCATTTTAGCCAATTTTGAGACTTCAGTGGTCCCAAACTTAGTCTAATTCATTCCCGCCTTCCTTTTCAATTTTTGAACACCATCTTTCCTGCCTTCCAAGCTCCACCACCTCCCACCCATTTTGCAGCTTGCCTGATACAGTCAACCTCAGTTTAAAAACTATCTAAAATGGCTGGAAACTTAGTGGTTGGCTACTTGCACAGTGGATGCTGTGGAAGGTAAGGAATTGGTGTAAAATGTGTGAAAATTTGGTACACATAGCTTCAACCATTGGCGAGCTACAACACACTAAATATTTAAAAGCGGCGTTTCTCGATGCTTTTAAATAGGCGATAAGCCCGGTTATCCCAGACTGGATCACATATTACCTGGTTACCACAAAAGTAATAATTATTACATAATGCGTTACATAAGTAATGTGTTACCCCCAACACTGTTGGAGTCCAGACATGAGATTATAGGGCTGTGCTGGCTTCTTAGTGGCTGATATGTAGCAAAATCAACAGAATAAATGTCTGGCCAACATTATCAGGCCACCACCAGTAAACCACTGATTCTTGCTAAGCCAAGCCCTCCACAAGGTGCCAGAAACCGCCATTCAAGCTCTCCACACCATCCAGAAAAGACGTCTGTTAAACCAGTCTTAAGTAGTTTGAGTAGTACTGATGGTCAAAACTAGTAGTATGACAGTACTACTACCCACTGATGGTGTTAGTTTGATTTTGCCTGATGTGTGATTTGGATCGGTTTTTGTAAAATATACCTTAATCTGGTCACATATACCAAAGGGTAAAGAAAACATATAATTGTATGAGGTAAAGTGAATAAATGTATCCATGGTTACAATGGTTATTTGTTTCACTGTGTAAACTAGCTACTTACAGTTTTATGAGATATAAACTGTACTAATAAAGTGGTTGACTGCTCTATTTCGTTGACCAACAAAAGTGGGAGAATCCCTCCATTTTCACTACTTATGAACATGACCATTCTGAATGTTTAGGAGTAATATTAATATTTAAGTGCACAAAGGGAATGGTCATTTTTACATGTTTTGTAGAGGATTGGGGTTTTTGGTGCAGTTTCCTTACCCTAAACAAGGCCTCCTAAATTAAGTCCATACAAAGCTTTAGTCAGGTCCTACACTAATAATCCAGAAAACAAGGTACCATGACCACCACCTCTCTTAAATTATAGCCCTAGCCAAGTCTCAGTAGAGTATATACTCTTGTAGCTATGTAGGTGCTGTAATACCATCATATCTTTGCTTAACTGCATGATCACTTCATTGTTAATATTGTTAATAATTTATTGCACTATTTTGTAATCAACTATTTCAGGTGCACCAAGAGCACTCAGCATTGGAGAAAGGGCAAAACAACGTATGTGAAATGATGTAACAGTTTAATATTTGTGCATGTACAACTTATTTGTGACTGGGTCTGGGAAAATCAGCCTTATCGCACGTGACAGCAGATTTGAGTTTTCACCATGAACACAAAGCTACATTAATAAACTATCAAATTTCATAATCAAAATCAGCTAAACTTAAAAATTCAGTGGTCTGCTATTGCTGGCTGCTTTCCTCAAGCATAGTGACAATCCGTACAAATGGTCTGGGGCCCTAGTGCAGCTCTGGCCAGTCTGGGGATGGCTGTGGCAGTGTGGCTGTACAGCTCCATGGCATTGATTGAAGACCTGTGATGTAAATGTCCTTTTGTTTTTGAGACCTGAATGGCCTATAACTCATCCCTACACCTTCCTCTTTAATTTTTTAAACATTCCCTTTATGCCTTCCTCTTTAATTTTTTAACAGTCTCTAGCCCCCCACCCCTTTTTGGAGCTTGCCTGGTACAGTCAACATCAAGTTAAAACTAACTAAAATGGCAGGAAACTTAACTATTTCTACTGTGGACACTCTTGCAGAAGGTATAAGAAGTTGGTGTAGAATGTGTGAAAAAATGGTACATATAGCTTCAACCATTGGTGAGCTGTACTTAAAACTGGCATTTCTCTTAAACAGGCGATAAGACTAGTTTTCCCACACTGGGTCAAATTTTTGTATTTTTATGCACATATTTGACCAGATGCATTAATTGAAATAAATGCTGTATCTTATAGTCACTCATGATGAGTGATTACATTGTTTTCTTAAAATAATAGCACTAATGCTATTGTTGAATTAATACTTCTAGAATTATAAATTGAACTGCTATGGCTGTAGACTCCTTGAGTTTACAGTAAGAAAAGTATTAACGTATTACAAATGTTAAGTTCATTTTTCTGGGCCTTGAAAGCAACTCCCATAACATACTGTATATAGAATGTTGTGCAGAAACAGTAGTTGTCCCTGAGTACTATATTAGATGCACAGTTTTTGATCCTTTTAACATAGTAACTGCAGCTATTTACCATGTTTATACCTTTTTGTTTAAAGGACCACCACTCCAAATAACAGATTTCCGTTTAGTCTATAATGTTTTAAGACAAGGAGCTATTTCCAGTTGGAAACCACTTGGAATGCAACTTGGTCTGACCTCGGATAAACTGAATGAAATATCAGCAGATTGTAGGGATAATGATTATGAAAGGCACATTGAAAGAGTTTTTGAATTGTGGAAACAGCAGTCACAAAAACGAACTTGGAAGGATTTAATAAGGGCAATAGAAGTAACAACTGTTAACCCACAACTCTGCATGGATTTGTCAGTGAAGCACCTAGCAGGTATGTAATTTTGTGTATTATTTAAAACCAAGCTTGCAGCTAGCAACTGCTAATCAGCTTGTTTATTTGCATGCACTGTCTCTCTGCTGTTTAAATCTTATATATTTGTTTTACTACTAAAAATACAATTTGAATCCACAATTTGAACAGTCTCGTAATTTTAAGATGACTGTTAACCATTGTTTTAATTAATAGACCATTACTAACTATTCACCTTGCAAATGAAAAAATTGTCACTGCTAAAACAGGAGAACAAGTGAGTGGCAAATCAACAACTTACAAATTAAGCTCCTTGCAGAGTGTATGAAAACAGCTAGCACTCTGAGGTGCATGCATTGAGTATTTACTTATGCCTTGTTATGTATTTGATTCTTCATGCACCCCCTTATTCCTGTACATGCTCATGTTTACAATAATAATTGCAGTATAAGTCCGTTAGCTGGCCAGTCAGTCAGCAAGTAGAAATTCATTGAAATTTAAATCATCAAAGAAACCCTTGGAAGTACATACTTTAGGTCATTTTACATTTGGTTTGATCTTGAGCAGTGCTAAGTCATTGTGATTCTGCAAGTTTTATTGCAATCTTTGATAGATTATGCATTTTGTTGCTACAGATTTTGATGATAAGGTTTTGGATAAAGATTTATCTAATGAAGTTTTGATACCAATGGCAAAGTACTGGTTTGAACTTGGCCTGGCATTAGGTATTGATGAAACACAACTGGACAACATTCCGGTTGCTGATAGCAGTCAAGGTTTTCGTAAAATGCTACACACTTGGTGGCAGCAAAACTTTGCAGCTGACCGAACATGGAATACCATTGTATTCTCTCTTGATGCTGTGAACCTAAGTGTGTTTGCTAAGGAAGTATATGATTCACGGATTGGAGCAGAATGACTGACAGAAGTTTAGAAATCAATACACTACATACATTCTTTATCTATTGTTTCAAACTAGATATATTTACCGCTATAATGTATATAAAGTTGATAATTGTAAGTGGTGAGTATGCAAAATGCTTACATAGACCACCATGACAATTACACTATTACCAGGCTTGTGGCATGGTACATACATTGTAGTATTTAATCACTGTACTTTTGCTTTTTGAAAAAATTGCATATAATAGCTACTTGCTGAAAACTATGAAACAAATTAGCAGCAATGCAGTGGTAATTTAATGTAATTTATTGCATCACAATAAATTGAAGTTAACATGCATGCTGCAGATATACAGTAGCACTATAAGAACTTGCACATAATTGCTGTGACTTGCTATGACCTAAGGGTCCACTATGATCTAAGCATGTGAAGTAATTTTGAAATGGTTTCAAGTATTGTGTAATCGACAAACTGGTTTAACAAGTTTGCGGTCACGTGACACACCACGTTCTCGAAAGGTGAATGACCTAGTTAAAGAAAAGTTCCCACCCACCCACCTGCCCACTGTTTGGATATAAATTAGATATATGTGCACATGTAGGCATGGCTGCTTGTACACTATATGTATAAGGTATGCAATTTGTTATTGCAACAACTTTTGTTACTTATTATAATATTATATATATATATTAATCTTAGGTAGGTGGTGACTGAGGATTGAGGGTGGGTGAATTAGATTCTAGTTATGTAGCTGTAATGCTTTATCTATTAATGCCAATACTAATGTTCATGACATAGCTTTGTCTGTCATTTTGATTGCTAGTGATCAATTGCTGCGATTTGACGTGCCTTAGCAGTTTGCTATCGTCACTTGCAAATGCTATGTTCATTCTATTTATAGAAGAACTTACTGCCCGCCCTATGATTTCCTCAGTTGCCCGTTATTCATCCAAACTCATCCTCTCTATATCATATATTATATGATCTATATATTGTCATGTCATGCACGATCTCATGTACATATAACCTGATTTACTATTATGGTGTCATTGTGTTCTTGTTGCATGATTGTTGAACTTGTGTATTGTCATTTACACTACTGGCTTTGTGGAAAATGTTATGTGATTAGCATTAGGAAAAAGAGTAGGCAATGTAGAGCTTGGTGCAGTGGAAGGGTGGATAGCTAGGGGAATAAATGTATATATATATATATATATATATATATATGCACATATGTGTAATTTAATCCTCAATAAACAGTGGCGGTTGCCACTATTCCCAGGGGTGGGCCCCAGCAACCAACATTTTAATTTATAATTTACAGTCAGCAGGTGTGGGACTTACAAATGTTTCTATGTTACAGCAATTAAGATTAGAATACAGGTATAAGCAGCAGATTAGCTGTTCAATCACAAAATATGTACCTGACACTAATGCTTCACCTAAATGGAAATAATATGCAGTCAGCAGATGTTATTAGAATAGTACAAAGCATGCATGGGAAAAATTTCTGCTTTACATCAATTAGGATTACAAACTAACAAAGTTATGGAAGAGCAGATGATGATGTAGTAACATAATACTAGCCTAACAGTGATTGATCTAAATGAAAATAATGTAAGCTCAACAGGGTTATTAAAACCTGTAAATATTTCTACTTTGTAGTAAGAAGGAGTAGAATATGCATCAGATGATATAACAGCTGTACTATCACACAGTGTTAACCTGATCTTTACAAATAAATTACACTCAGTAAAGTATGTAGCAAAATTCTTGCAACACATTCAATCACTTACTTATACCAGTTTATTACATTCATAACAAAGGTATCAGTGCAGAAGCTTTGAAACATGTAATAAATAATTTTAATAGTGTAAAAATAATTATAATGTCATATGGGAGACAGAGATCGCTGAAAAAACAAAACAAGAGTTGAACAAGCCAGCATGTAAACACACAGAGATCTCTATTTGGACTCAATGGATATGGTAGAAACTAAGAAAAAAACAATTGTTTCTATAAATCAGGAGCAAATAACAGGGGCAGATCCAGGGTTTGGCAAGGGGGTGCACAAAGGAAGGCAGGCTGGACTCAGCTTCACCTGACTAACTTTATATTTGTTTCATGTGCTTGTAAATATGCGTCCTTTATTTTATGCACAAAATATATCAATTTATTGTAAAAAATAAAAATAAAAAAAACAAACAAAGGTAATAGGCATATGTCTGGGGGCTGACACTAAAAGTCCTTTATATGTTTCAGGACTGAGATTTTTGATGTAGAGCAGTTTTAGTAATTAATAGTTATGCTAAGTGGTCTGCTTTGTATGCATCAGTGACAGTCACAATAGTTTAGTTATGAGTCAATTGTCATTATAGAATGGCATACAAAGTGCCATGCACGTGCATTTTATCTGCAAAATTCCTAGCTAGTTAAATGTGTCCATGGGGGTGGTGCTGCAGATGCCAGTTTTTCATAATACTCAACAACAACTGTGGAGGATTCTTAATAGTGTTACATGTGGTGACTGTTCTATTGGAGTATTTTGTTTAAAGTTTTTTTGGGGGGGGAGGGGGGAGGTGCACATGCCTCCTTGGATATGCCACTGGATAAGTAGTGAGAATGCTTCTGTATAAATGTTTATTTGAGTCCAAATAGAGATCTCTGTGTGTTTAACGTGCTGGACTCTTGTTTCTTTACCAATAAAAGTACATTTTTATAACTGAAATCTGCCATTTTGTTCATCTTTTTTTTCTCTGATCTGCAGGAAATCTGTTCACTTTCACTTTTTAGGGGATAAAACTACACAGCATTCCTTCCTATGTCTTTCTTCATGTCCATGACCTTTTTTAAAATGTATGATAACATCCATTCTCAAGCAAAATTAATTTGTTTCTTGTAGGTTCACTTTACCATAGATCTTCTGCAAGGGAAACCAATTATGTTAATATACATAAGTATCCAATCTCTATTCAAGATAATTTTCATTTGGAAACCATATATCATTACCTATATATTTAAGTTCATATCAGATCAGCAATGTTGTTGCATCGACTTACTGTGATCACAGAGCTGTACATGTGTGCACATGTACCAGAAGCCATATCCTAATACACATAGCTGACCACAGTGTGTTACACACTGCCTAATGTTGGGTACAAAGTGCACTCAGAAAACAACTCTGACAATATAAGCTGAACACTTAACAGCTACTGTATGATGATGACTGACTTGATGTTAACTATGTAAAAGCACCACCAGCACTTTTTATTATCATTTAACTATCAGTAGATGTGAACAGGCCTGCAAAAATAGGGCATTTAGGTACACACAACATTTCCAAACTTTTATCACCCATAACAGGTATTAAGCAATTAATTGGCTTTATAATTTCAGTACTTAGGTATAACTTGTTAGGTATAGTTTGTGCCCACATACCCCATTTTTGCAGGCCCAGTCACAAATGGATTTATAAATAGCAAACAAAATAGTGTAAAAGTAATTATAATTATGGGAAATAGAGATCTAAACCATTGCAACATCCTTTTGACCTCACAATTATTATCCAGTGGACATCTTCCAGATTAACTTCTAAGGCTTCTTTAGAAGTTGGGGAGCTTTCTAAGGTGGTCTTTAGGTGAGTGTTCTATTAGGATTTTAGTAAGAGATCTCTTTTTACTATTATTATTATTATTATATAGCAAACACACAATGTAATAGTATACACTTTTGCAATGTATTTTCATGCAACGTTATTTAATTTATGCAATTACTACATGGCAATTACTACATGGCAATTACTACATGGCATGTACTAGACTTCAATTTAACTATAAAAATTCATGTGTCATTAAGCATATGGAACATGGCCCACTGATATACACTTTGAATTTGTCAAATTATAAGATCATCAGAATCCCTGGTGCTTACTATATATTATATTTATGCCATCAGATTATGCCTTTAATTCATCACACATCACAGTAACTTTAGTCTGGTACTATGTAAATTATAGTTTATTAGCGCCAGTAGCAGCAGTTCATTGGTATCACCCATTGGGTTACTTCTTAATAAAAGTTTGATAGTTATAGCAGCAAGCCAACCATGCAAAAGGAGGCACTTTTGTTAAAATTACATGTGTCAATCTCTTAAGGGATACATATACCTTCTAATCAGAGCAATTGGCACATTTAATGCAACTTTAAATACTTGTAACTATACTTCACATAATCATAAATGTGCATGTGTGTTGCAAAGTTTGGGCCATGCATCCTCATAATCATGACTTGAGTGTGGACCAAGATGATGTGGACCTTATTATGAAGTCAGAAAGAGTTATTATAATGAATTTTGCATGCACACCATTCATGTTGACATTTTATTACAGAAAATATCAATCAAATTAAAATTAGATTCAGAAACAGTATTCACACAATATCAAAAAAAGATTTTTTTTAAAAAACAGCAAATGGCAGTGTTAATATTAAACAAAAATCTTACTGGCTAGTCAGCGTCTATTTCAAAGAATAGTTTATCATTGACGAGATATTGAACAAGTGGTGCTTCCTCTTGCTTCTTTAGACATTCAGACATAATGAAGTCGGTATAGCCCCATCCCGGATTACTACGGCCACCTGCCGGTTTGACAATACAATGTAGTTTGATGTCAGGGTTATTGCGACTTAAATAGTATTCTTTTTTGTACATAAAATGACCTTCGTCATATAATTGATTCAACAACTTCACCTGTACTCTACCATCATAAGGCCATTCAAGCTTGTCATCATTCTCACCAGCTGTGATATTTACAAATACGGCAAGATATCTATCCTTCCTTGTTCCTTGACTGCTCGGGTTAATATTGTGGTACATTTTGTATCCACGATGGCTGTAGAAGCGTACAGTACGGAAACTAGTGCCTCCAGGTTTGGAGCTTTCTTCTAATTTGGCACTGTAATTTTGTAAGCTTACAATCACTGGCAGGGCACGATCAAGTTGTTGTGTGATAAATTCATGAAGAAGATACAATGAATTCATGAATGAAGATACAATAAATGAAGAAGATACAATAAATTCATGAATGAAGAAGATACAATAAATTCATGAATGAAGATACAATCTTCAATTCTCAGCTTTGCAGCAATCTTTGTCATCCCATTAATAAAATGCTCTGTTTTATTCATTTCCTCAACACTCTTAGCAAACGTGTTTTGCATGTCATCAAGACCAATCAGTTTGTGCTGAACCTTCTCTAGCTCATTGAGTAGCATTGTCTGCACACTCTTAAGTTTGTCTTCAAATTCTTCTTTTGCCTTTTGTAGGTCTTCCTTGTATCTTTCTTGCAACATGGACAACTGTTTACTTTTGTCTTCCAATTCTTCTTTGGTCTTTCGTAAATCTTCCTCATGTTTTTCTTGCAATAGAAACATCTGCTTACTCATTGCTAGTTGGTGTTGGCTTACATTAGATTTCAAGTGATCATCTAGATTTCTTCGTTGCAGTTTTTCATTGCATCCCATAATGGGGCAAGGCACTAGTTGAAATTCACACTCCTTTAAGTGCTGTAGGAGAACTGACTGCTGAAGTGATTTCTTGCAACCATTATTTGGACAAGTGACTAGTAGTGTTGGACATGGATTGTGTTTATTGTTCATATCTAAAACAGTCATGCTATGTTTGCAAGTAGCACAAGTGACTAGTTGATACTGGCATTCCTTGATATGTAACTTTAGCTCTCTTCATTGTAGTTCCTGAGCACAGCCAGTGTTTGAACATTTTATGGACACAAAATTGCAATTTCCTTCAATTTTTCCTATTGATAAGTGGTTTAGAAGATTACGATGCTCCCCTGACCAAGGACAACCCGGTTCCTTCTTGGTGCAGTAAACTTTAGTATCATTTACCCTACGGCTGAAACTTAAATCCCTAAAGCAAGTGAAATCCTCTGTTTGACAATAAGGACAACATGGCACAGCTACAATAAATGTGTTGACCACAGCAATTGGTTTGGTGGGGATCATTGAGCAAACCATGACACAGAACACACTTCAACTGATCTTTATCCAGTGCATTCACCGGCTCAACATCACCCAATGCAATAGCAATGGGAGAATCGGTCTCTTTCTAAAATGAAATAACAAAATGTATTGTATGTATGTATATGTAACTTGTGAAAAGTAAGTAGAAGACATAATATTATCATGTAAGCCAACAAAATTCACAAGTGTGTTAATCAAATTACAATGCAAATACAGCTTCATATTGCAAGCACTAAAGCAGACCACTTTTACAGAACCAGTGGACCAGCAGATCAGTATGCTGTATGGATATTGCTAACAAGGTTTCTGTTTCAATATCTGAGAGTGAGGCTACCCACAAAATGATTACTAAGGTAGCAGGATGAGTTTTACAATTGTAAGTAGCCAAGATCACAGTATATATTGTCTGTGGTGCTCTAAACTGTATAAAAACTATTAGTTGGCATTGTTAGAAAGTTTTTACCACAATTTCAGTCAAAGAGGCATTCACACAGTGCTGTACAAGAAAACAAGAAAGTGCTGGGATTGGGCCATAAAGTGAACAAAAATTAAACAGCAGAGAATTATGGTGAAGGACAAGCCTTAAGTTGAATGCTAGCAGCTATATCCCTTGTTTATCTACTAGTTTCATCAATAGTTAGCTATGACTAACTTCTTCATCAAGAGTTCTTGTTCCCAGACTCCTTAGTCAGTAGCAGCATTACTAGTGTCCTCATCCATCCTATCAATGCTAATGATGTCTGTTTTGTGCCTGAAAGCACACGACTAGTAACCCACTGCAGGTCTCTATTTTAGACAGAAACCCATTAAGTCTCCAGATATCAAAGGGGAATATTCATAAACAGTTGCAGCCTCAGTATCAATTTCTGGGTAGCCCTCACACACATCATTCTTTGGATTCTAAATAGCATAGAAACTTGTTGGCAAATTCTCTACTTTCATGCTTGTTTGCTAACTATGTAACATGTTTGTTTATTGTTAATGGCCTATTGTGTATAGTAGTCATGCAGCCAAGAATTCACCTATGAATCACTGTATACATAGCTTCAACACCCGCAATTATCATGAGTCATACCTTTCAATGAATACTGTATAGTCTATAATCTACCTGGCTTCATTACTTAAAAGTGTTCAATAGCCATTATGATAACAAGTTTTCTCTACTGATTGCTGGGTAAACCACAGGGTACTAAATCATTAATAAGCCCTACTTATAGGAACATGTATTTAAAACAAAACGTGATGAGTGCAAGAGTTTGTATTACCTTTCTTCTCCTGAGAATTTAGGAGTCTGCAACTCTACTTAAAATAGGCACTATAGATGATAAACAGTTAGGTTGCTTTTATAATTGTACTGTTTTGTTGAAGTATAAGACTGCTCTATTAGAGTATCTTGATCTATAAATGCAAGTTATGAGGGGCTCTCAAAATTTTTACAAGTTCATCTTGTGTTATAGCCTCTGCCCCAGATCTAACCTTAGTTGCTGCTTTTGTCTGCTCGTGGTTAGCTGCTAAAAGCACACAGCAACTGTGAGCAAACAGCAGCTACCTAGGAAGTAACAAGCAGCAGCACTACTGAGTATTCACTGCTGTTGAAGTGGAAGGTGCAGTTATTAACAGCAGACCATATAGCATCCATTAAGCATACACCATTGTACTTTTGTTTGCTGTGTTCATTAATGATTTACCATCCTGTACCATAAATTAGGAAAATTCATCATCATCAAAAAAAATTTCATCACTGGTTGTATCGACGAAAATTGATAACGACAAATTATTTTTAACTATATGAATATTTGCACATATAAATATTAACATTCTGTCAAAATTTTTTCATCGACTATGCCAGTGACAAAATATGTTGCGTCAAAATTTTAATACACAAAATTTTTCTATGCCAAAATTTTCCTGATTTACGGTATCACACTAGCATCACTATTCTTATTTACTGATGAAAGGAAGCATTTTAAAATCATACTTTTCTTTATAGAATGACCTCAACCAAGCATTTAACTGAGTGATCTTTTATTCATGAGTAATGAATCATATTTACCTTGGGAAAAGAATTTGGCTAGGCCAATGGCTCCCACAACTTTACCATAAAAGGAACACCTATTGTAAGAACCCTCTGTGTTATCTACGAGTACACATATCATCTCTCCACCCACTGTGAATTCATTAGAATAAATGCAAGCCTACAGAAAAATTAGTTGCACTTGTTTGTTAGCTAGCCTTTTGAAATCCCTAGTGCTTATTTTCAACTGATGCCAGAGGTGTGTTACAATAATTTTGGACGATTTCTTGCTTTTTATAGTCAGACTCAACCACAGAAGTGCATGTTTTAGAAATCAATACCATTCACCACAAGGCATAAAACATACACATTATTCAACACTAAAATCTCAGTGTGGTTCATTGCCAAAAATAATTTTCCTACTGCTAGCAATAATGTGCACTGTTAATTATAACACTGCTAATGCATCTGTCCATCTTCTTTTCTTTTTTTGTAACATAGCACATATTGACATAAAATTCAATTACATTACAGCATCAGCTATAGCCTTTCAGCAGTCAGCATAATATTATTCATTATAATATATAGGTTTACCATTTTTTTGTTTGTTATAATGCTTGTAAATAGCAGAGTGTACAATGTTAACAGTTAGCCAGAGAAACGTTTCCCATTGCACACAACCTAACAGATGGGTGAGGCTGCACATATTTATGAAAACTGCATTAAGTGTATATAACTAGAGTTCAAACCAATAATGACAAATTCACACTGTTGAAAAGACCACTAAAACTAGACTACTGGTACAGTAGGTGTATGTGCTTCTATATGCACGACAATACAGACTGCTGTAAAGCCTTATAGTAGAGTGGCTAAGTGAAAAAATCATTCACTTTTTGATAAAAGCACCAAACTTGGTACAACATTTGCTTAATTCATGCTATTTCATATTAGATATGGTGCCACTAAAATTACCAATCATATCACGCTCAAAGAACCTGAAAATAAAATTAGTAGAAAATATATTGGGGAAGCCATAAAGTACTCTGAGCCTCAATAGGAAATCCTTTAGACAAGCAAAGGATGGTCATATCTAAAAGCTGATAAAGGGAGGTGTCCATCCAGGTCATTAGCTTTCCATGTTAAGAAGCACGGAGGGTCATGGTACATGAAGCCATAGATGTGCAAGACATTATTTCTATTGGATCATACCTGTACTTTTAACACTGAAATATTGGCTGCATTAGAAATGTTTAAAAACAAGTTATTTTACCACATTTTTCTAATTACACCTGTAAATTTGAGATACATTCATGCTATTATTTAAGCAAAGCAAAAACAAAGATTTTGGATGCACCTGCATGGTTTCCTGAGTAGCTATAAATGGAAAGTTTCTAAACATGCCCTAAGGCAATGATTTTGGTGTGGCACCGTATCTCAGCATACCTCACTCAACTTCCACAGAAAATTTGGTGCTTTTATTTCATCAAAATTTGTTGCTTAGCCACTCTACTATTAATAAATAAACTAATGTCCATTTGGTTTCACATGGGGTACTTTGAGATAAATAACAACATGAAATTGATAAGGAGACCTGACTGCCTGGCAGACACCTAGCATTCGAGTGTAAATTTAATCGAATGGCTGCAGGATTGGGGCTGCCTAGGTCCAGTCATGTTTCTCCTTTCTGTAACTTTTCAAACACACACTCAATCACCTTTCAACCACTAAAAGTGATTTTCCATATGATCATTATTTTGTATACGATGCACTCAGGGTTCTCAGCGTAGGACACCTGGTCCTACAGCCTGCTTAAAGATGTTAAGATGCAGAAAGGAGAAAAAATCCATGACTGGACCTATAGGCAGCCATCCCATTTGAGCTCGAACACTTACAGGCCAGGAGTCTGCCGGATGTTTCTCCTTATCAGTTTCATGTATTTGTATCCATAGAGAGTGACTTATTATCTCATGCGAACTACCCCACAAAATTTTATACCTACATGGTTGGCAAAAAAAAGCCATTATTGCATGTAAATCGACACTTGGTGCTACCTGCAAAAAGAAATGGGACACAAAGAAGGACAAAGGTAAGTCCATGATACATATATTGTAGATACTGAGGTTGGTGAAATGGTTCATTTAGAACCCAATAACACCAAATAGCAAAGAATTCAAGCCCATAGCATTAGCCATTGTTGAGCTATGTTTGTTGGGGCAAGCCTGAGTGAGCCCCCAGTATTATCAGTTGAGCATGGTACATACAGTGTGAACACAAAAATTTCCTAAAGCTCCACACTTGGCAGATGAAATTATAGTGATCTGACAGAATGTTAAAATATTTCATCAATAATACTCTTGATATTACATCATTATGAATGTGCATGCATGTACTTGTTACACCATACATGCCGACATATTAAAGATTGACAAACAGCATCGCAATAGTTACAAAAAAACCAAAAGGTAAGCAGTATATTGCAGTTTTAATTAAACAAGATTCTATAGTAGTTAGTCAGCATCTATTTCAAAGAATAGTTTATCATTGACAAGATACTGAATGTGTGGTGTTCCCTCCTGCTTTTTCAGATGTTCAGACATAATGAAATCGGTATAGCCCCACCCTGGATTACTACGATTGCTCATTGGTTTGGCTATGCAGTGTAGTTTGACATCAGGATTACTACGACTCAAGATATATTCTTTTTTGTAAACGTAATGGCCTTGGTCATACAGTTGATTCAACAACCTTACTTGCACTTTTCCATCATAGGGCCATTCAAGCTTGTCATCATTCTCACCAGCTGTGATATTTACGAACACAGCAAGATATCTATCCTTCCTTGTTCCTTGACTGCTTGGATTAATATTGAGGTACATTTTGTATCCACGGCGACTGTAGAAGCGTACAGTACGGAAACTAGTGCCCCCTGGTTTAGAGCTTTCTTCTAATTTGGCACTGTAGTTTTGTAAGCTTACAATCACCGGCAGGGTACAATCAAGTTGTGTGATAAATTCTGCATTGGAGTGCAGAAACAATCTCCAATTCTCAGCTCTAAGCTTATAAGCAATCTTTGTCATTCCGTTAATAAAATGTTCTGTCTTCTTCATTTCATCTACATTATTGGTCAACTGGCCTTGCATAGCTTCAATGCCATCTAACTTTTGTTGTACCTTTTCTAATTCACTAGTCAGCTTTGTGTGTACATTCTTCAGCTTGCCTTCAAATTCTTCTTTAGCTTTTTGTAAGTCTTCCTTGTGCCTTTCTTGTAATAGGAACATCTGCTTACTCATTGCTAGTTGGTGTTGGCTTACATTAGATTTCAAGTGATCATCTAGATTTCTTTGTTGCAATTTTTCATTGCATCCCATAATGGGGCAAGGCACTAGTTGAAATTTACACTCCTTTAAGTGCTGAGGGAGAACTGACTGCTGAAGTGATTTCTTGCAACCATTATTTGGACAAGAGACTAGTAGTGTTGGACATGGATTGTGTTTATTGTTCATGTCTAAAACAGTCATTTTACTTTTGCAGATATCACAAGTGACTAGTTGATACTGGCATTCCTTGATATGTAACTTTAGCTTTCTTCGCTGTAGTTCTTGAGTACAACCAGCATTAGGGCATTTTACAGACACAAAATCACAACTTCCTTCAACCTTGCCTGGTGATAAGTGGTGTAGAAGATTACGATTCTCCCCTGACCAAGGACAACCTAGTTCCTTGTTGGCACAGTAAACTTTACTATCATCTACCCTACGACCCATGTTTATATCCCTAAAGCAGCTAAACTTCTCACTCTTACAGAAAGGACAATGTGGCTGAGCAACCCGACGGCTACATCCAAAACAAATGTGCTGACCACAGCATTTGGTTTGGTGGGGATTATTTAGCAAACCATGACACAGAATGCATTTAAACTGATCTTTCTCCTGCGGATTCACCAGATCAACTTCAGTCAATGCAATAATGGGAGAATCAGTCTCTTCCTAAAAATGAAAAGTATGGTAAGTATGCATCACTCAATGTAAAAAGCACAATAATTAACCAAAAAAATACACTAGTGCATTCATTATCACAATGCAAATGCAGTTATTGTGTTATAAGAAAGGACTCAGCTGTTCAGTGTGCTATATGAAACTTGGCAACAAGAAATGAGCCTAATGTGGGTGAGGCTACCCATACTAAGGCCACAGGGCAAGTTACTAGTGTATAATAATTTAGAAATAAAGTAGGAATCCAAGCAATAAAACTTGTGGAATAATAGATGAATGATGGTATTACAACTTAGAAAATTCTATTACGTAATATTTCCAAGGTTACTAAATCCAATAGAAACCTGTGGTGGGGTTACTAAATAGTTAGTAACCTGTGGTCTCGCCGGTGGTTGTTTACTACATTCATCGGCAAAGCCAAAAACAAAATGTCCTTACTGTTAGCTCAAGACAGGCATCATTAGCATTCAGATAGTCTAGGCATTCAATACACCAATGTCTGACGTGGTGTGACACTGACACAATAAACTTGAAGGATAAGTCTCAAAGTTAGCACACACGGTTTGCTTCTTAATAGCTTACTTTCTGGACTACACAAGCATCATTCTAGCTCGGCATAGTAACAATGCTAGCACGTCCAGTTTGCCACTTTCTTTCACTCTTTTGACCTAAGAAATTTTCTAAATCACTTAGAACGGGTTGACATCAGTTTCTACACTATTTAGAGCCTGATGTGAGCTTGGCTACCCACAATTAATTACCTTGGCTGTGGCCTCAGTAATTAAGAATTAAGTTTGTGGGTAACCTCACCCACATCATCCTCAGGTCTCTAAATAAATAGTGTAGAAACCTTGTCGACCTGTTCTAACTGATACACAGCCCTGTGGGAAAATCCCTACATTGGCAAGTCATATCAATTTTTCTGTTCAACGCCAAAGTAGGGATTATCCCATAGAGTTATGTTGTAATTATTTACAGTATTTCTTGCTTCACTAATGTTTCATATACTACTGTTTTTTGTTGTAACTATAGCTATTATATACATGGTGACTGTTCTATTAGAAAATTCAACATGGCTGAGGTTGACTGCTTTACTAGAGCATCTCTAGTGGGCCTGGAATATTTTCAAGGAGCATGGTCTTTCCATGACTTGCTACTAGTAATAGGCATGGTCGATGTGATTGATCACAATAAGTACAGCTAGAGGCATGTCACATGGTGCCTGATCACAATTTGGTACTACTAGATTGTAAAGCAGCACGGTCAATCGTAACGTGCAGCTACAAGTACAGTGTCTGTTAATACCTCTTATAGCAGTTTGAATGTTTTAAACAATTTTGTGATATGCATTAAGGTGATGACCAGCATGATAGAATATAAAAGGAAAGTGCAGAGGGCAGACACTCATTGGAACCCCACATGCCACTGGTATATTGTGGCATAATATAGTGAGCATATGATGCGATATTTGGCCTCTAACTTTGTGACTGTGGTTAGGCAATCAGACACATCTATAGCTCACTCAAGATCAGCGGCAAGATCAAGGTAATCTAAGAAAGCAGTAATCTCAACACAACCGTATTCAATATTCTAATATCTTGTATCTATAACAAAAAAATGTAATCAATTATTAAAAATGAAGTAGGGATCCAAGCAATAAAAAACAGTGAAACAAGACACAGGTGCCACTGTGAAGGTTTTGCAACCTCTCAGGGGATAGCATCGTAAGTTTGCACTTAGGACTGACCATCACAGCCTTGGTGGGCTTTGCCACAATGTCACACGCACCGCTGGAATTCTATGTAGCTGTACCATGACCAAATGTTGTCAATAAATTACTAGTAGTCTAGGGCTGAAACGATCATGGTTTTTTAGTATTCGAGTACTCACTAGAGTTAACGATTGAGTACTCACAAGTACTAGCTACTTGTAGTCATACCCGGTAATTTTTTTGAGTGTACTGTCAAACTGCCACTACAACACAGATTTTATCCTGCCAAAATATTAAAATGCACTGACACCCAGGTTTAAGCTTTCAGTACTCACAATATAATCATGCCAAAAGTAATGTAACCATGTCATAAATAATGTAACACACTGTTTCTAGTCAAGTACAACAGTCTTTAAGCTATGAAATGAAACTTCACGCATCCCACAAGTCAAAGGTAACACTGGATAACATAGTTTAAAATACATTTTGCACATTCATAGCTGAAAAGTACAAGTAAGTTGGTGTTCAAACCTCAGTGTTTTGGCTTGACGTAAAGCTTGTGGCCACAAACCATAAACAAACAGCTTAATTAAATATTAGTGCCTTTGTAAGGCTACTCTCCGTTTATCCAGTCACAATGTCCAGACAACAATAAAATTAACCAATATGCAATATTGACCGGAAATTGGCTGATTGTCAATGATGTTTCGAGCCCTGTACCCATTTGACATGTATTGCAACACACTGTATTAAAGTACTGACGTTAGTGCTCCTGACAAAAAAAAATTATGCCAACCAAACTCTACAGCCTTCATTGTGTCACTCCCTGATGACAAATAGCTGGATCATGTGATCTTAACAAGTACTCGAGTACCAATTTTGCTATCCATGTACCAAAATCCTTAACGAGTACTTGTCGAGTATTACATGACACACCTTTGCCATTGCCTCCTTTTGGAAGGTCGCATAACCCAAACCAGCGTGTGGTGTGTGTGTGTGTGTGTGTGTGTGTGTGTGTGTGTGTGTGTGTGTGTGTGTGTGCGTGCATGCATGCGTGTATGTAGGTCAAACTAGTGTGTTATGTGTGTGTGTTATGTGTGTGTGTGTGTGTGTGTGTGTGTGTGTGTGTGTGTGTGTGTGTGTGTGTGTGTGTGTGTGTGTGTGTGTGTGTGCGTGTGCATGCGTGCACGCGCAAATACACTGTATGTGGGTCAGCACCTACACAATGTGACCAACAGGCAATGGGTTTTAGCCGGCTAAGCTGACGACAATCACAAGGTCAAGTCCAGGATCCCACCTGATGGTATCACTTGGTACACACCAACCTGGTGCCCCTGTGGAGGTTTTGCAAGCCTCCCAGGGGGAAACTGAAGTCTGCACTTAGGACAATGGATGTTATCATAATGCCAGAGCACATGCTGCTGCTAGAGTTCAATGGATCCTCTGGTTTCCATGTAGCTGCACTATGACCATTTCCAGTGAACCTGGTGGCATGATTGTTCACTTTTGCTGCTGTCTGTCCCTTCCAATTAGGAAGGCTGTGTACCCAAAGGGGTAGCAGAGAAGGACGGAAGTGTGCATGTATATGTGCATGTATGCATATGTAGTGCGTGTGTGCTTTAATTAGGGATCATAGAAATAAAAGTAGTGAAACAAGGGAGGTCGCCTACTACTGAAGATATAGTATTGGACATTAAATCTCTACTTCAGTCTACACCCATGACTGAATTAGAGATTAAATGTCCACTAGTATATCTTCAGGTATAGGCAACCTCCCTTGTTTCACTACTTATGATTCCTAATCAAACTTAATTTTCATATACTTGTTTGTTTACTTTGGTGTAACATTGTTATGACTGGTGAACCCACGTATACCTACAGTGTATTAGAGGCGTCAAGCTTATTGTTTTCACCTGAATGTGCACCCCAAATACTAATTACTGAAATAGCAAAGTGGCTGTTTTCCCAAAACTATGGAACCCTCTCCTATAGATCTGCGTGCTAAAATAGGTAGTCTGTGACTATACACACAAGTACACAAAAAAATTGGAATTTTCAACTAGAGTAGGGACCATAGCACATCGATAAAAAGTACTGAAACGAGTTGGAATAGTGCACGATATTAAATCACAGTAAAACAATAAGAAGTTACTGTGCATTTTGGATATAACACTTCTTATTGTTTTACTGTGATATAATATCGTGCACTACTCCAGCTTGTTTCAGTACTTTTTATCAATGTGCTATGGTCCCTACCCTACTTGAAATTTCAATTTTTTTTGTATACTTGTTTGTCAACTTTTTTTGTACATAATTATTATGACTGGTGAACCCACACATACCGCATCTGACATGGTGCCGTGCCCCCCAGTTATATCAATTATCATCGAAAAGTGAAGTATCCATTACGTTTCATTGTCAGCTATGCTCAACCCGTTACACAGCATTACGAATTAACAACTGTTCGATTAGCACCTCTGCAATCTACGCATACCGAAAGAAAGAAATGGCGCTGCGCATCCCAATTATATCAATTATCATTTGAAAACTGAAGTATCCATTATGCTGTCATTGTTGGCTATGTTCAACCCGTTACACAGCAGTATGATTCAAGAACTGCTCAAAAAGCACCTATGCAATCAAAATAGCCACTATGAAAAATATGGACGATTTCCGTTTCGAAGGAAGCCATCACGTGCTACTGTCCAATTGACACTTTTCGCTGTCAGCAAAGATGAATGGGACACAAAGGAGGACACTGGTAAGTCCATGAAGAATGCATTGTTTGTACTGCGGTATGCCAAAAGGCACCTCTCGGGCCAAAGCAACATTGAACAGTGAAAAAATCAAGCCCGTAGCCTTAGCTGTTATCAAGTTACACTTGTCTGAAGGCATCAGTCAGTCAGTCAATAGAAAATTCTGTCAAATAATTTTAAAAAAAATTCCCCGTAGCAACTTGTTGAAAGTGTTTCGGTCGATCTGAAAGCTTCTTTGGGTTTTATCTAACCAATACTGCCTCATCGTTGTCTGGGCTGGTTTTAGGGTGATGTTATTTCGTGGGCCACGTCTACTCCTTTGTGGTCCCTACTATACAACTGAAGAACACTATGAGAAGGACCTCTGCAATCAATCAGTCACAAAAGGAAAACTTGGATGATTCGTAGGGAAGCCATCAAACAGCGCTACCATGAATCGATACCTTGGGCTGTCAGCAAAGATTAATGGGACACAGATAAGTCCATGAAGCATGCATTGTATGCACTGCAGTATGCCAAAAGGCACCAGTCGGTTTGAGGCGACATCAAACAGTCAAAATATCAAGTCCATAGCTTTAGCCAATATCGAGTTACGCTTGTCTGAAGGCGTCAGTCAGTCAGTCAGTAGAAAATTCCACCAAACCAATACTGCCATGATGCCATGAAGGTATCATGAAGCTGGTTTTAGGTTGATATTTTTGGTCAAAAATACCCAAACCTTCATGATCCCTAATCTATCGTACTGTATGATGAAGGAAAGTACTAGTGGGAATTTTCATGACTTGATGACAAAATACTCAAAGGATGTTCATATATATATATAAACAAACAAGTTGCTTAACTTGTAAGGCGAATTCAACGAAATGTATGCTAGCCTAATAAAGCACCTGTACATCTCATGTGACCGTGTTGAGTCCTTTACACTGCACACAAATTATATTACCAGGGGTTTTCATGACAGACTAAAGTATGACATTTCCTGAAATTCAAATGTCATGAATATGTGTTATTCCTTGTCTCAATGAAATATGAACAATTATAAGGAAAAATTACGAATTTTAAGTTCGATTAGGGATCATAAAAAAAAGAAAGGGAAACAAGGGAGGTTGCCTACACCTACAGATATACTAGTGGACATTTAATCCCTGATTTAGTCTATACCCATGACTGAATTAGAGATTAAATGTCCATTAGTATATCTGCAGGTGTAGGCAACCTCCCTTGTTCCCTACTTTAATTGAACTTAAAATTCCTAATTTTTCTTATACTTGTTTGTTTACTTTTTTGTACATACCGCATCAAAAGAAATTAGAGCATCAGATGCAATGATTTCATCTAAATGTGCACCCCAGCTATCAATTACTGATTTAAAAGTGAAATGGCCATTCCACTTCACTTTCAGCTATGTTCAGCCTGGTACACAACGCTACCAACGAAGAACAACAGGGGAAGCACCTCTGCAATCAATCCAGTCACCACGAAAAGTATGAACAATCCGCATGCCCCAACTATCATTTACTGACTTGTAAGTGGCCATCATGCTCCGCTATCGGCTATATTCAGCCCGTTTCACAGCATTACAAATGAAGAACAGTAGAAGTGCCTCTGCAGTCACCATGAAAAATATGGACAATTCCCGTAGGGAAGCCATCGCATTAGCTACTGAGGATTGACACCTTGAGCTGTCAGCAAAAATAAATGGCACACAAAGGAGGACAAAGGTAACTTAGGTAAGTCCACGTGTGCATTGCACATACTGCGGTATGCCAAAAGGCATGTCTCTGGACGACGTGATGTCAAACAGTGAAAGAATCAAGCCTGTAGCCTTAGCCGTTATTGAGTTAAGCTTGTCTGAAGGCATTTGTCAGTCAGTAGAAAATTCCACTAAGAAAAATTATTTCCCTTAATTTCATAGTAACTTTTTGGGAGCGTTTCAGGTCGTACTGAAGGCATTTTTGGACTTGGTTATACCTAACCAATACAGCCAAGGTGCCATGAAGGTATTGTGAGGATGGTTTTAGGATGATAGAAAAGCCCAAACCTTCACGATCCCTAATACACAGTAATATACAGTACTACCATACTGTATGATGAAATTGTATAACCTACTAAACAAAAAACATAGTTTGCATTTTTTCCAAAACTTTTGTTGTGATTTCTTTGTTGCCTAGAGGGAAAACCAATGGCTGGTTGAAGTCTGTCGACAGTTCTAAGCAATAGAAAGCAGGAAAGTAAAGTAAGTACAGTGGCTCTATTGAAAATAAACAACAGGTGGTTAAAAGACTGTACAGCAGTACTAAGTGACGGGTGCCACTAAAAATGCTGTGTCTAACAACCATCATAGAATACCATGTCATGAAAATCACATTTACAAAATAGTCTTACTCTATTTGACATCAAATAGAGTGTTAAAAACAAGAAAACACTCACAGGTGGCTGGGTGTAGAATTTTTTTTTTAAATCGTTGAATTCTGGTTTGCCAACCTGCCTTGACCACACTCACAAAGCTAGAGGCCGAAAGAAGCAGTGCATGACTTCCATTTTACACACAACAACAAGCTCACAAGTGGGGTATGCCTTTAGCGGTTCCAATATTTGTCTCCCTCAAGGAAGGTGTTGATATGGAAAATTAATGCCTTGGTATATTTTCTCGGCATTAAGAAGACAACCATTTACGTAATATGGCAAAGCATAGAAGGCAGGAGCATATTAGATGCCAGAAACCTTCCTTGAAGAAGCATATTTAAATACCAGAACTACCATATAGCAGGTTATATTCGAAGCAGAAAATTTCGTACAAGAAGTAAAATCTGAATTTCGAAGAATTTTAATTTTGAAGAGTACATATTTCGAAGTCCGGGTAATGGAAATTTGTATCACAAATTAGAGATACATGAATGTTTGCCAAAAACTGACTGAAGGAATAATCCCATCCCTTTGCACTGGAGAGAATACTGAGGGAGTCTTGAGTGGAATAAATTCACTGGCTTGATTGCGCTTGATTGTAGCTAGCTAGCTATCCGCAACCATAGATTCTAGAGTAGATGGCATCCCATTCTAGATCACCTGTTTTCTGGTTATTGGCACAGTAATGATACAGTTTACCCATTATCATCAGTAATACTGAGCTAAAGTTCAAGCGAATCACTGAAAGCTTTCACTTGTGGGAATCGATTTTCGAAGAACAACCAGACGTGGGAATTTATTTTTGAATAAAAGGGCCTCTTTGAAATATCCAAAAATAAAAACCCTTCGAAAATTACCAGCTATACAGTATTTGAGACATCTATCAGACTGTACACTATAGTATCATTCCTGGTAGTTAGGTAGCAGCTAAAGCTGCACTTGTAAAATAATTGCAATGGGTCACATGCCCTTAAATGATCAGAACACGCAACCACACATCTAATAATCAGTGCTGAGGCCACGCCCTTCAATGATCTAGCTCTGTAGAAAACAAGGCATTGTACCACGCCTTAGCTTAATTTAAAGCATTGCTGAGTAGCGAGATTGAGATATTCTAACAGAGCAGTCACAGCCACACATGTATTTCATAGCTATGCAAAAACAGTTATCTAAAAATGAAGTAGGGTTCCAGTAATAAAACAATCTGAGATGATGGTAGCTATATATGAGAGAAACTCCTTACTTGATTAATAAATCCCTTTAAGACCTGAATTGTTCCAGTGAAAAAACATGTTTTTTTTTGTGGTGTTTGTGGATATAGCTTTGTATCTCCCAAATCGCCTATCCCTGTTCCAATTGCCCTTTATAACATCGATATACATACCTTGGCCCAGGTCTTTGACGATTAACCAGCCCATCAGCCGACCAGAGCAATCCTTGCACTCCCAGACTCTTCTTTTTTTCACAAAGCGACGCGTATTTTCACTCTTTCTTCTCCGCGCTCATATCTTGGAAACGGTTAGTTCCAGCAACAAAAACTAACCGCCATCTTGTTGAGTATGACATGGTGAATCCGTTGAGATTTTCCTTTATAGCTACATGTACCATCATCTCGTTTCACTACTTCATTTTTAAATTACAGTAATAATAATTTATTTCACTGTACTAGATTAATCAATTGTAAGCTACAAGTGAAGCAGCCTATGGAGTTGGGATTTGTCTCCATGCATTCTCCATGAACTCAAGAATAATTCATAAAGGTATAGTTTTGGTCTACATATACTCATGCTTGGGAGTAAGAATGCTATTCAAACTCAGAAACAGCAACAACGTTACATTATACCACAACGTAAGCACATGTAACTCATGTCAGCTTCTTTGTGTATAGAAATAACACAATGATATTCTTACTCTCCATGAACAGGCAATACAATAGTTATACAGGGTATGAGTTATTATTGTTTTATTGTTCATTGAAGTGAATAAACTGCACATAAATCATCTGTAGCACCCATTTTTTATCCAATGCACCAAACAGTGGATCCGAACAGCTCTGTTCTAAAGTTGACAAAAATCAGTTCAGCAGATTTGGGTGAAGCCATTGATTATATACACCAATTACTCCAATAAAAAATATTTACAAAATACTGTTACAGTAATAGAGAACAGTCACTACTACATAAAATTATACTACTGTTAGCATTCGAATTACTACACAGATTAGTAAAGATACACCACTGTATCGCAAAGAATTACATAAATTAGTCAGGTTTTTGCTCAGCAGGTCACAATTAATTTTTATTTCCACAATTAAAACGAATGTGCAAATTCATTTAGGTGACATGTGATGGAAACATAAGTTTTTGTGCAGTGTTGCATGGTATTACCAATCCATTCTGTGCCCTACTACCAATGGTCAACACTTTAGCACTTCCATTACCAAACGTAAATACAAAATAAGGTATACAATACACACTGTACACTTACCTCAGCTGGTAAAAAGTCATCATGTTGTTGTTGTGAGACCTGTTTCATTTCTTTCAGGTTTACTATCCCCTCAACACGAAATTTAGTAGGGATTGCTTTAAACTGCTTCAGTAGCTTTGTACTATTTTCTTTCGATGTTTGCCATATCAGATTACGTGTATCAGCCTCACACCCTTGGAAGGTTATGTCTGTGTATTTCAGCAGCTGTGAGCTCTGACGCATGGTGTTCTTAATTTCTCGCACCCTACTAATGGATATCTCTTGTATTGGCTGTTGCGAAACCTCGCTTGACAGGATTGTATACCCACTAGGCGGCTCCATTGTTAGTGGAGATGGTAGCATCCGGCAGTGTCTAATATAGCTCTCAACGGTGTGTGCAATTTCGTGACATCTCAAGGTAGTAGCAATTGCAATCAGTATTTCGCAATCATTATTATTAAGATGCCTGCTCCTTTCCAACACTTTAATGAGAGTCGTGTAGTCAGTGATGCAGTCAATTGCTGGTACAGACATTGATGTAATTCGCTGCAAACAAAATTTGATCTGGTCAATTGCAATATTTCTAGCTTTTAGTTGTTCTAGCACTCGTGATAACATTCCATTGTAATCAATACTAGCTTGGTCGAATTTCCTATCATCAGGAGAATCTTGTGTAATTTCGTCAGCTAGTAACATCAGGATAGTATCGTTCCCGGTGTCCGGGGCTTCATTCTGGCACTGTTGGAGGGCTTCAGCGAATTCTACAAATGCGTCGGGTCCTTTACGCCGAGCTATCGCCACAACTTGCTCGATTTTATCACAAAGCCGAGTTTCCTCTCGCAGAACTCTGGCTAGTTGAGATTGTGTCACCAACTTTCTCCTAACGAGAAATTTCCCCAGCAACTCCAAATTCAAATACAGTTTAAAATCTATCATAAACTTATCGAACAGTGCATCGTGAAACGTTCGCTTCGGCGGCTCATCTCTACTCGCCATTTTTGTTGACTGAGCGTTTTCTAGAGAAAGGTCACTCGAAAAAATACCCTATAGTTACCTCAGTGTGGTGGTAAAAAAAAAATGGTTAGATGCCGCAAAGTAAGCGGCAATGCCTTAACCATGTGTTGTAGGTTATAAGCCGAAGCTTATCTCGTCCTTATCGAGGGAGTTGCTAACCGTCTCTCCTTTTCTACAACACAACCAGTAATGGTAAGGAAAATGTATTTATAATCTTACTTTACTTCACAATATTCGATAGTGGGTTTTAATTTTTAATCAACTTGTAAGCACTAATACTATACTTACTGAAAACACAAGCACTTACCAATCATGGTCTAAAATGTGGTTGCAAAAAAGGTGATTGCCCTGTACTGGAGTACTACTGTCTGTTAATGGTAAACATTTAAAATACAAGTGTTTTATTGATCAATATTGTATGAATACTACAAACATATTTATACACAATTTATCAATGAGGTTTGGGGACATGACCATCGACGTAAAAGTTTCTTGTTGCTCTTGGTAGAGTCAGTTCCATTCCGTCTAATTCTTTGGACAGAATTATTTGACAACCTACAGGACATAGCACAGATAAAAACTTGTACCTTACGACAGGAATATTGAAAAAATGAACATTTGACAAATTCACAATTAATCAGCTTTGATGAATTAGATTTTAAACTGGGCACTGTGACTATGACCTATTTTCATTGTGCCAAAAGGGACAAAGCTACAGCACGAATACCTCACCATGAAACAAATTAATTTACAAGATGTAAACGCAATATTGTATGGTATAAAGAAAATATTATAGCTATAAGGAAGTAGAATTTGCTAAACCATCAATACAGAATTAAATTAACAGTTTTAGAAGTTAACATACTACCTTGAATACGTGTATATGCACAACAGCTAACCAATACATGTTGTTATCTCACAAGTCACAGTGTACCTTACACAAAGAAATACTGTAAGTCTCACCTAAACGAGAAGTTTCCCCAAGAAAAGGAGCAATGTCTAACAGATCATCTTCTCTAATATGAAGACCAGACACAATAACAATACTGTATGTGTAGTATATGTACTGTATGTGATTTGTTTTGAGGGAATCCAGTTTCATATTGGTTTGTAATTGTGAAAAAGGTTGAACATGTTGGAATGAACCAGGTAAAGTGCAAGCAGGGTTCATGAAATTTGCCACTACATCACTACATCCCTCAATTTAATACCATCTTCTTACACATCATTACCAATTCATGATAGTAAGTGTGAGTGATGTCAATGTCCTAACAGAGAGTCTGTAGATTTCACTGAAGGATTTACTAACTACAAAAAATTCTATCACTACCTTTTCCATTCTAAATACATGCAATCCCATTCAGGTCACTGTACTAATGTCTAGCTATAGTTGTGTTAGTCAATTACCATTTTATGATCTTAATTAATGTGATATCAGCCATGTCAATTAATTTGTAAAATTAAAATTTTGATCTACAAACTTAACATGTAGTACAATGTACAGTATTAATTGAAAACTGGAAACCTTTGTTACAATAATAGTGCTGGTGTGCCACATATAAATTAATATTAATTCCAGGAAAAATTGACTCCCTGCATTTATCACCTGCCATATCACTTCATCAAAATGTTCACAAACATTTCAATGTTTAGCATCATTTATATGTTTCTTCCTGCTCAGAAGGGTGGTAAAGTATAAATCTTACAGAAGACCTTTGATAATCCTTGTACTGTATTGCTTGCTGTTGCTGTGGTTTTGGGTACCTACTTCAATGATACCTAGTGAAAAATACTACCACTTACTGCATGAAATGGCTGGTAAGAAACTGGTAATCTACTTTTCCTGGCCTAAAACAAGTGGCATTATCAGTGACATGAAGTGGGACCTACACCTACTTGACATGTAGGCAAAAGCAGCGGCAATAAGCGACTTTTAAGTGACTTTTGTAAGCGACTTTTTGCTACCTCTGTTTACAGATATGCCGTGAGAACAAGATAATTCACTTATTAACAAACCACATAAGGTACAAAATAGCAAAAAAACTAAAACTATAAACCCACTCCTGCCATGGCAACTAATTAAAGCCAACACAATTAAAACACAACTACCACACCATGGACCACAGAACACACCTGCTAGGTTAGGACACTGTCACAACACCAGACAACAACAAGTTAAGCATATTCAATCTAGTAATCTGATATGTGTTGTTGATATGTTACCAAGCTGTACAATAGTAAACAATGCCTGCAACAATCTAATACTATGGAGTCCTATCTTTGAACCATCTCAATTGTTATGCTGATAACTCTAGAGGGGTTACTGATACATCATGCATGCAAACTTGCAGGGACCATAGACAGATGCCCTAATTATTAATGGGTTTACATTTTAGTGTAAGTACTTCACTTGTATGTCATATGACTCATCTGATACACAATGAGAACTACAAACTGTTATACACTTACTCCTCGTCAGCTTCAGGTAACTTGTCAAAATAGTCAGAGTGGACGTAGACATGACAAGTAGTACAAGCAAGTGATGCCTCACATGCTCCTATGAGAAAATATGGCCAATAGTAATAATAGTATGACTGTGTGTGTGTGTGTGCACGCGTGTGTGTAGTGTGCATGTGCGTGCGCACATGTTGTGTGTGTGTATGCGTAACATACAGCCAATTGTAACTTTGTAACCGGTAAAGTTCAGGTGGGAATTCAGGTACCCACATCTTTGTGGAACTGTACATTCTCCTGTGAGATACTACAGTAGTAGGCCTAATACTACTTGGGAGGATTTGCCTGCACCGACTATTTATATTTAGGTACCTGTGTAATGCACAGGTTTCCCAGTCAACTGAGTAGGCAGACCATTTATCAGCCAAAGGCTTTGCTTTATTGCTTTGTCTAGTGTAGGGACAATGTATATGTTAATCACGCATGTTGTGTGTGTATGTGTGTTTATTTACTTATTTATTTATTATCAATTTTGGTCAATGACAGGGGTCGCACAAAAGGACAAAAGGCATAAGCCTGTGTGTCTTGTCTCTGTGTGCATGTGCTTGTAAAGACAATTTGCTACTGACACCATGAGATTAGATACGTACCACCAGGATGTCAGTAAATTCACCTCTACAGTGTATATGTAATGTAATTATTAATCACCAAAATTATTGCATTGTATGCCATAACTTTGGTAGTGATGCCACCTTGTCATCATGTGTTTGGAAGACATGCAGAATTTTCCATGTCGTAAGTACAAATTTAGAGCAGTAACTATGTGAATGGCTTCCCTAGTAATTAGATATACAAACAAATGTCAACACGCTATAAAGATACTTACACATACTAACCACTATTAGGCTACATACATGCATACCATACATACCATTCACCAAGTAACAATGACAAGTTAGTCATATATACAGGATAGCTTCAGCTTTGCATGCGTGCACACATTTATACCTACATATGTATGTATTTACAAATAAAATGGGTGAGCATATCCTACTCAATATATTACGGTCAGTGTGAAATCAGACAGGGAACTGTTAGAAAGACCTACTGTACCTTTACCAACCCTTCCTGAAATAGTTCACAAATCAAACATGTGAAGTACTGTATCACAAAAAAAAGTGTCAAATGGTTTGTGTCAAGGAGCTATCTTTAGTGTTCATAGCTTGAAAGGAGAGGTGTACAGTGGCACATTACACTCTCAAGTCTGTGAAGTATATGTCAGTTCAAAGCAATATTCTAACAGTTGTGAAAACTGCAGAACTCCTACAATGGTGTGCCCACTACCAAAAGAGTACTTACAAGATCACACCTAATAACTCAAGCAGAAGGACACACATGGGCTAAAAAATGATATACTCATGGACCACCTAAAATCTCATTCTTACATCATCTCCTGATAGACTGATTAGTACACCCTACACCATATGGTGGCCTGCTGTCCACCTTTTCAAGTTTACACAAAACATTTTGATGTCACCATCAGTTTACTAAGATTATATAATTGTCAGGTTTTTGACACTGAGATTTATTCTGCAGTTTTAAAGCAATAGTGAGTTCTGAACAGTTGCAAGCATGTATATAACTTATTTCTTTGTATGCAAACTTAGAACTTTGCTACATGGGAAAAGGACACCATAGACTTGTATCCTGCCTGTATATGTGCCTTATACGTATGACACTCCCAATAGATATGCCAACCTTAACACCAAGTTAGGTAGACTTGGAATGCTCTTAAGAGGTTGCTTCAATCAGTGGAAGCACTGGACCACAACATACAAACTAAACCCACTAATACTTACATATACAAGTATGTGTGTGCGTGTGTGTGCATGTACAACATTATCAGGTACATTTGGCATACACAAACCTTCTAATTCAATGTCATATCTGTGGGCGAGGTAGAGTACATTATCACCGACCTTGCCTCGGACCTTGTGAACCTCTCCATCTCGATCAATAAATGTCACATTAACGCTAAACCAACAAACACAACAGTAATTACATTCTCAAACACACACGCATGTACGCACACACACACACATACACAAACAGGGTGTACATGTGCAATTGTTTTGTACTGTTAGACATGCTCTACTTACTACCTACCCCAGTCATTAAACAGCAAGCAAGCATTTACTGATAGCACTAACTTCAAAAACAAAATCAAAAGGCAAGGGTTGAAGGTGCACGTGAAATTTGTTTGATCACATACCATGAAACAACTGTTTGTACTAACTCTACATAAGGAACACAAGAGATATGTGGTTTAGACTTCTACATAGATCCACAAAACCATCTCAAAGAGCCCAGCCTCATGGATTAGTGCACTATCCAGTGTCCAGAGGAGGTTGGTCGTGTGTCATAGCCCTATACCACAAAGTGTGTAGTTGCACAAGCAAACACGGTACTTGAAACTGGTACTGTTTTTACGAACTCCTTGGTCACATAAATGTGGCAAGAAAGTCACACAAAGTGTTGGGTGGCTGAGACAAGGGACCTGGGAGCAATAAACTTATATTGAGACTGAGGTGTCAGGGTTAAACCTTTCTTCACGAGATGCACGATGACACAATATTCGTCTGTTCATGTGATGTTATAAAATTGATGCAAACAATATACCATTTCTGAATATTGGATAGCAGAAAAGTTGGGAAGGGAGAAAGTTAGTGATGTAACAACATGTATGTACGTAGTTGCTATTTTTCTGGTAAAACAGTTATTCTTCCAGCAGTCATCCATCTACTCAAGAAATAAACACAGTAATTGTATGAAGGTGAGTTAGAGGGTTGGAGGGAGCAAAGTTACCGTCCTGGCAAAGTCAGGTCAACACTGGCTCATCAAAAATTAGGCTTCAGACAGATTGAAAGAAATCATTATGCTTAACAGACGAACCTAGCACTACATATGTAGGTCAGGTTCAACTTTGGTTTCTTCACATAGGTTCTTCTTACTATAATATTATACAGGTTACTTTTTGAATCACATTTGTAAGACAGAAAAGTAGGAGAGATGGGTAGCAAGTAGTGACAGCTGTGTGTGTGCTGTCACCAAACTAACCTCACGTGTCAGGGTTGGAATCCTGGAAGTTTTGCGCTTTTCCTCTTCATTTTATCAACCTTTTAGTCTAAGTTTTATGATGGAAAAATTGTCCGGGGACTGGAAGAGTAGCAACAAACCCTAGGACTTTTTAAAACTTATTATTGCTGATTCTAATTATAAAACCTTGCATTTAGAACTATAAGGCACCCAACAACCAGTCACATATACTACACAAACATACATTTCATCGGGTGATTTAGGGTTTTGTCTTTCATACTCTCCGTGATGTAGTACTAAGAAATGAACACACAATGTCATACATATATATATATATATATATATATACCATATCCAGTGACTACACATTTTAATATATCTATGAGAGAGAGAACCATCATTAATAATTGATGAGAAAACATGCATGATTACAAACAAATTATATATGTGTCCTCGGACAACATGCGACCACATGTCTGACCAACAGTGGACAGCAGTGGGCATGGCAAGGAAAAAAAAATTATAAATTTAGGTACAAAACTAAAGTTACAGCTTAAATTATATACAGATTAAAAACAGTCTGGGTTGATTGTCCATTCTTTAGAGTTCCTACCATAAAATATTCTCTGTGAAGCAGAAATTGAGGCACTGGCCATCTTGAACAAAAGATGCCCCCTATAGGAAGTGATACTAAAATCTCATACACCATGTGTAAAATTGACATTTCCTCAAGGGGGTCTGCAACTCAAAAAATCTTATCTTTATTACGTCATAGATGTATAAGCGCCTCTCAAATCCGTGAATTGTTTTTTCCATACTACCTCAACTCAACCGATACTCTGCACTGCCGTAACATTTGCACATTATAGTGTAGATTACAAACGAACATTAAATTAATATTTATATCCTCTAATGATGAACTATATGCTGGCTAACCTGGGCAATAACTGATGCTTCGTCGGAGATGGACCCGTTTAGGCACAGCCCTACACCTTACACTGGACAATAGCCGCGTCCCTGCTTGTATCAAACGACTACCAATAAGCATAGCGCCTACCAAAATAATTAATGGTATTACGGTAATTTTACCATTTTGGAGGCGCTTATAAATTTGATGAGATATCGGTTAAAAACGTGTAGTGGCTATTCGATAGACTGGAATACACTTTACAACTGTTGCATCGCTTAACTGCCAAAATGAGATGGAAAGCGATTGTATCTTGCTTGCTATTATTGTTGTGTACTGATCATCGAGCTATCGCTCAGAGAGGCATAGCTAATGTTTCGATGTCGCAGTTAGCACAGACTTTATCTATGGAGTTTTCTACTATTATTAGGAGCGGAATTGGAGCTGACCAGCTAGTGGTAAGCTGTGCATACTCGTTATACACCAGGCTAGATAGCTTTAACTACCGAATGTTAAGTGGTTTGGTGTGAGCTGATATTTACATTCAGTAACTAGTGGCTGCATGTTTTGTGGAGGATAATGGAAGCGTGTTTTTGTGTGAACACGTTTCACTCCCGGCACAGGTGTTGATTGATGTTCTGTTTGCGTGTATGATTCTGTTAATGTGATATGAGTAATTAAATGGGTGCTCATTTTGTCATGTTAAATATTTATCATACTTTCATCCTTTGATCTTATAGCAAGCATTTGAGGGACCATCAATCTTCGGTGGTCATGAGACTGCGACAGATGGAGATGTTGAGAGTTGGGTAAGAAAAGTTCATACAGATAATTAGTTAATTCATGACCTGACCAGCTAGCTAGCCACAATTAAAATCATTAATATGTTATACCACAGATTAACCAAGCCAATGCACAGCAGTTTCATGATAGCATTATTGAAGTGTTTGATATTGCGTTCAGTCAGGATAGCACTGAAGTGGACAGTTCCATAATGTTCCCTGAAGATTTCTCTGAAGAGTGCTGTGATATCACAAACTTTGCTCAGATAGAGTAAATTCCTTTGTTGTATACTGCACCACACACACACACACACACACACACACACACACACACACACACACACACACACACACACACACACACACTGTATTGTTATAAGATAAAGGCCACACATTCTGCTATATGGTTAAATGTTATCAATATTTGTATGTATTTATGTTGGATTCAGACCTTCGAGAAAACAATTTTACATAAACTTGTAGGTGCTAGATGTTGCCGACAAATTGTCGGTAACCATATAGTATTAATGTCATTGATAAACAACTCTGTATAGAGTGGGTGAAGTGTAATTCCTTGCTAATGCCAATGTCATTAATCGATTACATGTATATACCAAATACATCCAGTAAAGCCAAATAGTATAATTTGTGAATGGTGTTGGATTGCTGTTGTAAATTGATCATCATCTGATCAGTATCAAAGTGTCGAGGATGTGTCAAGTGTTTATACATTTTTTGCTGTCAATTTGGTCACTATTATGTCTGATTGAGTTTTCAAAAATCTGTTAAGGAATGTCCACATTCCATAGTTTCAGTCATAGCAGATGAGCTCTTGGCACTGTACTTACACTGCTAGTAGAAAACTGACGAGGCACTTAATTGTGTTGATACCAGTTTGTACAATACTTTTAAAGACAACTGTGACTAGTGGATTCAAGTATATAAGCATATTCATACTTCTGTAAGAGTTGTTTGATCATTGAATGAGACTACACAGTATATTTGCTGTGCAGTGTACCCTGTGTTTTTTAAAAATATCCATTGGTGTATGTCAATTTGTTAGAGTTAATAGACTTAGTGATGGATGATAATTGTATTGTAAAGTACACTAAGATTGTTTGTTAAACTTGGTCCATCCTTTTCTCTTTTTTTTTGTAGCAAATGTTGCCACCAGTGTCAGAGTCAATCAGACAGTGTTAAGACCTACCTGACAAATGTTGGTGGTGTTCTTACGAAAAATGTTACTAATTTGTTAGCTCAATTTGGGGTTCAAGTGAGATTTGAGTTCGCCCATCAATCTGGTGCACTAATAGAAATTCCAGCAATCAACATAGGTGCTGTAGGAAATTGTGTAACAAGGAACCCCACCACAGAGTAAGTACCTAACTTGTTGACAAAAGGACACAGCCATACACTTATGTATCTGCACTGCAGTCATTGTAGCCAGTTTTCTTTAACTTAATTTCAACTGATTACACTTCCACCTCTATAAGACATGTTATGGGATCTCATGTTGTTTTAGTATATAGAGTTACCTTATGGTGTGGTACATGTGGTTTATTGTGTAGCTTATTGGAAGGCTGTGAAAAAGTTTTTATTCAACTAATCAGTCTATCACCAGCCTACTGAAGTCACAGCTTAGTAAGCAAAATCAACTGATTAATTCACCACTGGGAATCCTTATACATTAAAGTATTACTGCTCCATTAGCTTATACTGGCTGGAAAAGATGGCCTGTTGGTGATGATTTCAGGGTCAATAGTGATAAGGCTGTTAGGTACATGTACTATGGAAACAACCACTAAATTAGTGCTAGTAGTTTATTACATTATCCCTCCCTTATAGGAACTGGTATACAGTGACTTTGACATCTGGAGCAGTCATGCAGTCTGATAGGGTTGCTGGAAAAGGTAATGAATTATTAATGTACACCATCTGCTGGTGGTTGTGGTCTGTATCTTAATGTAATGACATTGTTGGCTATTTGATAACACGATAGCTGGGCTTAACCAGTATACCATAATCTCGTTTTATCTAATCTGTTTGAAAATGATTACTTAAGTAATTTTTAGTTGCCTCAAAATTATGTAATGTAATTAGGAGAGGGCTTTAGCTTAGTGTTTAAGGCTTGTTTTACACATACATGTACAGAAACACTGTACATAGTGATGTGAATGCACTACCACACAAACATGCCACTTACGTGCATACACAGTGTGTGTGTCAGACTAGCTACTAATAGCAATTTGTTTCACTGTAGATGCTCTAGTCATTTCCAGAGCTAGTAGCAAAGATGGCAGTGTTGTGGTTGCAAGAGCTACCATCTTCATGGTTGAATTATTCAAATATCTCAATGAAAAACTAGAGGATCGGCCATCATCTTACTGGTTTGCCATAAACACTCAAGGTGAATATATTTGTTAAAACCTGACTGTTTTGTTAGGGAAGCTACACAAACTAGTACTACTTCATACATCTTGTGGTCTTGAATTGAACACTAAGACTTTTTTTAACCATACAAATTATAAATGTATAATGCATCTCAGATTCCCTTGCACACCTTTTTTTCAGTTGCCCCTGCTTGATTTTACCAAGAAACAATCCTGCAGTATCTGTATATCTTGTGAATGTGATGAAAAGGTTTTCCTATATTATAAAACTTTGCATGGGCGAGATCAAAGGAAAAAGTGTACTCTAAATTTCATAAAGTACACTCTCAGCCGGCCAACAGTGCTTCATGACCACAAAAAGTGCTTTATTCGTTCAATAAAGCACTCTTTGTGGGCAATAAAGCACAGTTGCCTACGTGCATTAGTGCAGGCTAATAGCCTGCGGTGCTCGCGTCAGTACGACTAATCACCCACGCCGGTGAAGGCTGATAGACTCGCCACGCTGAGTGATCAATCACCCTAGCCAATACGAGTTTTACCACTGGATTGCTTTTATAGACATACCTAAATGCTTCGATGATGGGTGGGAGAAGGTAATGTTGCTGTTACGTTTGTTGATGTAAACAGACAAGCCCTGGAGATATCACGGAATGATTTCACTGTGACTCACAATAGAATTGATTGTGGGTTGCGAGCAAAACCTGCCAAAATGTGCGATGAACGTCTACCATGCCAAACTATGGTGAAATACGTGTGAGTTACTTTGTTAAACTAGTTCGTGTGCGTTCAGGCTGCTAATAGTTCATGCAATGCGTGTTAGTTACGAGTCCTAGTGTATGGTGAAGCTACATGACTAGAAAGTTCCATAAATCATTTAAAACATAGCCGCGAGTGCTATATGAAAAATAAAGTGCGAGGCGCGCGGCCGAGATGCTAATAAAGCACGAGGCAAACATGGGCAAATGATCTCACTTGATGATACATGACTACCCTGTTAGCATGTTTTTCACATGGTGTCTGCACTTTCACAGTGACCCCACTTGTTGGAGTTGTTCACTTGTAGTGTAGTGAAGAAGAGAGAAAACTGCATAGAGGAAAAATGCGTTGCAGTGCAACTTTTTCCCAGAGCAAACCAGTGTTGAACCTACCTTATAATATAGTTTGTGCATGTACCAATGAATGTTAGCCTGGAATGCTATAGCTGGATTGGTAATATACAACATATTGTGTAGCTACTGAGCCACTTTTCTTATCATGGTTGACTGCTCATTTATATCATTCTTGTACCCTAGTCTGCATTTGGGCATGGTCGTGTAGCTGCAGATGTTATGTGAATAGTTTTGTTTTATTTTTGGTGATAATTGTATAAATGGCTGAGCATACATACACTATATGGCTAATACCAATGTCACCTATAATGATGTTGGGTACAAAACTTTAGAAGTTTACATTTTACCAATGAACATAATGGAAAAATAGATTCTTTGGCTGTTGTTATCACAACCCTTGCTAGTAAACAAAGTACAAGCTGACCACTAATAATTTGAGTCTGTACCATATGAATATGGTAAAGTTATTACTGCTTTGCCTTATTTTGAATTTCAGAAGATATATTCTACCATCCACACCAACCTATTGATGATAGACTGACAATTCGTCAACTTGAACAAGATGTAGTGTTTAATAGTGTCCGTATGGCCATGACCAGGTATTCCATTATAATGTGTGTAGGTAATCAATACAGAAGTTTGTACCACTCATTATTGCGTTTTTATTGTATGATGGTGTCACTTCAGGTTGGATTCTGGAGCAGATAGTGGATCAAAGACGCACCTATTATCACTGGGTCCTACTGTAGCTCATGGATATAATCAAAGAGTCCTTCAGTCTACATACATATACCGACCTATTATAAGAGATGAGACGGTTAGTTCTACTATAGCCTATTTGTGTATAGGATTGATTAAATGTGTTGAATATCAATGATCCTTATGTGCACACTAGTCAGAGCCAAGATGTCTTGTCATGTAGAGATGTCATAGCAAGAAATGTCTTATCATAAATAGTCTGATATTTAATCCTCGGTATTACAGAATCTCAAAATGCTGTCTTTCCTTTCTTATGATTCTATCGTCATTGTATTGTTTACTTCTACCAGCTGCTTGTACTCAGTCTCCTTCTCCATGGCCAGTCTACATGATGTATTTTGTAATTTAAACTTTTTCGTTTGTGTGCTTTAGCAGTCTTGAGTATTTAATACCCATGGCATACCATAGCGATGTAGCAAATGTAACAGTAAAAATGTACTGGTCTTTTGTTTTGCAGGGTAATCTGTCTGTTTGTGTGATACTGGCTGAAGAAGATCGTAATGTATCATACATTGTTGCTACCAATCCTGAAAGTAATATCATACCAATATAACTACAGTGTTGTCATGGTGAACCTTTTGTAGATATCTTAGGGACAGATACTAGCAGGGAGCCATTTTATCACTGTAGTTTTGCGACTGGTGCTACTAACCATGAGGCATGTTCCTACTATTGCCAATTTGCCTCACGTGGTATGTACGCTGTGTGTATGTAGTGGTGTATTTAGTGTTTGGTTTGTAGATGCGTTGTCTGCTTACCTGACTAATCCAAGTGTTCCACCTAATGATGATTCTGATGTCACTGCTAGTGTGAATTTGTATCTTGGAGGTGGGAGTAGGCCACAATGGGTGCAGGTAATTAAATTGTTTAGTTTAATAGGTTGTATTGTGTGTACTACAGTAGTGCATTGAGTCCTGGACTTATGATGTTCCATATTCCCTGTATGCACAGTTTTTCCTTGTATTACAGTTGTATGATGTTTGCTAGACTGCTGTTAAATAGTATACTTTTTTAACAATGACCCTTTTGATGTTGTTGGTAGCATCTTTCACTAATCAGCTGGTGTTGTTTTTTACTTATTTCACAGATGGGTGTTGCGACAGAAGCAGCAAGGGCATCAGTGCTGCTAAACTCAGTTTGGTTGAGCAATAATAATGATATCAATGAGGCGGTGTCATGGAGATATGTTGCCTTCCCTTCTGGTTTACTGCTTCATCATCCTGCTGTGAAGTCTGATCAAAATCTCAGGCTTGAACATTTACCATGGTATGATGTTTGTGTGTATATGTGTTTGTATGTGCAAGTGCCAGCTCTTTGTGTTTCACTTAGTGGGTAAAAGTTTTTGGGTGCCCACAAGTTACTAGTCCTGTCCCAAGAGGATCTGCCTGCACTGACTCACAGCACCTGAGTAGTGCATAGGTTTCCCAGTGATGGTTCACTGGGAAGGCTATGCTAGTGGTAATGAAGGCTTTGCTTCTTTTTTTTTTGTAACATGTGTTTGTGTGTATCTCTCTGTGTGTAGTGCATGTGTGCGTGTGTGTGAGTGTGTGTGTGTGTGTGTGTGTGTGTGTGTGTGTGTGTGTGTGTGTGTGTGTGTGTGCGTGCGTGTGTGTGTGTGCGTGTGTAGATGTGACATGGTGTACATGTACAGTGGTATGTACAATATACACTGATCTACAGGTATAACAGAGCACTAGCTCATCCTGGTCTTATAACATTATCACCAGCCACTCCTGATATTCGTGGCAGTGGATTGATATATTCAGTCAGTAAGGCCATTTACCGGCCTACCTCGGATGGGTTAGTAGTATCTTGTACCATTTGTTGCTGTATATTGTCTCTATTGTTCTACAGAAACATTGCTAACCGTGTTGGGGGACCACCTTTGGCAGTGATCGCTGGTGATCTGTCATTGGCTTCACTTCATACATTCATCAATACCATGGAACCATTGTGTGCTGAAAGAGATTACAAGTATATTTTCTACATATCAATCAATAAATAATTATGTGATTGTTCGTAGTTGTTTTCTGATGGACTCTGCTGGTATATTAATATACCATCCAAGATTTCTATCGGAGATTCCCAGAGAACCTGTTCATATTGGATTCTATGTAAGTATTATCCGGTACCAGTTGTTGTGATTTGTGGTGACTGTTTGTAGCACCGGCGATTTTATAATGACTTAATATTGGAACCATTGTTGGTAAAAAAGAACAGATGTAATGACTACACTAAAACAGTCAATGTAACAGAAAGAAGTTTTACAATGGTAAGTAACTTGGTATGGTAACATGTAGATGTAAATATACTCCAATAGAGCAGTCTTATCTTGTTAGCTGAATTATATGCCTGCATTATAAATGTACTTGAAACTTATGCTCTTTACTTTGACATAAGCTTTGTGTGCTTGTGGATTGTTCCACTTACACACATGATCTATTCGATAACAGGAGCTTTAAACCTTATGTCGATAAGCACTATTCACATTGCTAGGTAACTATGTAATCTAATGAACTACTACTGACATAATTTTAGGATACCGTATTAAGTATGTGTAGTTAGTTATACAGCTGTTGTTCTTTGTGTTTGCAGTTTAGTGTGACATTCACTGCTGTGCTGGAACAGTTGACAAGTTGTCTTAACTACCAATTTACTCTAGTACCAGGCACCAATGTGTACTTCGCCATTACACATGGACCTAGGTGTGATCCATTCTTCTGCTTGTGTCGTCCTTCACCAGTAAGTGTGTATGTGAAATGTGTGTGTGTGTGTGCGTACGTGCATGCATGCGTGTATGTGTGTACGTACTAGTATCACAAAGTTCATAATTAATGTTTGATGTCTTTTGTAGCTCTTGGACTGTACCTCTTGTCCTAATAACCGGATATCATCTACACAGTGTGAATGTCCATGTTCCTGTCAACTATTTCCAGATAGAGCTGTGTAAGATGTGATATAATGCAAAACAGTCCAAGAAAAGGGTACCTCTTTCCAAACATGCCATTGTTGCCATAAAAATTATGATGATGGCTGCAATGATGTTAAAGTCCTTATACAAACTTTCAATAATGTTCTGCTAATGTCATAAAATAGTTTGGTCATTATTACTATTGCAGCCATTTCTTTAATACCCACTCTGATATTAAAAGTAGTCTGCAAACGGTTGTACCCTTTTTGGCAGTTGAAAACTGTTTTGTACGTATACATATATGTGTGAACCCTTAACGTACATGCAGCCAGGCTTTCAGGCTTGTCTTCATGCAGACCTTTTCTATGTCAACAAGAATAATATAACACTTTGGGTAGCTATAAGAGCTGTATTTCCCAAATCATACCTAAAAGTTCATGTTTGTTTTTTATGAAAACATGTAAAAGTGAAGAAAGCGAACTTTGATAGTAGAAGGTTTGTAAAGTTCTGGTAACATGATATCAATCTACTACATGTAACTCACACATTAGATTCCTTGGTATTGATTCTGAGTTGTTGGGTAAATAGGTAGTACGGTTTTTCATTTTTGAAATCACAAGATGTTTATTGATGTGGCCAACCTCATTTGATCTGGTAGAACTTACTGTAAGAAGTGAATAACTAAAATAGATTGTGCACATTTGGGATATTGACGGGCTGAACAAAACCGCAATTTTTGCACATTCCTTGAATATTAACTTCTCTGTTATCTATAGTAATGAAGGGGTAGACTGCCAAAGTTTTAGGCTTTTGTGTTGAATGCCGGTCTTCGGATTATTATGCTAGATCAGCAAGAGTAATAAATTCAGGTGCTTAATTAATCAATCATAACTTGTGGCTATGAGGATGGGACTGGACTCAATCTGTTCACAATAACAGGCAAATCCATCAAAATGTAGTGCTTTTCCTATATTGTACCACATTTCAACAAGGAAATGATGATTGCGAACTTCATTTCTGCCACATCGTAAATAATTACCCGTAACGCACATGCCCTCTTCTTTGTGAATGTTAAATATTCTTACTCTCCATAAACAGGTGGATCCAGTGGGATATCATACAGTACGATAGTATTATATAGTAGGGACGTCGAAGGTGTGGGCGTGGCCAGTGATATAATATAACCCAAAAATCTGCCGCGATTTTTCAACATGACAGTATTGGTTGGGTAAGACCAAGCCCCAAAGTGTCTTCAGATCAACCTGTAACTTTTCTATCAAGTTGCTACAGAATTAAAAAATATTATTAAACGGAATTTTCTACTGCCTGCCTGCCTGCCTGCCTGATACCTTCAGTCAAGCGTAGCGGAAACCTGGCTACAGCCACAGCCCTAATTCTTTTGCAGAAACGTTTCTAGTTTGCTAAAGAAAAAACCTTTGGTATATTGATAAACATACAATGCTTGTGCTATTGTCTTACCTTTTATCCTTCTTTACCAGAGGAGGCTGGACACGGCACACGTGAGCGTATATATTTGTATTGAAAGTATAACCAAGCCTTCAGCCTAGTTTTAACAAGCACCATTCAAAAGTGCACCCCAAGTTTAGTATTTTAGGGCAATCTACCCCATTCAACCCCACTACTCCAAGTCCGTAAATCACTGTTGAAATCTTCAGGGATCACGTTTGTTGCAAGTTTCGTCAGTTATCTACGGATAGAATGATGGGTAGAACTATCAGGACACTTTACATGTTTGTAGTTGAGCAGAATAAACATTGAAGAAAATAATATGGATGCTGAAATCGCCTCCAAGTAAACTTTAAAAAAAAAAACGGATACCACCAGCCTGGCCTCACAGAGAATTGATTAGAGAACGGGAAACTTGAGCACTAGTATTTCAATAAGAATTCTGTTGTACATCACAAAAAACCAGGTGTGTCTGTTGCTAATACCTTCTTTATCACTTAATCTTCATCTTGGTATTGGAAATATGCAATTAATGGTAATAGTTTTTAGTAGCGCTTATATCGTGTCCAACCTCCTCTGCTTCTTTACCATGGCCATCAGTCAAGGTTCTACCACTGAGTGTTAATAGACTACAGTATGGCTTCCATCTACCGGTGTGTATTGCACCAAACTATTTGAACACACTCGTAGGTGACTCGCTGTTGATATCGATCAGTGAGAGCAACTTGCAGTGAACTATAGAGCAACGTGTAAGTCAATAAATATAGTTTAGTAACGGGTCTGACCACACGTGCTAAATTAATTAGTGTAACGATGTGAATGTATAGTAAAACATCATAGTGTAGCCCTGCTTATTTCGTGAGCCACGCCCACTTACGTAAATTACATCTGTAGACATAATTATGGTAGCTATGCCCATTCATCAGTCTGTAAGTATGCATGAATCCATGTCCATTATTGTCTGCAGGCTTATGTAGAGCCACGCCCACTGATCAGTTGTTATTGTATGAGTCATAATCTAGTTTAAAGTGCTGTGATTAACTCTATAATATGAAAAGCAGGCTATTTAGTCATGAGCTTGCAAAAAAACTTTCACAAACAAGTATAAGAAAAAATTAGGAATTTTATATTAGATTAGGGACAGTGTATAGCGCTGTAATAAAATGTACTGAAACAAGCTGGATCGGAGTAGTACGTAATGTCCAAATACTGTAAAACAATGCACAGTAGGGATATTCACTTCTTATTGTTTTACAGTATTTGGACATTACTTACTACTACTCCGATCCAGCTTGTTTCAGTACATTTTATTGCAAGCACTATACACTGTCCCTACTCTAATATAAAATTCCTAATTTTTTCTTATACTTGTAAGTTTTATTGATTTAAGCCCTGTTTCGTACCAAAGCAATTAAAACATCCATAAAATTAATGTGGTGCACATTTTTTTTTTAATTTCAATATATGTGACTGAATTTTGGGAAAACATTTCCAATCGCACATTAGAAGTTTCAAGATAAATGGTTTAAAGAATTCAAGTCAGCATAACTTGCTAAGGATAGCAAGCACGCATATGAAATTTACACCAGAGATGCATCTTTAAGACCACTTCCAGCACTTGTAGCTACGTACTTGTAGAGTTTCCTGCCAAATAAGATTTAAAATCTGAGCAATTGAATGAGCAAAGTAGAGATACAAGGTTGTGCTGGTTTTTTAGTGACTGATATGCAGGAAATCAACAGAAAAATCATTTGGCCAACATTACCAGCAGTACTGATTCTTGCCAATCCAGGCCCTTCACAAGACGTGAAACCGCCATTCGCACTCTCCACACCACCCACAAAAGACGTCTGTTAAAACATAGCCTTGAGTAGTTTGAGTAATACTGAGTGTCAAAACTAGTATATAGTACAATAGTGTAGCTATCCACTGGTGGTGTTAGTTGTAATGTGCAATTTGAAATGGTTTTATAAAATCTGGTCACATATTTTACTGCAAAACAGTATTCTCAGCCAGTCACATACGGACTATTAATCCTTATGGGGACATGTCATCCCGTGTTGTACAACACAATATCCTGTGTGTTGATGATGTGTATGTTTTCATATTTTAGTAAAATAATACATACAATTACAATACTTTATGTGTTGTACTATGTATACCTACAGGAGTAACTTGAGACAGTGTCCTAGTGGCCCCACTGAACAGCCACCACGTTACATATTTCAAACATCTGATCAACGTTCCCTTCCTCTATGTTACAATCAACAGTGTGACGAGATTAATGATGAAAAGTAAGTTGTATGTTGTGCAGTCGTCACCCACTGCAGTTTAAATGCAAATTAGTTGAAGTACCTTTAGAGCTCTAGTTGTATGGTAGTGCATATCCATTTTACTGATTGTTATAATTCTGCTATAGTGATTGCAATTTAATGAGGGAGTGTGCGTGGTGTTTCTCACAATGCACAAGACTGGAGGATTGTTGTGAGGACAACAGAACTGCATTGTTACCAACATGTCGGAGGTCATCATGTAGAGGAGGTAAGTATTGTATGTGACAAATAGTTGTGCATTACAAGTTACTTGTTGCTAAGTTTAAAGTGCTTAAAAGCATTCACAAGTTTGGGCTGGTACTTAAGCACTAGGATAAACCCACTTGTGAATATGTTTTGGTCACATTAAAGGTCCACTGAAATGGAAAATTCACTTGCCATTTTATTGAATAAATAGGTTGTTTGTATCATGCAATACATAAAAACACCTATTTAATAATTCAATTATGTTGTACTGAGATATTTAGCCACAAAGTCTAGTTGCATCACTGTGACACAAGACAAAAAACGGGAAGTACTGTTATTACACACTTTGCAATGGGAAAGGTAGATAAAAACTGGAAGTCTAACGTGCAGGTGGCAATACCAAGCTCCCCTTTTCAACTCTGTAGTGTTCTAAGATTACTTGAACGTTCTGCTGGAAAACAATAGCAGAGTTGTCCTGTAGTTGCTTGGTAGTTGCCTGTAGCAGCTCGGCCTGTGTGCTTCGCACTATGGAAGCTCTCGCTTCATTGTGCTTCACTGAAGTGAGATTAGTTCGATTTGTTTACAAAGCTGGGTTAGCAGTACCATGAAACAAACAATGGTATCTATATTACACTTTCCTGAGTTGCTTCTCTGCCTGAGTAGAGCCGAATGTCTTGCCATTGGCACCATCGCAATTGTTTCCTCTCGTTTCTCTACCTCCATCCGCTGTATTGGACCCTTCAGTGTATTCTAAACATCTAAGAAATAAACTTGAGACGTGTTTTGACCGCTCTGCTGGCCTGTTGATTTACAGTCCCTTTAACAGGCGTTCTCGAGCGTACTTCACCACAAGACCAGCGTAAATTCACTTACTGGCTTGTAACTGGTTGCAGTGCAAGTTCTTACCATGTTTTGAGTTGTTACGTTAGATACGTGAAACTAAATCAAATTTAGCTGTACATGGACACTTCTGTTGCTTCAATGGTACTTCATGCGTACTAAAGTTTCTTTGTCTGATGCATTATGATGTAATGTAATTGACAAACCACAATACACTAAAATGTGTTATATCTACTAAACAAAACAAAATCTAACTAAATCACATGCACCAACCTATCCCACTAGTAGCAAGGATTGATAATAGCCAAAGTGTGTTTTACCATTTCAGTGGACCTTTAATTTTTTTTTTTACAAAGAATTTTCTAGCAAGATTTTGTCAACAGATAATAATTGTGTATGCTCTATTAGAGCATATGGTGTATGTACTTAAATTTGTTTGATCATATCCAAACAACTTTGTGATTAAAGTGTCTCACAGGTATTTGTGTTAGCTTGTGGTTTAGCAAATAACACCTGTAGATCAGGTATTGCTATTTCAACTTGTAAGTGTAGTAGCAACAAATTGTATGCCCACATGATCTGCTGTTCTTTATATAGTACAATGTGTCATGTTATGGTTCATGTCATTACAGTATCTGATGGTGATGATGATGATGTATCATCAGGAGCAATAGCTGGGGCTGTAGTTGGTATCATATTTGTTGTACTACTCATTGGCTGTCTGGTACTGGTACTGGTGTGGTACAACTTCATCCGTAAAGAAGACCCTAATGCACCAAAAGCAGAAAATGAGTTTGACTTTAGTAAGAGCCGCTCAAGCTCAGACAACCAATCTCAGGAGCCGCTCAGCAAGAAGGGAGGTATTAAAACAGACAGTAAAATTGAAGAACGAGACAGCAACGGAGCTACAATAGTTACACCAGACACAATTCATCTCAACAACCCATTGTACAATGACAATTCCAACAATGACAATCCAAAGAAAAGTCCTGGTGAAAAGAATATTAATGGTAGCACTAACAAGGTTAATCAAACTGAAGCAACCGAAGCAACCGAGACATCTCTCTAACTATAGAGATCATTATTGTATCGTATGTATGTATTAGACCTGCAGTAGTATACATAGGTAATAACACAAGCAGCTCTTTTTCTCTGTTATATCATATCCTCTCCCTCCCATTTTATTAATGCAGTTATATCAATATTCTTTAATATACAAATAGGATGGTCAGGTAATAACGTGGTTCATAACTATAGTACCAAGTAACTTCATTACTAGTAGCCCTCTGCTACTGGGTACATTGTTACATATATTCAAAAGAAGACCATACACAAATATGCTGTACAAGTTATACGCGACGTTTCGGGGGTGAAAATTACTTAGCACTTACAAGTGAATATAATGTTGCAGTTTTAAGGAGTTGGGGTTTCACTGTTGCTGATTTGCTTAAGAATTTCTTCCATTTTTTCTGACATCTGCTGAACGGTTGTGGTTCGGAATTGTTCAAACTGGGCTTCTTGTGCTTGCAGCTTATCCGTGAGCAGGGAAATTTGTCGTTTAGATTCTTCTTCCACTTGTTGCAGTCTCTCCTTTAATGTTGTCACTTCTTGTGTCAACATAGCTGACTCACTTTCACGAGCTTTTAACTTTTCCGATAACATTCTGGTCTCTTTAGAGGAATCATTATTCATTTGTAGGAGTCTCTCATCTGACTTTTTCATCATTTCTTTCATCTCTGTTACCACCGTTTTCAACTTGTCTACCATAGACGATATACCATTCTGTAAGGAAAAGAATATTTTACACTGCATTACATGATTAGTGATACTTACAGTCTTTGGAATTCCTTGAACATTCTGTAAGAGAACATGTAGTAATAACATGTATGCAAAAACAGCATACTTCACTTACGTTTAGTTTTGTTGTCTGTAAAGTAGCGATGTTTATTGGTGAGTGATTACTGATAGGAGAAGTCATTTGCATGTGCTACACAGAAATTATTGGAATACAACTAAGCACTTACAAGCAACAGAACCACAAGTATACATCATCCAATACAAGTTTTGCATCTACATATAAAATTGATACTTTCTGTCCAAATAACTAGTAACCCCAGAATTATGTTATAAGGAGCCCTTATTTGAATGAGGATCCTAATTTCACAGGCATATATAAAATCATATAACACTTGCGAATAGGAACAGAGTAAGCAGTCCTTGTAACATTTCCACTTTTGAATCACACAATGATCATGAAGGATGCTACAATTGTGTTCTAATGTGCATCTCAACTGCTCTAATATAGAACTGTGTTTGTGAATGTTCTATTAGAGTATATCTCAATCTTCAGTCACCCTTCTCACTGGATGTGCCTTCTATTGCAACTTCTCTGATAGCCAATACACAAAACTTGTGCCTATTAGGTGTAGTTTCTCATTCCTGCCTACATCACCATTATTCCTACCACATCAAGGACTTTTTTGTACCACTAGTGGCTAAAGCAGCCACTGAGCACCTTTAAAAGTGGGTAACTAGCTAGAGTATGGAGTCTGAGAAGAAATATATTCATCCACTCATATTGCTATTTTGAATATTGGAGGATGAAAAATTAATGATTAAGTTCATGTGGCCTTTACTGGCATTATTCCTTTGTACACGACCCTGTAATATAATCTCCAAACCAAAGCATTTTTTGGAATGTAATTCCAGGCATCTGCTCCCACTCATGTTTATTACAACTTGCTTTATATTTCCACAAAACAGTGTCAGTTGTAATAGAGTATACTATCTGGGGCAGAAGGTCAGTCAAATTCTATCAGGTCATATGTCACTACTATAATGAGTTAATACAGCAGGTCATTCCAAATTTTTGCGGAGCTGTTAAAATAGCCTCCAGCATAAATTTCTGTGATTGTGAAATCTGAGTGCATCTCTTTGGATACTATGGCAAAGTTAACTAAAACTTGAGAATACATACACAAATGCAATGTCGTCTTGCGAGAGCGCAAGCGATTAAAAAAACTTGCTAATTAAAAGAGTATTTCACTCACGAGTATGGATACTGGATACTCACAAGCAAAATAAGTGCCATGCTCTTTAATTAGCAAGTTTTTTAGTCGCTTACACTTTCACGAGATGATGTTACATTTGAGCAGTACCGTAGGATTTAGGCAAACCTCTGCTAACTCAAAAATATAAGAAATTCAGTCTGCCAGCAGAAAATTTTGCGACTTAGAGCAAACCTTGCATACATAACCCACTGTACAGTATATGTGAATGTACAACAAAACATGTCACCTCATAATATTGGGAAATATTAGAAAATCCCTTAGTTACGTTAACAAAAAGTACACCATGTATATGGTTTAATTGGGATGAATTATATTTGGTAAGTTTATTATGTACTGTCTACCTATATTGGTAGACTGTTAATTTGGAGAGCATGTTGTATGGAGCATTGGAGTCACAGCAACATTTGGAGGGAACACCGAAGTGCTACTAGCCAATTACACCACATATTATGTGATACACTATGTTGTAAAAATTTTACTACTGGTGTGAAGCCAGTGAAGCCAAACAGCTTGTTGGGGTGGCTAAAAGGTTTGCAGGCACCTGTGTAGGGTTAAACGATATATCGTTAGTGTGATAAACACAACGATATATCGTTAGTGTGATAAACACATGAGACGATAACTGTATCAAGGCTATTTTTACACATTGTGATTTATCAAGTTCATGATGTACCATGATTATATTGCTTACAAAATGAAATACCATAGATGTCGCCGTCTTTACAAATGCAGCAAATTGCATGTTACAAGTAATTTTTATAGTGTAAGGGTTATTTTGGGGATGGATACAATACGAAACAGAGAAAAACTTGTACTTATTAATATTACATAATTTGCATGTAATACCATGATAATATCAAACATCATGATAAATACATCTATGATATATCGCGGTGACTTTTTTCAATATCGCCCAATCCTACACCTATATACGGGATCTAAAATCCATAATCCATACACTATTAGAATACTTGGTAGTAGACTACTGAAGCATTGGAGTTGAATAGACTATACCAATATGGGCTCCTGATTGTACCTTTCTTTGAGTTCACAATCTATTGATATATGGCTTGACACAAACCCGCAGGAGATACAGTGCATACATTACGGGCATATGATTTCCTTCCTGTTTCTTTTTGCTTTCAACACAATGTTGATTTTCGTGCCAATGGCTTCACATAACAATGAACGGGGAATTGCCTTGTAGTTTTCTATACCACACCTTTTACTTCCACGCAGTTGAAGTGAGCAGATTGATATAAAGTACACTTCACATTGACTTTACTATATATCCTAATATATCTGGTGACATTCTTTCCTTTGATATGGTGGTATACGAGTCATTATTGACAAATATTATACAGTGGAACCTGTGTTACGGTCACCTGGATTAAGCGGCCACCTTTGCATAACGGCCATGGTCATGAGGTCCCAAATATTTTCCCATACAAATGTATGTATTGTGGTCTGCATTAAGCGGTCACCTGTCTAACGTGTATAACGGCCAACCAAGAATTCGCCTATGAATCACTGTATGCATAACTTTATCCTTCGTATAGCGGTTGCTTCCTTTTATGGTGGCTTGCTGAGCCAATGGTCTGACACCAAAAAAAACAAACCACGGCACCGTTTCTTCCTGCCTTTCAATGAATGCTATACAAACTATCAGGCTTCACTGCTTAAACGTATTCAATAGCTATAACCAACATTCATAGCAAGCTCACCTTGCCCTTTCTGTATAAAGACTAGTAAAATTATTACTGTATTGCGGTTGGCGCGAGCCTCTTAATAATAATTACTCATTTATAACGGTCATAGCCACTAAAATGCTGCAGACCACCTTATGCAGGTTTTCTCCATAACAGCCACCTGTATATAAAGGCCAGATATCCAAGGTGACCATTATAGACAGGTTCCACTGTATTACAAAAAAGAGAGACTGCCTTCTGGTTGATATGTACTACTGCAATTAATAATCAAGATTAGGGTTTCCACCATCTTAAATAGTATCTCTACAAGTGAGTAGTATGTACAAACAAAAGGTCACTGTGACCTTAACCACATGTCTACTAAGTTGAAATTATTACCTTGGTGATTCAAATGTCCTTAAGTACTTCATCAAGAAGTATATAAGTAATGGACCACCTTTAAGTAGTATTGTTTAGTGACAGAGGAGGTTGAAAGTGACTGAAAAGTGCATTGAACTTATTTGGGTGAAATACTGCCTAATCATAAAATGCACAATAAACCCTGTTAAGGCAGTACTTTATAATTTCAAAATGTGAGATGTTGTGCCAGACCATGGATGCTGTAATGTCTTTGTTGGTGGGCAAGAAAGATGGAGAGAAGAGTGCCATCAATAGTAATGACTACTTCCTCTAGTTTAGCCACCACTTATACCTAGATCAGACCCAAACCCTAATGAAAAACAGGTATCATATAGCCACAAACACATTTCTGTGTATTTATTTCCACACACGTAAGCCCTTGATGGTATCTACATACAGTATAGTGCAAAGGTGGTTTACTCCTTGGCATTTGAAAAAAAATTTGCATGGTGAAATTTAGAATGATTGCTAAATAAACTATCAAAATTCTTCACTTTCAAAACTTCACACAATATGGTAAGGTGATAGTGTCTTTTCACCATAAACAGGTAGTGCCTTTTAAATTTAAATTCTACAATGTGAAAGGAAATCAGTCATAAAATTTGTTTGGATTTTTAATACTAGGTACGTAAATAGCATTTCCAAGTATCCCTAGTGGCAACATATCCCTCCTATTAGTGGTGGTACATACATACATAAAACAGAGAGCTCATGAATAACTTGGGAATGAACAGACAAACAGAACAATACCTCTGGAGATGTTTCAATCCCATTCTGAATCTGCTCAGCCTCCAAGATACAGTTGAACTTGTAGTCAATCACATCAGCTTTATGAGTACCCCTCCACTGGGGATAGATATGATGATGACATCATAACTAGTTATTATAATACTCACCAGATCTTCTGATTTAACATCACTATCTGGCACCACCATTGACTGCACCATGAACTTGTGGTAAGTTGTACTGGTGTTGGGGACACGTAGCGGCTGTAGTCTTACTGTGATATAATGCACAAAGAAGGAAGACATCAAAACACATTAGTTAATGTATCTACGTATATACAAATTTTAGAAGGACATCATGCATCATCAGTTCTAAAAATTTTACAGTATGCTTGAATATCTGTGAAATTTTGCTTCTTGAATTTAAGTAATCTAGGAATACATGTGTTCCTTAAAGACACTGGAAATTGTTGTTGAAAATAGCATGGCAATATATTTAATTTTTGCAGATGTAAAAATTTGTCTACAATAAACCAGAAAGTGTTTAACAATACACTAACTGAGTCTGGTTGTATGTAGATATATAGCTACATATGTAAGGTATGCCCCCAGTTAACGCATGTGCAACCCCTGTGATCATGTCAATCACAAGGTTTATGTACTCATGAAGGGATTGTGAGTTATGCTGACAGTTGCTAATACAATGTTAATATAATACATGTCTGCTATTTAATAAATTTACACAATATTCAGGATGGAACAATTTCTACTACACTGCTAGTACTAGAAGGTTAATATTTGTACAGCTGGTTAAAAGTCTTTCATTATGTTTCAGAAATGTACCCCGCCTCAACTGTCAATTTGACACAAAGGAAATGCTCCTTTACAAGTAAGCTATATTGATCAACACTCAAGTGTGCAAACTTCAAATAATTTATAGCCATTACAAATTTAACATGACACTCTAACACTCACATGGGTCCAGATGGATATTCTCTATAGCCATGCAAAATTCTTAAAACAATTTCAAGAACTATGTATCTAGGTACGCAGGTACATTTTCTTAGCTGCTTTATGGCAGGATGGAGTATACTCATGGACTATAACACACACACATACGCATGCACGCACACACATATATACCATACCCTAAAATGGAATGCAGACAATAATAGCCTGTTATACACTATGTACAGGGTATATGTAACCACATGGCCAAGCTCATAAGCCACACATAAACCACACATGATATTAACAATGACATGTTTACACTTCAAAGCACATCAATGCTACCAATGATCCAATAGATATGACCACTGGACCAACAGAAGCTACTCTAATAACATGGTATATATATTCATCCAATCAAGTCTTACTCTATGGTCACAGTTTACATGAGGAAACCTTACAGTGACTACACAGAGACCATACAAGGGGTGGTTTTATGGGAGATGTCAGTTTAATTATCTGGTGGACAAGAACAAAGCATTGTAGAGTTAACAATAGACCATTAACACCTACACTTCTTTACAGATACATATTCATGTAGATTTCTTAATTGCAGTGCCATAGAAGTAATTATAATGGATATTTTCAATTTGTAATTTAGAAACTATGATGTTGCAACTTACAGGTTGTATGGTATCCATTACTAGGTAATGAAATATAAATGTCATTACCTATTCATATGTGGACATTCTTGAAAACCATAATGAAATGTTAAGCTTTATCAATGGGATAATGGGAATTAAACCCTTTCATTACATGTTACATTAACATGGGAAATTTTGTGTAAGTTTCACAATCTAAAAACTGTTTACCTTTTGTGGATTTCTAGGGAAATGCATAACCACTGTTTCCATAGTTTCCATACAAAGTTTCACGGACATGGTAAACCACACTTGCAAACAAATAGCCCTCTATAAAATTGTGGACACTCCTGTATACATTTATACATTGGGTTTGTTTACATATTATACAAGTATCAGTAAACAGTGGTCTAGTAACTACAATGTTTGGGTATACTCAACCCACCATTGTTTCTATATTATACAGTCATGCTAATTACTTCCAACCTCACCCTTAGTAAAGTATGCTGCCAGGAATGTCAACACAATGGAACTATCCTATAACCAGTCTAACTCCTTTTTTAACAACTCTTTTGTTTGCAATATGTCGTAAGTAGGGATTAAAATAAAGATATATATATATGGTGAATGCACTCTGTATGAAATTTAAATGGGAAAACTGATTCTGTTAGTGTATTGAATTGCGTACATTGTGCTTGTTGTGTGTGTACATTACGGTACTTACTTGACAACACCTGCAGTTGGTTTGGTTCCAGTATTCCATTGTTAGGTTCCACAGTGTACTGTCTCGGAGCATTAGTCTTCACTTTGTAACCGACACGCTTGTCTGTGGGGTTGGTCAGCTTCATATACGAAGTGACTATCTCTGTATAAGGACCTGTATATGATATATATGACAATGTGAATAGTGTGGCCTCCCATTCAGCTTGCTTTGCATATGAAAATGGGTGTGCATGTGTGTGTGTAATATTTTTATTTTCAGAAATGTGTATGTGATTGTGAATACACAAAACTGCTATCAGATAACTTTAGTACAGCCTGCATAGTTGTAAAACCTACACTGATGCACCATATCTCAGGCTTATGGAAAAGGTTAATATCAACTAACTATGCATATATAGTGTTACCATAAAGTGGCAAAGAGTGTAGTAAAACAAGTAACACTTGCTACAATAGAGTGTATATAGATGCTTAATGCACAGAATGACGATGTTAGGTCAAACTGTACACAGAGTTTACATAAGGAAAAGGTCACCATAGCAAACATGAGCTCAAAGTACAAGCAGATAGTCTATATAGCTTGATATATAGCGTAAACTATGTATTAACATACACGCTGTGTACCTTGAAATCGTACTTCCTTCGATGGCTCTAGCAACAGCAGTCGGTCCATGTCTCCGAACACGATCGACACGCGTCTCAACAATCGAAATGGTTAAAACGGAGGATAAAATCAGTTGTCTACCAAGCTACCAGGTTTTTATCAGCTGGGGGTCAGGATATAATCAATAGTTACGCCAAATAAACCCTCGAATAAACCTGATATTAAATCGTAGCTTTGATTTTCCGTTAATAGTACTCACGTGTGTGTTTACTTGTGAAAAAATCTTGCAAGGGCCCGCGGCCAGTCACGTGTGACACTCCACGTGCACGTTTCAAAGCGCAGAAAGCGCCACGCGTCGAGGCATAAACAGCGAAGTGTTCATTTATCAAGTGGTGAGTTTTAAGGAATGAATATTTGTGCTTTTTTACAGGTCACACTAGACGCTGGTCGATAACTGGACCATTAATTGGAAGACTCGAGCCCGCGGATATAGATATTTTGTGGTATCACTGTAGGTTGGTTGGGCCCGTAAGACAACCACTGTAGTTGACGACATGACCTTCCCCCTACTTACATTACATGGCAATTGTGTTCGAGTGTGCTTTGCCACCTTTTAGTATAGAGTTTAAAATCAAGGTAAAGTGCCACTATACCACTATAAACTCTGCTGAGTATTCTTATTTACCTATTGTTCACTTGCAAATATAGATTTTGCCCATGATTCGAGGTAATCATACAGTAGTATAGTGACCACAAAGGGCTGGGTGTGGCCAATGAAAAAAAAACCTGCCTAACTTCCCTGACAACAATGAGGCAGTATTGGTTAGGTAAAACTAAGCCCAAACAAACCTTAAGATCAACCTGAAATGCTTTCAACAAGTCACTATGGAATTTTTTTTTCAATTGAAATTTTCTACTAACTGACAAGCATAACTAGATAACAGCTAAGGCTACTGGCTTGATTTTTTCATTGTTTGATGTCATTTCAACTGGATACTTGCCTTTTGGCATACCGCAGTGTGTACAATGCATTGTTCATGGACTTACCAGTGTCCTCCTTTGTGTCTGTGTCCCATTCATCTTTGCTGACATTGAAAGGTGTCGATTTGGCAGTAGCACACGATGGCTTCCTGTCATAATGGAAATCATCTGTGTTTTTCATAGTGGCTACTTTGATTGCAGAAGTGCTTTTCAAAAAGTTTTTGATTTGTAATGCTGTGTAATGGGCTGAACATAGCTGACAACGATGCATAATGGATACTTCACTTTTCAGATGATAATTGGTAGCTGGGACGTGCGCATCATTTGCTTACCAATGCAATTACATCATTATAAATATTATATAGTGATATATTGAGTTTCTTGAATTAGGGATGTACATATTGTGATATACCAATATGATTAACAGCTAACCTATATATCAACCAATAATAATGTATATATGATGTCATCCACTTGTGTAAAGTCACTACTATAAGTCAGAGTGCTATATTTTCTATAATTTGCTGTAAATCTTAATGCTGTGTTGCTTGACATTTCATTCCTTTGTTTACACCCACTGTAATGTTTTGTGTAAATGATATAGATTGTGTTGATATTACATGTCTGAACTGTTGTAGGTATATCATATGGACCATCTTGGTCTATAATGAAAAAGGACATACATGAAAAGGGACTTGCAAAGAATTGGATGGGGAGTATCAGCCTCTGGAGCTATCAAATATAAAGGTACAGTGGATATCTCACATTCATTGTTATGCAGCTCTATGTTACAGTATGTATGTGGGTAATTATTTAGAGACAATTATTACTTGGAATTTCAACTATATAGCATTGTAAGGTTAACATTTTGTTCTAATCCTTTGCTATATACTAATATAAATACACTTGGTATTGCAAATGTCTAGTAGTACTGTCAGTATTGCCTGCAGAATTCTTTTATATTATGTAACCAAGTAGTATCAGAAGGTACACTGGCCAATGATCTGGGTGTACGGGTGTAAACTGTAAAAAGTACTTTTATAGTGCATGTCAACAACAATTATTTATAAACTTGTTGGTTTAGAGGTTAACTATAGAGAATATGGTCATCATTATTTCAATCAGAATTAACTTCAAAGTGACTTACAGATAAGGTTAGTCAGTATTACAAAAGATCATAGGTAAATATATTGTAAAACAAAACATTTTATATACTGATAAGTTTGCCAAACCCTGCTTATCTACCCATTGTAGATGTAAGCAGTGGTACGACACTGACTGCAAAGTTTTCCCTAGCATAGTAAAATAGAGCTGTAAAAGTGTATGCTTAAATACTAGAGGTGTACCGATATAAGAAAACTAAACCGATCCGATACCGATACGATATGGATTAATCATTTTGAAACCAATACGATACCGATACGATATACTGATATAACTAAGTGTAGCTATTTATATTTGAGGAACCACATATGCCATGTTCAACTTTATTTTAGCTACTGAAGACAGTTTTAGGATCATAGGCTATGCTTGGTTACCCATGGTGGTGTGGCCTCTATTGACAGCTCAGACTATATATAAGGCACCCACAAATATTTTAACACATGCCCCTGCCCAGATTAGTCTGCATTTTAATGGCTTGTAGAGATGGCTGGTTGTTTTATGCTGTGCTCTTGGTTCATTTTATTGCTGTTTCCCCAGGCCCACCACTATGAGTGTTTGTTGTATGATTGGTAAGCTTTGTAACAACAAAACAGTAATCATCCATGCACTTAGATGGCTTCGCGTAGCGTACTGCTTTTAGACAAGGAAGACAACTACTGTTTCCCGCCCTTGTTAGCTAAATAATAGGGTTTATAATGTGGCTTGATCATTGGTCCTCAAGATAGTTCAGTTGTTTATCGGTGTATCATATTGGTTTTTAGCAGCAATATCGGCTCCCACCGATATAGTAGAAATGTCTATATTGGCCACCGATCGATGTATATCAGTACACCTCTACTTAATACCAGTATCAAGGTGGTTTTGTTCATTGCATATACCTCATGAGAAGAATATAGAGTACAGTAGAACAGTGGTGTACTACTCTAATGCTCTTTAGGGAAGACCTTGGACACCAAAATTGATTCTGAAACTAGGACAGTTCTGTTTACTTAGTAAGCATGTGTATTCACTTGTAGGTGTATGCAATGTTGTGACAGCGACCTAACTTGGTTATGAAGTTAGGACAGAATATTCGTGTCCTGTTCAAAGACTTTTTCATTTTTAGATAAATAGTAATAATTTAGAACTTGGGATTTGTACTGTGGGTTTTAGTAGTTTTTGTTTAGTAAAGTTAAGACATAGTGACTGCTCTATTGAGTATTTGTCAATGATGTGTGGTCTATTGAGGTAGCTAAGAACTTGTAACATTATCTTTACAACAATGTTACAAGATAACAATGTGACAAACGAGATAACAATGTGCAATGAAATATTGCAGAGTCTATCCATGCTAGGTGATCCACAGAGCTAGTGATGTAGTTATACATTCACTAATTCATTTCTCTTGCTTTTGTACCACAAGTTGTAGTAGTGCAGAATTACATTGTGAAATTTTGGGCTATTGTACTTACCAAAACTATTAGGGTATTCATTCCTTTAAACAGTTCTATAAACCAATTTCTTGTGTGATCTCCATAGCTGAGGATTTACCTTCAGTTGTGTATCAGCACATTGGAATGATGGAGTTCACTTGTGTTACCATATGTGTTCTTTGAGTAACCATGAGTAACCTCACCTACTGTACTTAGGAAATATACCAGACAGGATTGTGCTACATAGATCAGAGTGTTACACATATATCTTGTGTGCAGGATATTTTATATGCAGATTACACATCTGTCATAGTAATTGTTAGGTTTTGTCTATGTTTGTGGGAATATTACTTGTCTCCTAGTACTTTTTAAAATACGTAGTTGACACTATAAAGACTACAAGGTAAAGACCAAGAAGTGTCAGGTGATCTAGCTATTGTCTTTAGTGCAATTTGTTGACAGCTTACATCCTTTCTATATTGAAACTCAGCATATTCCATATAATAATTCTGTCTACAGGATAAATATTTATATACACTTGCATGTAATTTTTCTGAACAATATACAATCACATGGTACAATGTAACTGAACATAACATGTAATGTAGTTATTATATACAATGAAAATACAAAATCATATAACTATTGGTTGGTTAGTTTTATATAACATATTCTTTTAGTATTTCCAGTTGTTAGTTTATTATGGCAGTTGAACTCTTTGCACCCCTCTAATGAGCCGCACCCCTTAACTTTCTCATTCTTTACACCTTTGTTCTTAGCGTTTAGCTTGAGCAGGATTATTATCAACATGTGATTTTTTTTTCAACTAAATTTGGCATAAACTGTTGAAGCAAAACTCTATGTATGTCACTGTACTATATCACGATCACTTGTATGCTTCTGTTCTAAACTAATTTCAATTCATTTACATATATACACTACTATATTTTTAAGGAAGAAACAATATTATGTTGTTAAATTTTTGGTGGCAGTGATGATTTTGGATACACATTCAAGAATACATCTGTCTTGTGAGTTCATCCAGAAATATTAAATTTCAACTTACAATAGACATTTTTCAAACACTTCTGGCTTCTAATATGGTATTTTAAACCCCAGTGCGTGGGAGTATCAAAGCGTTGTGCTGGGTTATAACTACCATACAGCTAGACAGAGTGGTACTGCTACTGTACAATATATTAGTTATCACCCAGTGGCAACTAACTTATCACCCTGTTGCGGAGCCACTCAGTCTCGTTTGTGACATCATAATAACTGTGAATGATATTGTTTACCAATGGAACAAAGAGCCAAATAAGGAAATATTGATACAAAACACCAACACAGCACTTAAACTAGCTAAATCTTACAAGAAAACTGTTAATCCTTTACACAGTAACACTACAAGTTACCAATATGATAGTTTAACAAATGTCAAGAACAGTCTGTGATGATTTTTGCTCCTGCAATCACTCCCAATGGTCACTATGGTGAAGAACTAACTTCCTCTAGCTTCATCGTTCTATCTTGGACTACAGTAGCCACTTGTTGGTCTTTTTTTTTCTCTTGCACACCATGCGATACCACCATACCAACTTTTGGTGAAGGAAAATCGTACCTGGAATTGCTGCTTCGTAACACCGCCCTTCACTACAGTTTGTAGGCAGTGTGCAAGGTCTCTCTTGTAGCTATGAAGTAGAATCTCCACACAATTTGGACGAAATCTTGAGCACAGTGACAGGAACTCCAACTGGAACTTAATTTACTATCCGTAAACTTCTGCGCACTCCTGCACACTGGGATATAAAATAGTTATTCCCGTATACTCGGATGATATCATTGTTATTATACTCGTCCTTGGCTCCACCTCGGACTCGTGTAATGACAATGATATCACCCTCGTAATGGGATATAACTATAACTTAATGATATTCTTTGTGTTCACCAGTAAAATATTTTGTTCACCATAGTAAAACTATAGAATGAAATACGAAACCATTCTGGGAAAAAGCAAAAACAAAAAATAATTATGTAATAGACCAAACTATAGCTGATACTAAGCTGAAATAGTCAAGACGATGGGTAATGCTACCTGGCTGATAAAAAGCATATTGATGAAGTTTTGGTTAACTATATATGCGACAAGTGAAGCAAATCAATCCTTAGGTTTGTTACCTTAGTAACAGCCAATCAAAATACAATAACTTGTTTGCACATGCTGATACAGTTGCACAACATGGCTGTCTATCAGAATATTAATTGACAACAGAACCTCATCAGTACTGACACCACTTACTCAATAACAGTTCTTGAATATATTAAATATAATACAACTGAAGTCAATAACAACAATGCAATTCAATGTAGTGAAGTCAATAACAGTTCTTGACATTTATTAAACAGAATACAATTTGTATCGTGTGCAGTAAGAGTGATGTAATTCACAAGCTTGGTAAAACCTGTGCAAGTGCTTTGTAAAATTAGCACTGAGGGGCAACTTGTATCCTACTATTATTGCCTGTAGTGAAGTCTAACATTAACTTCATGGGGATACTGGTTTCATCAATGTATGAGACCAATAAGCCATACACGATGACTGTATCAATAAGTTGTCCACTATTCAAGGCATTCACCAAAATGGTATTGCTAACTTTAATCAAATTAGCAAATGCTTGTGGATAATTACTACTATCAGTTACATTCATTTTAAATTTGACAATTGTTCCACTGACTTTCCACACTGCTACAACTCCAACTTTCTTGCTCTCCCTATCTACTTTGATGCATGTAAAATCTGGCCTTGATTTTTCGAAAAGGGAAAAATCGTTTTGCTGAAAATTCATGACCATGAAGTCATGTATTTGCAATTCTTTTTTTAAACTGTGAATCGTCCAGTTGAACTTCTTGCTGTATGCTTAATGGTTTAACCCTCCTGATATCGTTTGCTCAACCTGAATATTTTTCACATATGGATTTACATACATCATCTTTCAGCTTTGCAGCAACTTTCAGTCTTTCCATCTCCATGGTGACAGTAAGGTCTGACAAGTCTTGTATCAATTTATCGTTAATATCATGAAACTTATCTTCTAACTGGTCTACCTTATTGAATACTAAAGTAGATTGAAATACAGTATATCATGGTTTGTGTTGATATTCCTCTTCAACTTTGCTGCAGATTCTTTTTACCTTAGCAATGGGAAAGGAAATTAAAATTTTACTGTCATGCATTGAATTGAAATTCGTTGATTGTACCAACCAGTTAGCACAAAGAAGCTAAAGATGGCTATTGATCTGTATATAAGTCACATTTCTATCCTGTACTGGAGACATCTACACTAAGATACTGAGAGTCATGTGAGATCAGGGTATTACTGGATCACTGGTGATCCCAGCAGGGTATATTGTGGAATGACTTATACACTGGATCATCTTCTGATGACATGGTCTAAAAGCATCATGACATGTTATAGGTGCACATACTCCTATTTATGCAAGAACGTTGTTTCCTATGAAGTGCATAATTTCAAATAATTTATAACCACAGCATTTATAAAGTGTCTCATGAGAACATGTTGCTGTGATGCCTTGCCACTGTAATTTACCTTTGGATGCATCCATCGTGTAGGTTTATGCATTCACCAAAATGTTTTTCAAATAAATTTCTTTGCTGATAAGCTATTACTAGACTCTTATATAACAGTTGCCAGAATCCAATTGGTTTATAACCTCTTCATAACCTTGTTGACTGTTATCATTGCTGTACTATGGAGGTACATGCATGCTCTCTTTCTCTTTAAATTTATTAGTTAGATCCAATGGAGGTGATTTCTCTTGTTTGTCATTGTCTGAAAGATTTTTACTTGTATTCTTTCAATAGAGCTCTGGATATTTTATCCTGTTTGCTGTTACTTGCATTTTTTTCTGCTCCTTTTATAACAATGTAGTATAAAGGATTAATGAGTCTGTCAGCTAACACTTGGTCTATGTATTCTAACATCACATCAACTGAATAATGATGGGCTGGTAGTATCATTGTTATTGTGGGACTTCAGTTCAGGTAGAGTATGGGCTATTGCAATTGATAGCATTTGTGTATCCTGTTTTGTCCCAGGTGTATCAGTCTTGGAAATATGAAGGATTATTTGAGAGATTGACATCTGGTCTACAGCAATTACAATGACCTGTTTGATGTTAGTATAGTCTCAGTAGTCAACTCTTGTAGAGGTCACAATATGATGACCTCGAGACTTGATTACTGACTAGCTATACTACACTTGTACATGTGCTAGTTGTATTTGCTTATGGCTCATGTTATAAGTCACTCAGTTTGGGTCCCTTAACTTGCTGTTTAAAGATTACATTTGTGAGGTCACTATTGTGACTTTACAACAGAAGCCATGTGTAGTTTTAATCTGTAAAATCCTCATGTGTAGTGGTTGCATAATTTATTGTCTGCGGTGTGCATTTCTGCTTTAGTGGCTGTGTGACTCACTACTGTGAGTCTTGATAAACTCTGTCATATCTATGTCTTGTTTCAAAGTCATAATGTAATTTGCATTATGTCTTACAACAAGGAAACTTTAGTTTGTATAATGAATTGATGTCCTCTCGACTATTGAATGGAGTTTGCTTTTGCCCCACTGTCTGCTTTTTTGCAGTCCACTTCCTAGGCTACCTTTAAGTGTACTTGTATGTTACTCGTATTGTAATATTTTCATTGCAAATACAGTGCAAGGTGTATGAGAATATATCACACAGGGTCGATGTATGGCAGTATCAATCCCATCAGTAATGATGTGTATTGGATCATCTTGTGAGGGTCCTAACAAGTCAGGGTACTAATACATTAACCATTACAATAGTTGCACTCTCTAAAAGCATCTCAGTCTCATCACATGTTGTAGGTATGCAATAGTTTTGTCTCCAATAAAGTATGCATTAGCTAATAATTTGTAACTGCAACATTATAAATTTGATTTGAGCAGCATAAGAACGAGTTACTGTGAAGCTTTGCCTTTACTGTTTACTATTGCTTAGATTTCCACTGCCTTGTGCAGTCAAAGCTGCGGCATTTATAATGTGCATAAATAACCATCGAAATCATAATGTGTACACATAGTTAAAACAATCAATCACTCTCTCTTCAGTTTCAGATGATACATCCCGTGATGTTGTCTGACTCATAAAATGGCTGAAACCCTAAGGGTTCTTGCCACCTTTGTAACATTTAGTGGAACATGCTGCTTTGAACTAGATACCGATACAGTAAGCACTCATTAGATGGCTGTGGTAGTGATCATTTTTACATAATTGAGTCACTACTAGGAGCTATGTCAGTCGCCTACGTATACCCATGTGAGTCAGTGGCATGTTCTACAAACCCAAAGATCACCAATCTTTACTGCATGCACACATGCAAGGTAGCTAGCTGCAACTGAACGAGCTGGTAGTTGCATACTAATTTGAGTGTGCTGTCTTCCTAATCATCATGTACAGTTGTTCTTTCAAGCATTTATTGTTGTTCACATTAAAAGTATTTGGTTTGCAGTAGTTAGGATTTATGAAATTAGTGATATCACAAAAAAAATTACAAACATAGAATTACAAAACAGTATATGTTGGCTACTCTGTTTCTGATGGACCACATTAGTCACTACTAACCAGGCATCATTTGAAAAGTACTTTCTAACAATGTGTTTGTCAACATTTTCATCTAGAACAGCATTTGGAACCCTTTCTGGTCTTGTCTTTGCATCTTCTTCAATTAGCTTTGAAGTTGCTACACAAAATAATATACCTGCAGTTGTAGCTTCTGGGAACCAAAGAAAAGACTTATATGCTTATAGCCCATTTTCTGTCCCATCATCAATTTCTGTTGGTGCCACATATGCTAAAGATGTCGCATTATTGTTCTCCAATCATGGAGGACAGTAGACTGTCAAGTTGTCAATGACTGTTGTTTCATCTCATGTCTCCTTTTCCTAGAGTTTGACCATTTCTCTTTCTGCCATCCAGCGATCATTAGCAGTACATTGGTAAGGTTTCTTGCACGTTATCATTTTAGGTGTACATGTCAATAGAGGTTATCAAGATGGGTAGCAGCACTAATAACATTGTTGTCATCTCTAAGAATCAGCATCAAGTATTTCTTCATTATGTTGTTCTCCTCCTCACAAATGTCTGGCTTTGGGGAGCACACGTTTCATTATTTCAGGAAGAGTGTTTTATGCTTTTTTGTTTTGTTTTATTAGAGTCTTTAATGCTCAGATTTTGGATTATTCAAGTGCTCATCGTTGAGTCAAGTATGATTGGTGAATATGAGGAGTAGAGTAAACGATAAAGAAATTGGCTAGGGTGCTGAGTTTGCCGACCTGAAATAATTCCCAAGCAAGTGGCAATTTCTCTCAAGGTATATATCACACAACTCAAAAGATAATTATAAATGTTTTTAAAGGCTGAAAATTACATGGTCACAGCAGCATGAAGTAAATAGCTATGAACGGTAAAAGTTTTTTTGAAAGCATAGGCAAATATTATGTGCCCAAGCTACAGGACTGTGTTCATTACTAATCTATCTTGGACAACTTTTTATTGGTATTCATATCCAACAAGTTCTCAGCTGTAGTGAACTTTCCATTGTTGCGGCAACTGCTTGAATAGTTTCTAAATCACAGACAGTGCAACAAACTTTATATACATAATCCAAAGTACAGTTTTCCATGCCCTATACTAATAGGATGATTATGTTCATCACAGAAGTTTCTAACAATGAGCACTTTTCCATCATCAGATACACGCAGATGAAATATTTGAAGGTGAAAGATAAAAAGGAGTGCTGAAATGAATGAATATTTGAATATGTCAGTATGACATTATTCAATTCGTTAACACATTATTCAAATACTCATTAGCACTTCTTAGCCCTTTAGAAGCTGTGCTCAGTTGGATGGAACAAGATAATCCAAAAATGACTCCATAAGAATTTGGTCTGAAATTTTGTTGTTGGTCCCAAAACACTTAAGGCCACAACAAGAGAAACGCAGTACGTAGTATCCACTAACTAGATACCCATGGGACAAGATTTGACCAAGTATTGAAAATTAGGTCATATCCACTTGAGGGTGAACAGCGGGGATAACCAAACAACCACCATCAAATATCTCCAAATATGCTACCTCCCCAACTGCAGAATATAAATCTCTTGAAACACTTCTAGCATCCACACCTCATTTCTCATCTGAGGTGTAAAATTGTTTGCAAGTAAAGAATTAGATTGATACAGCTTAATAACATCTTCGTATATGTTCTGTCACCAGACACTGTAAATACTGTTACTATTTGTAGCATTTTCTCTAGTGAAAATGAGGCAACTGGTATCCGCTATATGAAAACAAACTTTTAATTTTAAAAAACTTAAGTTTTAAAAATTACCTTGTATCAATCAAAGCTTCATGTTCTGATTCCTCTATCTTTTTTTCAAGTTGTTCTTGTTTATTTTACACATAATAGGGCTCCACTATCTACTTGTACTAATATACCTGTATACAAATATCACAATCGTCATTCTTCAGATAATTCAATGGGTGTGGAGCATCTTCTGTATCATTTTCTTCCACTATTATAGCACACCCATCCAACTGTAATTGACTTAATGGTACATCAGGAGCAACAACTCTTTGTGGCAAAATAGTGTAAATCAGATAAGGTCTCGTCAAACTCCCCTTGGGAGATGCCACTTAATATATTGCCTACATATGACATGTGATAGCTAATGTTTTCTGTGGTTGGAGAGCATAGTGATAATATTTTAAATTATCAAATACACAACTACTTTTCATGACAAACCTATGTACTTGTGATTGCATTGGGATGTTATGGTGTTATGGTTCACATGAAAGTCTCAACTGCCATGTATCATGCACATTATATACGTAAGTTCAAATGCTACATAATGATACAACCTCACCATTGTAAACAACAAACCAAGTAGAACTGAGGTATGTACAATGTACTGAGCCTGGTCACCCCCTTTCTCTACTTTTTGTATGAATACTATTCAGCACTCAAAATATTTTGGTAGTTGTACAATTTAATTATGAATGCAAGTAAGATTGTCCTATCCCCCTCCCCACAGTAGAAACAGCTAAATGCCTTAGTTGTTAAGGTTGGACTCAAAATTATTTACTGTATTGCCGCATTTGGAAATCGTAAATTCATCCATGTACCATCCCTTCTACTGTACTGCTCAATTCTAAAAATCGTCCCTCTGCATGCATCTAAATAACACACTAATAATCACAAATGATAAATTAATATTAAATGTACCTCTGCTTTCACTTCATTCTCAGCTATAGCCTGTTGTTCTAAAAGTACATCCTACAAGACAAAAGTTGCACTTGAACAAAATTTGCATGCACAATCATTTCTGCTTTTAATGTATAGTAGAACAAATACATCTTGTCATTTTAAAGTACACAAAAATTTTTGGTACTCTATTATCCACACGGCCAGAACTAGCACTAATGGTGGACAGGCCATCTAGGTATGTTAGTGTATAAGAGTGGTTCAACACTTGTAGCAATCATGTACACCTTTCAGCTGGCAACTTTAAAAAAAACAATTAATTTTGCCAATGCAGAACTGAATAAAAATCAAAAGTAGGGGTTTAATCCTTAATGTACAACTCGTAGAAAACAAGTAACTTTATTGGCTTCAAAGTGTAGTAGTTTTTTTTTAAAATACGTCAATACCAATTTACTCTCGACACAGCGATGATACATCTAGAGAATCTAGACTGCTTGAAAGTTTCTTTCTGTCATCTACATGTAGCAGCCTGCTTTTCTCTTCAGAATTATCAGATGCAGCCAATGGAGCAAACTGACCACATACAATGACATACTAAACCATACCAGTGATGTGCCTATACATAAATATCTAAAATCTCTACTGTGCTATAGTCCTTAATACAGCAACGCAATAGTTTGTAAGCCCTTTGATTTTATAACTCATAGAAATTAGCTAGCCAACGATAGCAGGCTTTCATATTAAAGCTTGCTTGGTAGCTACCAGACAACATTTGTGTTCAATGTGGTACCCATGTGAAAAGTTATAGTAGAAACGACAGTACTCACTTGATGCCTCATTTAAAGCCTCATCCTGTTAATCTTCAAGTTCTTCTATCATTTTATTTGCTCCTACACCTTGATACCTGCACTCAGTCACATTGCACTAATAATGACACGATTTTGCATGCGTACTAGAAACAACCAAAAAAGGAATAAATTGCCGTTATTATTTAAATCTTATGATGCCATGTTTGAATTTTGCCATTTACAAAGTTACACACTCCTTTGTCCTCCGGACTCAATAAGCTCCTGATGTTTGCAAGGTTATCATGATCTACATAAACAACTATCTATTATGTGTAATCACTGAGTTCTTTTCATTTGACATGTCAATTTGCAACTTGTGGCTAATTATTTCCACCTCTTGGCCACTGTTGGGTTTACATACTATTTTGTGTTGTAATGTGGCGTAGCTGCACTGGTCTGCACTTTTAGCATTGTAACTGCTTCAATTTATCCACTGCACAATCGGTTTAGGTCACTATTTACAAGGTGGTCACCACAGACCATCAACAAATTACCTGAATACATACCAGAGTCTTGAGATCAGTCCTCCAGCAGTTCTGCAGCTGAATAGAATAGTCACAGCACTCCAGCAAGCTTTTTGAAGTTTAATTTAAGCCAAATGTCAACATTTACAAAATAAGCACAGTTTGTACATTCAGTAAAATTGTTTGCAAATAGCTCGTACTTCCTTTTGCGAAAAGGTGCTTCTTTAATGTACGGAGCTCTTCTAAAGTTGCAATGGTGCTCTTGTCTTAATGATGAGCAAAACATGTGTATGGCATTATTTTATATTTGTCACAAATATTCATATAGCTCACTACAGTATTACCGTTCCTGTAGGTTGACATTCCTTGGCCAATTTGAAAAGCCATATATTTTTGCTCTCTGAGTTATATACTCCTGTACCTGACATACATGAATATACAATGTTAATAATATTGTTTCTACACTTTCTATAGGAAAAGATATATACAAAGTAATTGAAAATTTTCCAAGGAAAAAGACAAAAGATCCTTATTGTGACAAAAGATGGCTTTGTATACCAGCAACTGGTTGCCAATAGTTTTTTTTTTTATCAAAGCCAAATGATATATCTTTTCAGGTGAACACAGGTGGCATTCCTGTGTTTAAATCCTCAGGGTGTTCGTTTTGGCCAATACATTTGCTTATTAATGAATTGCCACCATCTATTAGGTAAGACACATAAGGTACGTGTATCATGTGTATATATTGTATGTGTATATGATAGGTCTCTGAACGAGAACAGATTAGGATATGGTATGGTAGTAGTAAGCGTGATGTCACTTTTTTTAAAGCCACTGGCTAAAGTTGCTTTACAGTGAAGGTGCACTGCTACATCATGTGTTAAGTAACTATATGTACTGTCTCTTCCATGAGTAAGCATATTTATTACCAGCAAAGAAATGATAACGTGTCGCGCTGTACTCATATGCCTAACTTGTGATATGCCAGCAAAAGCTCAAGTTTTAAATATCACCCAATCATTGGCGGATCCAGATGGGTTTCTGGGGTTTCAACAGAAACCCCCTTTTAAATTTAGCTTAGTGGCATTCTCATTACATAAACATTGTTGTATTGACAATTTGTCATAGCAAACAACTACACCACTGTATTCAGTAGTATGCATGCAGTTGCACTTAACTAACACCATTTATAGCTATTAAACCATCAGCAACACTTCATTTTTCATCTCCCACTACATTAAAAACGCCGGATCGAGATACTCTAACAGAGCAGTAAGTAACTACTCTAATAGAACAATCACAGCCACAGCTTGTAGTCACCATATTAGCCTGATGAAGCTAGAGGAAGTTAGTTCTTCACCGTAGTGACCGTTGGGAGTGATTGCTGGAGCGAAAATCGTCACGGACTATTCTTGACATTTGTTAAACTATCGTATTGGTAACTTGTAGTGTTATTGTGTAAAGGATTAACAGTTTTCTTGTAAGATTTAGCTAGTTTTAAGTGCTGTATTGGTGTGTTTTGTATCAATATTTCCTTATTTGGCTCTTTGTTCCATTGGTAAACAATGCCATTCGCAGTTATTATGATGTCACGAAAGAGACTGAGTGGCTCCGCAACAGGATGATAAGTTAGTTATCACTGGGTGATAACTAATATATCGTACAGTAGCAGCGCCGCTCTGTCTAGCTGTATGGTAGTTATAACCCAGCGCGGCGCTTTGATACTCCCACGCACTGGGATGTAACAACTATTACAAGCACATATTTACACATGCTTTGAAGTTGTGTTATGATGTTAACTTGTCAGCAGGTATAATTTATGGTTTACCAAGTGGGTGGGCAAAATCAGTTTAAAGGCTTCTTAGCCAATAATTGGCTTGACCTAGACAATACTGGTTAATAACCGGTTTTTCCATACTGGTTCTAAACACTTATCTATTACCAGCAAAGAAATGATAACATGTCGTGCTGTACTCATATGCCTAACTGGCTCAAGTTTTAAATATCACCCAATACAATGGTTTCTATAGTTGCAGTCACTGCAAGCAGAAAGGTAAGGATACCATGTGAACATCATAAGCAAGCTTCATGACTAGGCCATGAACTTTAAGTTTTTGTGGTAGCCTCAACTAACCACCAACTAACCACCATGAAAATTATAACCAAATTTTCTATCCATGGGAATGTGTAGGTAATCAAAAATATACTCAAGAAAGTTTGATGCCATAAACAGTTTAATGCTAAGTCTGACAGACAGACAGACAGACAGACATAATTCAAACATGTAATCTTTTCAGGATCCCACGTGTATACGTACTGCAAGTAAACTATTAGTGTTTTTTTTCCATCTGGTATGCCGTTAGATATAGAGTTAGCCACTTTGATTAAATACACCCTGTAGTAATCACAACTTCATGACATACAGTGTACATTCATACAAGAAATACAACATTCACTTAAATCTCTTGTCATTGAGGTCCTGTATCTTGCACATTAGTGAAAAATTGAATGGGGATAATACAGATGCACCCCTAAATAACAGATTTGCATGTTTTACAATAACAACATAATGTAAGTATACTTGGTCCAGGAGCTAATTAGCAAGTACTATAATGTACCTGTAAGCTCCACCTTGGTATTTTATATGCATAATAAAGTTTTGGCATGAAAGAAGCTGTTGTAAGGTCCCACTGCATGTGTATATAGCTGTTACAAACTTATTTTAAGTAGTTCATTATTAATTGCAGTTGCTTGGTAACAGTCTACCATTTGTCATGTTTCTCCTTTAGTTTCTCTTTCATAAGTTACTACATTATAGTCCTGTTGTTCTTCATGGAATTGTGCCTGATGCATACTATGAACATCATTTACTGCTAGTAGAAGGGACATTACTCTCCTACTGAAGGATTGTGTGAACAATCAAGATCTTCAATACAGTTTCAGTTTGTTTATCTAATCTATTGCTATCTATTCCCTTCATATTATGGTAAAAAGAATTGTGTAAAAAGTAAAACTTATGCTTGTATTTTACTGAATGTGACAGTTTGTTTACATTCTTTGATGCATCTACCAGACTGTGTACGTAACCTTGAACCTTTATGGTCTCATTCCTGTTTTTCTTTTGAGTCTGCCAATGGTGAGTTACTCAAGCTGTTCAATGGTTCAACAGGAATAGAAAAACAGGTAAAATGCAGCTACCATGCAATTTAATGTTATATTTGTTATACGTTTCTACAGATAATAAAACATTTAAGTGAACTACAGAAGAAGATGCCAACATACGCGTATGCTGAATCATTACTAGCCGATGATAGTCTGGAAATGGACTTCTACCATAAAATGTGCTCCGCATGTATACTATTATGTACAGATATACCTATCAATAAAAACACTGTGTCAGTCGCTGAATCAGTCAGTATACTGGGAAACCTCAAAGCATAAGATTGGATGATCAGGAGAAAGCTAGCTTTATTATTAATAGTGAACCTTGTTACTAATGGGTCAGTGTTGCTGTTCCCACTGATTTTATTACATAAAGCAAACAGGGTTGTCATGATAGACACAAGAAAAACATTGAGAAATGATTCTTGCTTTCTATACAAAGTTGGTGACTCAGTTAATGTGAGAATTCTGCACAAGGTCATCTTACACAATGAAGACTGCCTTATCTTTGTCAATCGTCTTTCAGCATCAGGAGGAAAAGAGCTTGTAGTAAGTGCTGTTTAATAAGGTGTGTCTTTAACAAGTTTTGAAACAATTATTTATGTTATTGACATGCAGGTCAATAAACAGATGAGATAAGCATCAAGAATCATTTTTGGTAATGAAATGAAGATTGTGACCTATTATCTACCTTTACTATGAAAGAAACCTTTGGTATATATATAGACCTATAGTATACTGATAATTATAAAATTTTCTTTATTCAATTCATTTGTGTACTTATTACACTATAGTTGTGTGTAATGTTTGATTTTTGGAAGTCGATAGTTTTTATCAATAAGATTTCACAGATGTGCTGATCAAATGGCTATAATTTTTGTACCATTTTGTGGTTATATATGATTGTACTTGCAGTGGATATTTTTTATATATATATATATCTAAACCAAAACAGCCAAGCTGTAAAAAAAGAGTGCGGCCCCCAAAAAGGCCAGGATGAAAAAAGATGTGAAATCCAAGGTGGCGGCCAAGAAATGGCTGTGATGGTAGATTAATGGCAAAAATTTTAATTACGACAATTCATTTGAATTTGCATTGCCTCCTCCACTAGGATTCGGCATCAAATTCACCCGAATTGTCGTAATTAAAATTTTTGCCATTAATCTACCATCACAGCCATTTCTTGGCCGCCACCTTGGATTTCACATCTTTTTTCATCCTGGCCTTTTTGGGGGCCGCACTCTTTTTACAGCTTGGCTGTTTTGGTTTAGATATCACTTCTTTTTGTATTGCAAGCCACAAAGCCAGCCATTAACTGGCTTTGGTGCTTACTTTTATTTTATTTTTTCTTTTCTGCAGGGATTGTGGAACAAAGGAAGAAATATTGTGTACAGTTTTTGTCTGATTAAAAATATTTGTATATTTAACAATGAATGATAATCATATACTGTAGGTCATAAGGTGACTTCTTATACATAACTGAACTGTAGCTGATACCTTCATTGTTTGTAGCTGAACTCTTTTCAGAGTGACTCGTTTCTAGCTGAACTCACTACATGATGATTTGTTTCCAACACATATTTCTACAGGGTGATTTGTTTGTAGCTGATCCCTATAGAGTAACTTGTATTTAGCTGATATCTCTACAGGTTGACTTCTTCTACCTGATCTCTCTACAGGGTGGTCTGTTCATAGCTGAACTCTCTACAGGGTGAATTGTTTGCAGCTAAACTCTCTACATGATGGTTTCTTCGTAGCTGAACTCTCTACCAGGTAACTTCTTCTAGCTGATCTCTCTACAGGGTGACTTGTTTGTAGCTGAACTATTTGCAGGGTGGTTTTTAGTAGCTGAACTCTCTACATACAAAGGGACTTCTTCTAGCTGGTCTCTCTACAGGATGACTTGTTTCTAGCTGATCTCTCTGCAGGGTAATTGTTTGTAGCTGAACTTTCTACAGGATGATTTTTTTTACAGCTGAACTCTCTACATGATAGTTTCTTTGTAGCTGAATTCTCTACAAGGTAACTTCTTCTAGCTGATCTCTCTATAGGGCAATTTGTTTTCAACTGAACTCTCTACAGGATGGTTTCTTTATAGCTGATCTCTCTACAAGGTGACTTCTTCTAGCTAATCTCTCTACAGAGTGAATTGTTTGTAGCTGAACTTTCTACAGAGTGATCTGTTTGTAGCTGATCTCTCTACAGGATGACTTGTTTCTAGCTGAACTCTCTACAGGATGATCTGTTCATAGCTGAATTCTCTACATGGTGGTTTCTTTGTAGCTGAACTCTTTACAAGGTGACTTCTTCTAGCTGATCTCTCTACAAGGTGACTTGTTTCTAGCTGAACTCTCTACAGGATGATCTGTTCATAGCTGAATTCTCTACATGGTGGTTTCTTTGTAGCTGAACACTTTACAAGGTGATTTCGTCTAGCTGATCTCTCTACAGGGTGATTTGTTTGTAGCTGAATTCTCTACAGAGTGACTTGTTGTAGCTGAACTCTCTACAAGGTGTTATAGTTGAATTCTCTTCAGTGTGACTTATAATGTTATAAATCTCTACAGCAACATATTTGTAGCTGATCTCTCTACAGGATGACTTGTTTCTAGCTGAACTTTCTACAGGATGATCTGTTCATAGCTGAATTCTCTACAGGATGGTTTCTTTGTAGCTGATCTCCCTACAAGGTGACTTCTTCTAGCTAATCTCTCTACAGAGTGAATTGTTTGTAGCTGAACTTTCTACAGGGTGATCTGTTTGTAGCTGATCTCTCTACAGGGTGAGTTGTTTCTAGCCGAACTATCTGCAGGGTGATTTGTTTGCAGCTGAACTCTCTACAAGGTGATCCTTCTAGCTGACCTCTATACAGGGTAATCTGTTCATAGCTGAACTTTCTACAGGGTGATCTGTTTGCAACTGAACTCTCTACCTGATGGTTTCTTTGTAGCTGAACTCTCTACAAGGTAACTTCTTCTAACTGATCTCTCTACAGGGTGAATTGTTTCTAGCTGAACTCTCCATAGGGTTATATGTTTGTAATTGAACTCTCTACAGGATGGTTTCTTTGTAGCTAATCTCTCTACAAGGTAATTTGTTTCTATCTGATCTCTACAGGGTGACCTGTTTCTGGCCGAACTCTCTACAAGTAATTTGTTTGCACCTGAACTCTCTACACGGTAGTTTCTTTGTAGCTGAACTCTCTACAAGGTGACTTTTTCTAGCTGACCTCTCTACAGGGTGATTTTTTGTAGCTGAACTTTCTACATACAAAGTGACTTGTTCTAGCTGGTCTCTCTACAGCATAACTTCTTTCTAGCTGATCTCTCTGCAGGGTGACTTGTTTCTCTACCGGGTGATCTGTTCATAGCTGAACTCTCTACAGGATGATTTGTTTACAGCTGAACTATCTACATGGTGGTTTCTTTGCAGCTGAATTCTCTACAAGGTGACTTCTTCTAGCTGAACTCTCTATAGGGCGATCTTTTCGTAGCTGAACTCTCTGCAGGGTGATTCGTTTGCAGCTGAACTTTCTACATGATGGTTTGTTTGTAGCTGAACACTCTACAAGGTAACTTCTTCTAGCTGATCTCTCTACAGGATAACTTGTTTATAGCTGAACTCTCTACAGGGTGATTTGTTTGTAGCTAAACTCTCTACGATTCGATTTGTTTGCAGCTGAACTCTCTACATGGTGGTTTCTTTGTAGCTGAACTCTCTACAAGGTATAGCTTCTTCTAGCTGATCTCTCTATACAGGGTGACTTGTTTCTAGCTGAACTCTCTACAGGGTGATCCTTTCGTAGCAGGGTGATTTGTTTGCAGCTGAACTCTCTACATGATGGTTTGTTTGTAGCTGAACTCTCTACAAGGTAACTTCTTCTAGTTAATTTCTCTACAGGGTGACTTGTTTCTAGCTGATCTCTCTACAGGGTGATTTGTTTGTAGCTGAACTCTGTACAGTTTGATTTGTTTGCAGCTGAACTCTCTACATGATGGTTTCTTTGTAGCTGAACTCTCTACAAGGTAACTTCTTCTAGTTGATCTCTCTACAGGATGACTTGTTTCTATATAGCTGAACTCTCTACAGGATGATCTGTTCATAGCTGAATTCTCTACATGGTGGTTTGTAGCTGAACTCTTTACAAGGTGACTTCTTCTAGCTGACTACAGGATGATCTGTTCATAGCTGAATTCTCTACATGGTGGTTTCTTTGTAACTGAACTCTTTACAAGGTGACTTCTTCTAGCTGATCTCTCTACAGGGTGATTTGTTTGTAGCTGAATTCTCTACAGAGTGACTTGTTGTAGCTGAACTCTCTACAAGGTGACTTATTTATAGTTGAATTCTCTTCAGTCTGACTTATAATGTTCTGAATCTCTACAGCAACATATTTGTAGCTGAACTCTCTACAGGGTGACTTGCTTGTAGCTGAATTGTTTATAAGATTAACTGTTTGTAGCTGAACTCCCTACAGAATAACTTACGATGTCATATAATTCTATAATGGAGTAAGTTATAAACGTAGCTGAATGCTTTATTAGGGTGACTGTTCTATTAGAGTATCTCGATTTCGCATATGCTACACGTAGTTGGCTTTGGAATCATAACTCAGTGGTTTGTAATCCGATTCTTCTGTACTACTGCAAGGACTTTTTATGATAATTATTCCAGCTACACACTGATTTTCAGCTAACTGCTCTAAGCGGTTTGCCTGGTAGGCGTGAAAACTAATAGATTCATAAAAATCGATCGCGTAATTGTGACATAGGTTGGGTTTTGTGTCATATCTCGATGGCCTTTACCTGGATTCCTTTCAAACCACAAAAAGACACTCCTACGATAGTTACTCCATCTACATAGCAATTTTCAGCTCATTCCTTCAAGCGGTTTACCCTGTGGGCGTGACAGACCTTCGACCTTATTTTATGCAAATAATCGGTAATAACTCCGTGACTGTTCATCGGATTCCTACCAAACTTGGTACTGAGATTCGCCTTAATGAGCCCTTTAAGTGTGCCAAATTTCAGCCCGATTGGAGCACGCATTCGTGTTTTAAGGCGGATTTTGCAAAGTGTGCGAAAAGAAGAAGAAAAAAACCCAAACTTTGGCCGCTCGTATCTCGGAAATGGCTGGAGCGATTTTCTTCAAATTTGGAATGTGGACTCCCCTACCTAGCCGGCACTTCTGTAGCAATTTTAGTTTCAATCGGATAAGGAACCACGGAGCTACAAAGGTGTGAAAATCTCGTTTACTTTCTTCCTGTAAATATACTCACAGTGTGGCGCGCCGGCTTCTTGGGCCGCACGACACACTACCGTGTGTCTTGATACCAGAGCTACTGAAATTTATTACTGTTAGTTGCATATTTCTAATATGCGACGAGAAGTAAGTGATAGAAGAAATGTTTAGCAATATCCACACCACGTTACCTTGTGCTTCTTAAGATGAACAGCAAATTCTTATTGCAAGATGGGTGCAAATTATTTTTATTGGTGCTTTTGGAAAACGATTCCCAAACAACTAAGTAGACATAACAAGGCTACAGTGTCTGGGGGCACAGACTCCCTGCTTCCAGAGATATTATACTCTATTAAGCTAATAATAATACAGCACATTTACTTTCCTGTACTACATTCTACAACTAAACCTGTATGTAATTATGCAGTCAAAATCTCAATTCACAGTTAGTCTCCTTGGTTCCTTGAAAAGAACTCTTTGCAAAGTTGAGACATCTTATCTGTGCACATGAAGGACATGGTGATCACACATTGCTGGATGAATAAGAATAAACCTCCCATTGCACTTATAGCCTCGTAGTAGTCATTGTAAATATAACTGGCCAGCCAGATGGTTTCAGACAGACCGATGGTAGCTCCCATGCCAATGGCCACATTCGAAAGCTTGTGAGAATATTGCCCAGAAATGCTTTCTTTGAGTTTACAAAAATAATAAAGATAAATACCAAATGCTACAAGTTGGACAAATTTATTGATGGTATTGTTGACTTCCATGATCAAATATGATTTGTAAGCGCTCTGACTGAAGAATATGCAGTGCCCATCTGGCTGTAGAGTGAACCTGCCAGAACTGCTTATCAAATCATAAGCCACTATTGCACCAATGAAGATTCCTATTGAGCCAACTACATAAGCAATATACCTCTTGAAGAGATAATTAGATCTTCTATTGGAAATCTGTGTGGAATGATGATTGCAATACATGATATAGGCAAGCTAGATAAGGACACAGGTGGCAAAACTATCTATAGCCATGCTTGTGATCATGAAGGTGTTGATAGTGGTTTGACACACAAACTGTGAGTTGACAGCTACCTTGTAATGCATTATCAGCTTAGCAGTGATCATGATAGTCATTGAGCTGACCGAGAAACTGTACAGCATCAATAATATTCCAAATGTGCCTCGCAGCTCTTTGAACAACACGTGAACACCACCATTGTATCCACTTACCATCGTTACTATTGTAGTGAGCGCTATTTGGCCAAAAAAATTAGCTGCTTTACCATCAGTGTGCATGGGACTGAACGTAGTGCATAGCAACTCCTTTTCTTGCTTAGCAATCACCACAGAAGTATGGCCATCTTTAGCGGTAACCACAAGTAAACTATCGGTAATGTAGACAATAGCCAGTCTTTCTCCAGTCTCAATCTTCATGATGGTACAATTATCAACCAGGCAGTATTGTAGGGTAGTGACTCGTTGGAGGTCAGTGATATCATCACCACTGGCAGGTAGCTGTTGATCAGAATGGTGAAGTGATGTCACCTCACTGGCAGCAATTACAACAATGAAGAGTAGAATATGACAAGCCATCAACCTTCCTTCTTCACTTGACTCAGACTGAGTTATAATATTAAATAACAGCTATTGACAAGTATGTCATAGTAACACAGTACATATCACTATTCCTATCAATGTATCAAGTTCAAAGGATACTAAAAGTTAAAGGATTTTCTATATTATTTTCCAAAAAATGCAGTCTCCATTTGAGGATTAATGCACGTGTGTAACGTACAATATAAATATTAATTATTGTATTGCAATGTGGGGTTACCTTTTGGTAGGGGTTAGCAAAAATAGTTTCGTGTTACCATAGGTATGACAAAATCTTTGATTGTGGCTTTTGGTGTTAGAAGTGATAGGCAACAGGAGATATATCAGTGGGATTATGCACAATTTTGTAGAGTGGGATGATGCTGGAAACTTGTCTTCAGTGTTTTATCAGTGAGCAGTGCATGTTGGTTACGCTGCTGAAATCCAAAAAAGTCAGCCATCACGAGTCTAGCTGACATGTACTCAATCAAGCTTTTTTGAGCAATAACAAAATTGAAATAATGCAAAAAGCCGTATGTCAACAAGCATTTCTTGAGTTACCTAGCTAGTTTTTAAAACACATTACTGAAAATACATAATACATGTGTACTGTACAAATACCTAATTTATAAACTGTCCTACACCAGATGGTTGAGTCCTATTTTACAAACAGCTTAACTTGATCAACCACTATGGCTTCATCTCTATATGGTTGATCATAGCAAATTCTAACTTCAATATCTCCATATTGCAGTAAAACAAACTCTCGTTGGAACCATGGCAGATCAGCGTTAGTGCAGCAGTTGTTCTTGCTATCATAGCAGCCAGCACCGTCCCACAGTGGATCATCAGTATAGTGGGTGTTAAACTCAAAGGCTCCGATGTTTCCTGATTCACAATAATAATTTTCACCTACAAATGCAGGAGGGGATGGTCCAGGGACTGCAGCACAAGGACAGGTAGATGTACGGTAGTTGAAATCATCACTTATTCCAGCCACATAGGTCCACAAGTGTTTACGAGGTGATCCCATTGTGATGGATACTCCATCTACGTATGCTTCATTGATACTCCAGACACCATTACGCAAATCAAAACTATCAGGAGATCCCTTTTGGTATCCTCTTACAAAACCACGAACCTTATGGTAGCTAGTGTTGACAGGGAATACTGCAGAAAAGCATCCATGATCATTAGTTGGGGCTCGGCAAAATTCAACACCATTCATTGTATCATTAACCCAACCTTCAGGACAGTCATCTCCTTTGTTGACATCAATTTCTGCAATGGTAATCCATTGGCTCCTATAGTCATCTTTTTCTTCATCTTTCTCTTCTTTCTTCATCTCACATTTGGTAAGGAAGAGGTCATCAGCTTTAACAAGGTAGTGTCCTGACTTGCCATGACTGTAAGGATTGTGTTTGTAGATATCATCACAGGAGGCTCCAGGGTGATCAACATCTAATCCATATCTTGTGTCATAGACATCAAATTGACCAGCTACTACCAACAGGATCACTGCTAGCACACTATACTGAATAATCCACTTCATCCTGTAGTCTGTTTTGTGATAATGTGACAAAAATAGTACAGCATTTTATAGGCCTACAGCAGTAGAAAATGGTAAATGTGCTGACCAATTATGTCTACTCTGGCATAACACAACTAGATTCATTGACTACGTCATGCCTGTTGCTCAATTCAGATAACACCTCATGGCCAGTAGGAGGGTCAGCTGATCAGGCATGATTCTCACAACCACTTCACCAAAATGTGATGCAGTCATGACACTGTAGTAACATATCCCACAAAAACAGAAAGTGACATGTTCAGCACACAGTTTGACCTTTACAACAAGTCTGACTGCTGACCAAAGGTAGACTACAAAGGCATAGATGGCCAAGCAATAATAAGCACCTTGTGGCACTAATGGACTCCTGCTCATTTCTCATACATGATAATAGGAGCTGTTCCCAACTGCTTTGTCACTATGGCCAAATACATAAACAACAAAAGTTTGGCATGACTTAAGTTTGTCAAATCAGCATGCAAATAAAGCAGGTTGACAGATAAAGGTTTGGCAAATTTACCATGCAGCCAATATTGAACAAAATAAAACTACTTGGTAAATTAAGTTCAGCAAATTTCCTTTGATTTTGCCAAATCTGCCATTGTTCTGTTGCTCTGTTGTAAACCATACATCACACTCTAATCTGTTGGGGAATTTCTCTTTCCTTTTCCTGTGAAATTTGTGTATTAAGACCCCTGGGAGTATCCTGATTGTCATTTACTACTTTGGGACTGTACCGAAGTGTCCAGATTGTGCAGATATTTTCAAATGTGCTGATTAACAGTTTCCACTGTATGACATTAACTGTAGATAAAATGGCTTAACCACAAACACTTACATAGTAAGTAATCTGTAATTTTACAACATACTTTAATAGTGATGAAGTTACCTGGCATGATATGTATAATATTAATTTTCCAGACCTGCACACTTATGGGCTCATGGTGGTGTACATGTTTCATGCAGTATGTGTTAGAGAGCCTGAGTATCCTACAATAATACTAGGCATGAAGACACTTTACAATAATATCTGTGACACTGCCCAGTTACATGTAGCTTCTTGAAATGAACTTTAGAAAAGTACCATCTAAAATTTCCATGTATAGTATTGTGGCTGTTAATTTACCAGCCATTTCCTTCTACTGATTAAAAAGTCCCTTTAGCTACATGTATAAGGGTTCAAGTATGAGGGGATTATGTTTTGCCATCCAGCCTATATACTAAATAACCAAGAAAAGGTTTTTTTCACAAACAAAATACAGGCTGGCTGTCAAAACTAGCAGTTTGTTGCTGTAACTGATACTATTAAATTAGACAACACTTGTACCAGTGGGGGATATAGTGATCAAGTTAGACATTGTTATTGGTCACAGCTGACTACATGTGGACATAGTGGAGCCTGTATAGGAAATTGTCATTGTTCAAATTAAATTGACAGAACACATAATACATCATGATTTGGTTGTCAAATTACATTGTAGCTACTTCCCAAATTACTTAACATGGTCACAGGTCTAAATACACTAAATAAATCGCACTGCAAAAAACTTGGATTTACAGACCCAATGGCATATTTAGCACATGTGTAAAATAGGTCAAATTTGCAACATATGTGTTTGTAGAAATGTGTAGATTTGTGACTATACAGCACATCATGATCACATGTGATGGAAATGGTATTTCAACACATTTGCTCCAGTAGCACATAAATGTTTGCAACTTCACTACATATGTGCACAGTGCACAAATGTATAACAGAAAAAGGATGACTATATGTACTTCACCTGTGATAGGGTATATAGCACATAAAAGGAAAATTCTTTTTTTTTTGCTGTGTCAGTTTGTTGTTGGCTTTCCTCTACTTGTACTCAAGTATATTGTAATCTGCTAGGCTAGTTCACCACTTCCTCTTACTAAGTAGTCCCTTCACAGGAAATATATTTAATGTGAAACAGGGAAATGAATTAGCACTCCAATTTACTGTCTAGCTATATAGTCTGTCTAGCTATATACTAGGTAGGAAAGATGAAAATGCATAACGTATGTATGTACGAGCAAGGTGACTTGTTGCTTCCATAACTATCGTGTTGCTGATATGATTGTGCTGTATGCCACATTGAACACAACACTAATTATTCATGGCAGTAGTTTATGCATAGTGGACATGGTCTAGGAGTATGGCTGACAAATAAGTTACTTTTTAGTATTTAAGGATTATATTACTTGTTTCCTGTCACCGAATGGAGCAAAAACTGATGCAGGTAGGAGGTGATTATTGATTATATTGTTATTTCAGTATCTGACTGCTCTATTAGAGTATCCCAATCTTGGAGGGGACTGTACACCCATACACCCTGTTGAACAAGAGTGAAGGGACTTCCACCCTTTTTGCTATGTTGATATGCATAGCTATTGCATTTACCTTTTATCATGAAATAGTACTTTCACGTGATCTATAATCAAATACTTAAATTTGGTGTGGCTACCTATCAATTGATGTGGGTGGTGATGGGACACAATAATGATGGCGTAACTACAAGCTATGAACTTTATGTAGTACTGTATGTAGTTTGAGTCCTTGGTCAGTTAGTCTAATAGAAAACTCTATACTGCCACAAGTAAATTCACTTTCTTGCTTCACCACAACAATAATTTATTAGGTGATATCATGCCATCTCAGCAAATCTGCCAACAGTTCAGGAATTGTGGTCAATGTATATAGCCAAAACATCTGTGTGATCTGGTTATGTCAGCAGAGTTACAATTTCCTGCATAACTACTGCTAGGCCTATAAAAAGTCTGCACTACTCTTGTCACATTATCACAAAACAGACTACAGGATGAAGTGGATTATCCAGTATAGTGTGCTAGCAGTGATCCTGTTGGTAGTAGCTGGTCAATTTGATGTCTATGACACAAGATATGGATTAGATGTTGATCACCCTGGAGCCTCCTGTGATGATATCTACAAACACAATCCTTACAGTCGTGGCAAGTCAGGACACTACCTTGTTAAAGCTGATGACCTCTTCCTTACCAAATGTGAAATGAAGGAAGAAGAGAAAGATGAAGAAAAAGATGACTATAGGAGCCAATGGATTACCATTGCAGACATTGATGTCAGTAAAGGAGATCACTGTCCTGAAGGATGGGTTAATAATACAGTCAATGGTATTAAATTTTGCCGAGCTCCAAGTGACAGCCGTGGATGCTATTCTGCAGTATTCCCTGTCAACACTAGCTACCATAAGGTTCGTGGCTTTGTAAGAGGATACCAAAAAGGAACTACCGATAGTTTTGACTCACGTAAAGACACTAGGAGTATTAATGATATGTATGTAGATGGAGTATCCATCACAATGGGTTCACCTCGTAAACACTTGTGGACCTATGTGGTTGGATGTAGTGATGATGGTAATCACCCAACATCGAACTGTCCTTGTGCTGCAGTCCCTGGACCATCCCCTCCTGCATTTGTAGGTGAACATTATTATTGTGAATCAGGAAACATTGGAGCCTATGAGTTTGACGTCCACTACACTGCCGATCCATTGTGGGATGGTGCTGGCTGCTTTGATAGCAAGAACAACTGCTGCACTGATGTTGACCTGCCATGGTTCCAACGAGAGTTCGTTTTACTGCAGTATGGAGATATAGAAGTTAGGATTTGTTATGATCAGGAGTATAGTGATGAAGCTGTGGTGGTTGACCAAGTTAAGCTGTTTATAATATAAGAAAGAACACTGGAACAGTTTAAAATATGTAGTTGTATGATTGTACTGTTTGTTTATTATTATTCTTTTCTGTGATTATCATAAGTAATGAAGGGTTGTGTCAGGGTAGTTATAACTTTATGCTTACCATATGATGCATGAACTATCTGATAATGCTAGAATCATGCATAGCAAAGACTGCCTTTGTAAAACCACCCAGTACACACAGAAATGCATAACTACAGTAGTTGTCATACAGTGTGCCAACTTTTGAAACATTCTGAACTGTGTTAAGCATTTGCTGAATGGTTATACTCAGATTTGCACTATCATTTGCATCTATTGTGTGAAAGCTTTGCATTTGGCTCTGTACTTGTGATGCTAGCAAATTAGCCACATGTCACTTTGAAAATAACGAATCTCCTTATTTGACCAAAACCTGTAGGTTGCAAGCTAGTCTATGGAAACTGTACCACACATGTCTGTGATCTGGTTAATGTATATATTCATTTGCATGAATTGCAGATCAGCAAGTTGTGTATATGACTTCTGTCTGCTGAGGTTACTGTGTGGTGGTTGGCAGAACATATGTACTACAAGTGGTTCTCATGTGGTTCAAAACTACTGAGGGGGCACAAACAAACACTTGGAGTACATCGAGTCCTCTAAACGTAGGATCTGGCACCATTCCTTTATTTTGAAGCAATACTTGCGTCACATCTTTCTGTGAGTCCCTGCACTCCCGGAAGTTGTGTACATAAACATGATATTGGAGCTCACACAGTCAGACTAAAAACTGACTGACTGCATAATGATGGTTAAGTTTTTTTAATATCTGTTTGCTGCATGTTAGAATAAGAAGCAGTTTTTGTGATAACTAGACATTATAGCTGGTTGCCTGGCCAAGTGTTACCCTACATTGTTAACTATGTGGCATCAAAATGTGTCACAATAATAAGTATACGCATAACACACTATTGTCAACTTACTTGACTTTAATTGCAGACGTTCAGTCTGTAACTAATCATGGTAACTGTGGCAAGTTGGAATATCAACACAATTACTGATAGCTATAGAAATGTAATAGATTTTAGATATGGTCTTATGACTTATCTTTTAGTAATTATCATCAAGAGTACATCTCTCATCTATTGTTATCATTATGTACTCTTGGTATAATATGCATGCACGACTGCTACGTAATGGGATCCATTAAAACCTGGAATATGGAATAGCGGAATTACGGAATAAACATTCTTACCATTTTATGATTATTTATACCATCTACGTAATGGGAGTAAATCTAGTAAGCACTCCACTGCTCTGTAAGACCCAAAAACTGGTGTAGCCATGGTAGCAGACTAATAGCTAGGGTAACTTATTGCTGTTGTCTATCTGAGAAAATGTAACTGATACTATTTAATTATTATATTATAGTATGTTCACGTTGAGCTGAATCCTGAAAAACGCCTAAAAATTAAAAGTGGATTTTTTCTCAACAGAGTTAACATTTCAGCCAACTAGATGATTATTGGTAACAGCAAAGGTGTCAACAACAGACACGTACGGTTTGGCTCCATTACAAGTTCGGGAAAGGGCTGTATTGGACACTGTACTTATATGGCTTCCCCATAGGAAATGTATTGTGAAAATTTTGATTGACTGTAAATATTATGTCTAACATTTGAACAACAAGATTTTGAAATATTTTTAGCGGGTCAAGCAGTACTACAAATGAGCCAAATTTCAAGATCGTGTGTAATTGCATCCATGAGTTATTAAATGTTTTTGAGGGTTCAGCTCAACGTGAACATACTATAGTACAGACAACACCAGACAGGTAGTCACATAGATGTGTACCAGTCAGGGATAAAATCAAATTAGACATTGTTATTGTTCACAGCTGACTTAGTGAAGCCTGTATAGGAAGTTGTGTTTAATATGAATTGCTACAGATCTTGATCATATATTTTAGTCAGAATGTAGCCTCAAATTTAACTACAGTATATGTAGGCTAAAGTGGATCATCCACACTTAATTCATAAGTTCATAAGTTTTCACCATGATAAATTTACTTGTCACTCACTGATCTAAATTGCTTGCTTTACCACTATGTTGCATAATACCTCTAATCGAATGAACCTTGCAATTGATTCTGTTCTTTGGATTTTGATTCTAATACTGTAATGATTTCAATGTCCTGTTGTTTGCTAAGCACTTATATGTAAGTACCCATTCCAAGAACAGTACAAGATGTGTAACAGTATACATAGTTGTGGTTGTGTAGCGTAACAACCATAACCAATCGGGTTCAAGGCTACCTAGGTCCAGTCATGGATTTTTTCTCCTTTCTGCAACTTTTCAAACACACCTTAAGTAGCTAATGTCTTAGTATCTAATGTCTTTGAGCAGGCTGTAGGACCAAGTGTCCTACAGACCTTCAGCACTTGTGCTTTAATAAATTAACTAGTGTCCATTTGGTTCTACTTGGGGTACTTAGAGATAATGAGTCACTCTCTAGAATTCCTATGGATATAATTACATGAAAATATCAAGGAGAAAACATCCTGACCGCCTGGTAGACTCCTGTTCTAGCGTAAATTGGGTGGCTGCAGGTTCGAGGCCACCTAGGTCCAGTCATGGATTTTTTCTCATTTCTGCAACTTTTCAAACACACCTTAAGTAGCTAATATCTTTGAGCAGGCTGTAGGACCAGGTGCCCTACAGACCTTCAGCACTTGTGCTGTAAAGCTTTAATAAAAAAACAATAAAAAAAAACAAGTTAACTTCCTGAGTAGAGAATTACTGTGGTGCAATGTGGCAATGACCAAGACTGAAGTTGTTTAATTCCGTATCCTACTCAACCTGTCAGAATATTAAAGTTTGCAATCAGCTAGTGGTATGATTCATGTCTTTCTTAATTCCATTTTCAGAGCCAAATAGTTTCAAATTGGCTCATATGGCTTCAGGTAGTGTTTCAGCTGGCACAACCACTACAACCCCAAACTAAACTCTACACAGTTTGATGTGCACCCTAGTCAGCCAGTTGGTAATACATAGATACAATATCACCTTCAGATTTGATGTGTGAAAACTTTTTACTTTCAAGACATTTGTCTAATGCAATTACGTGGTCTATAAGCATGAGTTTATAATGTAGTCCCTATTTAACTTCAATAAGTTGACAGGTGGATGTTAATTTTTTTATTTCCTTAGTCCATGTTTTGCTACACGCTACACAGTTGTGACAAACAAGGATTGTTTATATTTTTGTGTAAAACAATTCTATCCTAGAATGTAATGATTTTTTTTTTTTTGCTTAGCACTACAGCCTGATCCATTATGCACCTGTTCCAAGAAATGTGTGCTATTACCGTAAAAGGTTAAGTAGTACCATAACAGCCACAACTAAATTAATTTCTAACCAGACAGCTATATAATTAAATCTGTCTTAGCATGTTATAATACATTTTATGGTCAATGAATACAGTTATACATAACAGCCAAACTTGTCAGCACTGCTATAGTATGTTCATGTTGAGCTGAATCCTAAAAAACAGCTAAAAATTAAAAGTGAATTTTTTTCTCAACAGAGTTAACATTTCAGCCAACCAGATGATTACTGGTAACAGCAAACGTGTCAACAACAGACATGTATGGTTTGGCTCCATTACAAGTTCGGGGAAAAGGCTGTAATGGACACTGTACTTATATGGCTTCCCCATAGGAAATGTATTGTGAAAATTTTGATTGGCCATAAATGTTATGTCAAACATTTGAACTAAAAGATTTTGAAAGCTTTTTAGCAGGTCAAGCAGTACTACAAATGAGCCAAATTTCAAGATCGTGTGTAATTGCATCCATGAGTTGTTAAATGTTTTTGAGGATTCAGCTCAACGTGAACATACTATAGACCTATAATATGTATGCACATCCTGTTGGCAGTAGCTGGTCAGTGACACAAGATATGGATTAGATGTTGATCACCCTGGAGCCTCCTGTGATGGTATCTACAAACACAATCCTTACAGTCGTGGCAAGTCAGGACACTACCTTGTTATAGCTGATGACCTCTTCCTTACTAAATGTGAAATGAAAGAAGAGAAATTTGAAGAACCAGATGAAGGGGATACCGCAATAGTTTTGACTCATGCGTGGGTGCTAGGAGCATAATTAATGATGTATATGTGGATCAGGATGAAGTATCCATCACAATGGGTTCACCTCGTACACATTTGTGAACCTATGTGGTTGGATACAGTGATGATGGCAACTACGCACCATAAACTTTCCTTGTGCTGCAATCCTTAGGCTACCTCCTCCTTCTTTTGTTGGTAAAAACTGACCTACCTCCTCCCAGGTCCCAGATTTGCCAGTATATTGTGAATGTAAATGTGATACTGTTGTGACTAACACTCATCCACCTCCTCCTCCTATGACAGTGTATACCATGAGACACATAAAACACCTCTCCATATTCACCACATTAGCAATGGTGACAAAGAGTGTATCTCTCAGAATTGAGGAAGCTAATTTCATAAGGGACTGATGATGAGGAACTGATTTTAAATGTTTCTCAAAATGCAAATGTACCTAAATAACATCCTGTAAACTAACATGTCACATGTAATATATCACAACCCACAAAGGTGTCAACATTAACAATTGCAAGGCTAGTTCATTATTTACCAGCCAGCTGAACAATTCCAACACAACTGAACCAGCTACAGCATCCCTTCAGATATCATGAAACTTATTGCTTAACAATGTCTGCCAAAGTGCTGCCATTAAAACCATCATACAAAGATCATATGTGACGAACAGCACCATTAAAGAAGATCCTTAGTGCATCTAACATCAAATCCAGCGGAAAACACTGACAGAGGGATTTTTTTTTTACAAAAATTTCCAAACCTGGTTATTGGTCTGCCAGCTTGCCTAACTAGTCACAAGGCTATGTACCGACACTTTCCTACTATTTGATTCACTTACGTTACTGTTAGAGGAAGGATATACCTAGAGCTGCAATTATAAAATGATTGCACTGTAACTATGCCCCTTTAGTTATCAGGACACACTGCCAGCAGGGAGATTGAGATACTCAGTCACAGCCACATGTGTATACCAGCTATATAATGCATATGCCAATGTAGGGATTTCCCAATACATTTTATTGCTGGAACCCTTCATTAATGATTTCTGTAACAACTTTAAACAGGCTGTAGGACCAGGAGTCCTACAGACTTTCAGAACTTGTGCTGTAAAGTCTTAATAAATAAATAAATAAATGCACAAGTACTAAATAATCTTACCACAAGGAGAATTTGCATGTTAGCTACATATATTAGATACTATGTAATTTTCATCAGTTGAAATGACATGTATTGATGAGATGAGACATGTACTATACACACACTATTTCAATGAAGATGATAGTTCACTAGTAGTTCTTAGTGACTTCTTCCTGACATTTGCATATTTCAATTGTATCTGTACACAACACATGTTATGTTGATATACACCTCTACCACAAATTCTCTCACTTCTTTTAATAAATCTTTAGATTCTTTCTTAAGTGTCTTATTAGATCTTTCAGTTGACTTTGGTGATTCTAGAACAGTAGCTACAAGCAGACCAACACTAATTCAAGATAACAGTGAACATTTACTCACATAAGTTAGTTTCCAGGGTATTACAGCTGTTTTTAATAGTGTGCAACACTTGTTGAACTTCCTTAACTTTAGATGGCAGTGCTTTAGGTCGAGGGATATCAGTGCTGGACTATTATAACATAACACAGAGTATGTACGTAGTACAAGATCAAAATATATAGTTGCTACAGGAGTGACTATTCATACAGCGTTGTTGTACAAATACTTTTTTGACTATTTGTACGGCAATTATTCATTATAACTCTACAATCAAACATGCGTTTTTGGTGAGTTTGAAGGTTGGAAGCTGTGAAATGCCTGTCCTGGCAAAGCTGGGTCAACCCTAGCTCACCTCGAACTCACCAAAAACTTACCAGTGAAAGACATCAATATGCTTAATAGGCAAATCTAAAGTTATAGAATTACGGTTAGGGTTGTGGTTTCTTCTTCACCCTGGTGTATATAGCTAGTTATCACATTTATAAGGTAGAGGTAGAGGTTGGCAGCGGTGTAGCATAGTGGTAGAACTGAAGCCTGTCATAAGGGATCCTGGGTTCAATCCTCCAAAGTGTCGCATTAGACCCTTTTGTTTTGTCTTAGTTATATTTTAAAATTTTAATCTTGTGACTGCTGTATGAATAGCAACAGCCTAATCTATACCAGTCCAGATGCTGGAAACCAGTACAGTGAAACCTCTACAAACCAATGCTCATCGGTGCTCTAAAATTGTCAGATTAGCAAGGATGTTGGAGGTATGTAGTAATATTTAGGAAATGTCTGATTGGTGCACCAAGCAGTGTAAGAGGTTATAGAAGTGTCAGATTAGATGACAGTTGTTTTTATGTTCACCTGCTTAAAAACAAATGTCAACTACATACATGCTTACCTTTCTCCTCAAGTACTGGCGTCCACCTGACAACTGTCTGTGTTTTAGTCTACTACTATCAGCTAACAGCAGAGGATGATCCAGTGCATGTTTCAGTGCTCTTGTACAACGAGCAATATCTAGTATAGGACAAACACAATGAGAATATTAGAAATTAGAGACATGGAATGGATATATATTTTATGGTTACAAGTTTGACCTGATTACGTGATGAAATTTAGGTGCATCTTCATTAGGCACACACCTTATAGCCTTGTGTACCAAACCCCCTACATCAGTTATTGGACACTAACTCCCTGTACTTTCCTATACATGCTCAGTAGAACAGGTGTAGAAATTTTAATACCAAAAAACTACTATTACAGGATGTTTGAAACACTATTTTATTGCTAAAGCATTCATCTATTACTGGGGTGTAATGAATATCTGGTAACATTTCAATGTATCATGTGACCAGGTTGAGCCCAAACTGTATCCATTCCATGTACTAATATATAGTACATACCAGATGGTATAGTTTCATCATCTTCACTATCACTCTCTAACAGCGCCTCAAAGCCTTTAAATTTATCAGGTATATTTTTCCAGCTCTCCTTAATCCTTTTCAAATTTCTTTTATACTCTTCATCAACAGTAATAGACTCCTCAACTGGAGAGTCCCTATCATGAGGTGGGTATGGTCTTGGAGTTGGAGCTCCGTCATCCCTTACCTACATACAGTCATCAGCTATTTCAGTATATGCATCATAATATGAATCTAGGTATTACAAATTGATATTCTGTGTCATCACTACAAAAAAGAAACAGACATAATGGGATGCGTAACTGTGGACACAGTGTGGAGCTGTATGTTTTTTTAAGCTTCTTATTAGTTATAGCCTGTAGACTATAACAGCGATGATAGTATAGAAATTGCTGTGTAGTGGATTTAATCATATACAAGGTGAATTCATCAATTCACCCTCAGCTACATACCTGGGTTATGAACACTCCTGAGTCATGTAACAAATCATCATTTAACTGTGAATGAGTCACACTGTTTGGATCAGCTCTGTAGGCAATAGCTAATGGTAGTCTTTTCTTTGGTCTTTCACTACATGTAAAGTATGCAAACACTAACTTGATTCACTGAGAATGAGTTGCACACAAGCACAAAGCAATAAAGTGACCGGACCACCTCTACTGAACCAGCAATATGGCCTACACTTAATAACAATGTGACCTAATTGATGAAATGTACTAGTCTACAGCTACTCAGTAAGGATTCATTGTATATATGGTATAAAATAAACATTCAGTCAACTAAAGTGTACCTCTCCCCCCAAAAGGTAATTTCAGTCTCTACAAAGGTCATCCATCGGCAAATACACTGATATACTTACAGAGGCACAACAGCTTGAAGTAACATGTCAGTTCTTCCACTTGGTCCAACAGTTGTAGGTCTCCTCTCTTGCAGGGAATCATTACTGAGCACCACAGAGTCATATGGAGTGTGAGGATAAGTGCGTACATAAGGGGAGGCCAAGGTAGTGCTGGATGAGCCGTAAGAAACAGTGTCTTCTTCTAATAGTGAATGGCTGTGCTCAATAGCTAGTAATGGCTGCTTGGGAATGACTGGAGGAGGTTCTTGTGACACCTACAGAAAGTTACAAATTAAAATGGATCATAATCAATCATTGTGAACATACCTTAACAAAATCTGATGCCCTCTCAGCTACTTTAGGTTTCTGGACAGGACCAGGAACATGTCTGTGTAATGATATGCACTGTATTCTATTATACACAATGTACATCACTGATGTAATACCTTACAATCTTAATACCAAATGGATCTATCAGTTCTGATTTCAGTAGTGGTGGCATTCCTACACATATATGATAATAGAAATGTATATGCTAATTTGGGAATACTACCATATAGTGGGGTGTTTTTCAAGGGAGAAATTCTGTAGATTGACAACTATTTGCAGAAAATTTCCCTTTAAAATACTTACTCAATGCATTAAGGTGGCTTGCACTAGTGTACGTGATCGTGTGAAATACCAGAAGACACCATCATTCAGTACAATGGTTCATGGTTGGTGTGTGAAAAATTGTAAGAGTAGAAGCAACTGTGACAAAGGACTTTCCTTTTTCTCTACATCCACTGTTATTCAGCACCAAGCCGAGAAAAACAAAGGAGCTATGCACTAAACATCGCATAGTGTGGATTACAAAGATAAACAGGAAGGAATGGACTCCCACTTCAAACTTGTTAGTTTGTGGGCGTCATTTCAGAAGAGCGGTGAGCTGTGTATAAGAGAGCTGGGCTGCTAATGTCCCTTATACAGGTTTATAAACATGCTGTTTTGCTGTATTAAAGCTTGTACTTGTAGTGTTAATTATTGAACATGACATTGTGGCTGTGTGTTTTCAATGCAACATGTTATAATAAACATTTACATAGGAAAACTATCTGATCTGTATGATAATACCAATCCTGATCAGATGCCATCCTTGAACTTTGGGCATACAAGTGAAGTACCAGAAACCAGATGAGGAACAATATCAGAGATTGCAACAAAGGAATTCAAAGAAGTGACACTGCTGATGTTAGAGTACGGATGGAGGAAGAGAAGTTATAGTATAAATGAAGAGAGTAGTACAAGTTATCTATACAGGTACACTACACAAGTAATGAGCAATTGTAATGGAGTTCACTTGTAGGGTTTCCAGAGTGGATATTGTTATTTTTTGTGAGTTTAATTAGTCATAACAAGTTGCCAAAACTTGTATACAGGCTTGGTGTCCATCCATCAACTGTTTCAAGGAATTTCCATCGGATCCTCGATGTAGCAGCTACAAAGACATTTTCAAAAATAAACTGGCCAGAAGGAGATGTTTTGAGATTGATAATGCCTATGTCATTCTGGAATTTCTTTAGGAAGTGCTGCGTTATAATTGAATGTACAGAAGTATTCATTGAGTGCCCTGGTGACCTTTTCGCTCATGCCAAGTGTGCAGTAATTATAAGCACCACTCCACTGTGAAGGCATTACTCCACAAGAAACAATTTCATTTGTGTCAAATTGTCAAGGAGGTTGCATGAGTGACACAAGGAAGTCAGGAATCATGGATTTACTTCTCCCTGGTAACTACCACACTGCACAGTATTGAGCATATATTTGAATATCTTTTGTAGGAGATGTTGTGTTGGATGACAGGGGATTAACATGCAATGAGAAGGCCAGAATGTATCTAGCAGAAGCCAAACTTCACCTTTCACAAACTTGAGAAGCCAGAGGTTGACTGGAGTAGGAAACTGTCCACAGTACGCATTCATGGATTGGTCTACTTAAGCAGAAACACACTATACTGCAAGGTGTTTTACCAAAGTAATAATGATAGTGACAAAGCAGTTAAACATAAAATAGTGAAGGATGCATGTATCAATTATGTATCCATCTGTTGCACCTCCTTTTTTTGTTTGGTAGTAAACAGCACAAAGTTTCCTTTAGGTGGCCACCATAACCTCACACAGTCAAAATGGAACCATTGAATTACATACTGTTTACTGTCACACATCACCATAGCTATATGGCAGTAGCACGACAACCTGCTATCATCTGTGTCATCAGCTTCATGATCATTACTGGTAGTGTTACTATGTCCTTCACAAGTCATCGTTTTGTTTTATGATTGTTGTCTACTTGTTCCGTACTACAAAATCACCATGCTGCACTACACATTCTTCCATTTGCAGCTGTATTTGATAGTAGTATGTATAGTCAGGTTTCAGTTGCTAGGTGTCTTGTTCATTTATAGCTATGCATCATCCTTGTGGCAAAAAGGACATTTCACTTTTACCGTCCGATTACTGCAGCGGGTGCACTGGGTCATAGCTTCAGGTGTAGCACCAAGAAAAGGATGGGTACTATCTACAAAGAGATCAGCTTCAGTACTAGTGGAACAGTGATAGCTGCACAATGACAGACAGTACCAGTGCAGGGACAACCAGTGGGCAGTCATTAATGGATGATGCATCAGTAGAGGAGAAAGAAAGATGCTATTCCACCATCAACAAAGCTATCAACAAGCCTGATATCGCTAAATATTTTGCTGAAAACCTTGTTCCTAAAATGACTCTACCAGATTATCCCAAATCTTTAACTGAGCTGTATAACTCATCAGCATTGTTACTCAACTATCCACCACAGGTGCTAAAGGAATGTGAAACCGTTTGTATGTCACACAAGCAAGGTATTATATTTATCTTCACGCATTTAATTTGGTCATACTCACAGGTCACTGTGGAGTACATTTCATTCCTGGAGAAAAATACAAGAAACTAGTCAACTAATAAGATATGGTTTCTGCTTTGCACTGGATGCATTACTACATCAGTATATTCAAGGCAGCATTTGTGATCAATGTTTGTATGCTTTCAGAAAGCTTGATCAAGAGGATATGCTACCCTGAAGCGTACAAGTTTGCTACACATCGACCAACTATGTTGCTATACCATTAGAGTAAATGATTGACATCAATTTCAACCATGTATAAGTAGGGCCATGCACATGAGAAAGATATGTGTTAGCTGCATACCAAGATATTATGGCCAATAAACATGACAATTTCACAATCACAGGTTGTCGTCACTGTTCCACTGGTACTGGCAATCACTGAGTTTGTACTGAGGAACTCTGTACTATCAGTGGTAACTCCGTCTTTTACCTTTGTATTGGTGCACGGACATGGACATTATCTAGACTTCTTCTACGGTTACCTTGTCCATAAAACTTTATGTCTTTCAAGAATGCTGGTTTTACCTACATTTGGAAAATCACTATTGAAGTGTTATCATATAGCTACCTCTTTTGTAGACAAAATCCAACTATGCAAGTTAGATGTGCAGGAATCTAGCTCACTTTGCCTATGCAGCCCAGCTGCCTTAATCATGCAAGATATTACTGCAGCAATATGAGAGCACACATTCCGTGGAGTGGTATGATTTTGTATCTAACTACTACCTCGAGCAAACACACTCGCTATGCAGTAAAGGTAAATGAGCTGACTGATACTAGCTACTATCTGTCCCAAGTACGTAGGCTTGGAAGGGAATGCTTGCATTATGAAATTTTTCTCTTATACTGCTGAAGAAGAGCAACAGTTTGTGGAGTTGGGATAAGTAAGATATTGCTCAGCAGGATGTATGATCTTCTTGTCCATAGGTAAATCACTCACAGCGAGTAGTAGCAGGATTTTTATTACCATGGGTAATTTCCAAGCAAACAGGGAAGATGCTAGCAACTCATTGTGCATGCATGGCCGCTGACAACTGAGTGGTCAAATGTCATATTTTAGGTTATAATGGTGCATGTGACCGCATAAATTTCCTATCAAGAGTTGGACTTATTGTTGGTCTTTCTAATCACAAATACAACCAATAGTATTTCCTCCTTGTTTTCAAGTGAGTATCAATCGAGTGAAAGTAGCTGTCATTCATTCTGGTTGATTGTCAAGGGTACCTTCAGGCTTTGGTAGAGTCTCCAAAGCTTCATGCCATCACTCAATTGAATGCGGGTCTGTGCCTAGACCTGTCACTATAACCTTTTCCTTATATTTCTTCTTAGAAATGGGATTTAAGGTTACAGAAATACCCCAATTTTTGTTCCATCGCATATGCTGCCAACTGTAAAATGGTTGTCCCGAAAGATGGCGGGCAGCAAAAGTTTCTATGGACACACCCAAAGCAAGTCCTCTATGGCTTCACCATAAAATTTTTAGGGCCTAAAACAAGCAAGCTACATATCACCATGAAGCACCTTGCACTAACAGAAATCAATGAAGCATTTTGTTCACCTTTATGACAAACAGGAACTCACAGGGATGCATGTAGTGCAAGTTACAAGTTTAGCCCTTCAAAGCGAACTCTTCTTTACTTCATGCTTAGCGCAATGGGGCTGGATTAGCTATTAGACACTATTTCACTGATTATATGTACTATTGTGCAGAGCTACTTTTCTTATCAGGTCTTCAGTTCACATGTTAGTTCTACCCATGTCGCACAAAAGTTTAAAACGGCTCTTTGAAGCCATATGAAAACTGTTCCATTAAACCACCTTAATTTGTTACAATTACTTGATCCAAATGGCATTGCTTAAACTTGTTAATGTGTTGCCACTAAAATCCTGGCAGTTTATTGGTTGAAACAGTACTGTCTTCTAGAATCATTGCTGTTAACCAATAATGCTAATGGATTCTATGCGACGGATACTGTAATGGAAAATCCAATGGGCCAGGATTGTTCTGAGGCATGAGGCTAACTGCCTTTATGTTGTCTTTTACCATTGTAACAGTCCTTAACCAAAACGTGACTCTCGGTAGCTCTCTTGTTGACAACCCAGTCACAGTGTTCCAATGTTTCTGAAATATGGTACCTTGGTAGTTGGCCAGTACAAACAAATGCCTCCACTTACATGACTTCATGTACAATCATTTTCTCTTTTGGAAACTGGATAAAAGTGGTTCATGAAAATTTCCCTCATTGAAATTTTGGATTGTGACAATCCGTGAAAATCCCAAAAAGCCTGCTATACTGAACCCAAGTATCATTTTCGTGTACATGCAGTACTTGTAGATGATTTTGAAGGGATTAATATGTAAATTCTCCATGGATTGTATGCACTGCTATTTCAACCCAGTGAAACAATTTCAATGTAGATTATTATTATTGCTTTGTAATTAATGGCCAAGGTCTCAAATATCACTTAACTGTTATAACATGCATATATGTGCACACATACCTTTATTAAAACGAGTGACCGGGTTACCATGTACAATAAGTGTGTTTAGTGAAGGCCAGCTACCAACTGCTACCAAGCCTTCTGGTGCTATTATCTAGCAAGAGAAATCATAACATTACTTTAACAATACAATAAATGTGTACTACTCACCATATTGTTAGCTATGCTAAGAGTTTCCAGACATGGAAATGGTGCTAAACTGAATTGTGTTTGGTTTAAGTTGACTAGAAAATTAAGTAGAAAATATTTATAAAAGATAAATCTATATGGCCTTACTTTGACTAGGCCTAAGCGATCCCCTTAATGCAGTATTATTCAGTTCATTCATATCAGTGTCAGTTTGTGTAGTGGACTGAGTTAGGAAGGTGTCCCTTGTTTGAGGGTCTTGTAGGCCAGCATGTGCCTTCTGTAAGTTGTCAGCTCCCAACAGTTTTAATTGTGGAATTGAATAAATTTCATTGTTGTCAAGATTAAGTATTTTTAGTCTAGAAAAAATTACAGTATTAACAAACGTATAGGTTTGAGAATAAAACGTCATATTTACAACGCTCCGATAAGGACTGACCTTCTTAAACCAGCTAAAATAGCAAATGTTGACAAGTCCGTTAATTTATTATCATCTAGCCACAGTTTCTCAAGTGATGGATATCTTAATTGTAAGCCATTACTACCATCCCTACATATAATACAACATATTGGTACACATATACACAACATAGTAAGTTAATATCACCTGATTGCTTAATTAGAGAGTATTTGTGCCTTAATAGAGTAGTCCCATTTTAACAACACACAAATTGCCATCAAAGAATGCACACACACTGTATATGTATACACACATGCATGCATGCGTGCGCGCGCGCGCACACACACACACACACACACACACACACACACACACACACACACTACTGCACACATAACTTACTCCTTCGACTCTATTATTGCTCTAGACATTTCAACAGGTAAAGCTACTATGTCATTTCCTATAATTACAACAAAAGATTACAGCAGTTGCACTACACTTTCCCACTGACAGTACCTGTTAAGTGTAATTCTTTCAAATTAGGCAGTAAACCAAGTGTTAAAATAGCTGAATCTGATAGAATGTTATATGATATATTTAATACCTGCAAAATAAAAATGAAACTTATTACATATACATAATAATTTTACTTGAAGATGAGTGAAATGTGATGAATGGAAAGTAACATCTTTGATGTGATTTAGTGATATTTCTAATTCTTGTACAAAAGGAAATGTAGCAAAAGTTTCTGTGGGATGACACAATTACTAGACGTAACATCAATACCAATAATCCTTACCAAAACTTAACTTATTATCATTTGCATTTACTTCTTCAACTGCATCAAACTCTTGAAAATCTTCTGGCACATACTACATGAGATATATAGAACAATACAGTAAATGCAGGGACAACAGTACAGTAGTTAAATATGTAAGATGGCAAACTCACCTTGCTTAAACCACATCCATTAATACTACAAACATAAAGATCATGTGGATTCTCTACATAACAGTGTTTGAGCTATAAAAGCAAAGTATTACAATAATACCAATAACCAAGACGCTACTCACAATAAAAGCTTTGTTCAAGATGGGACCATTGTCAACTTCTGGTTCTTCAGCAACACTGGCTTCTTTAGTGACTGTCATGTTCCGTTGGAAAGTACTCCTCACAGAAGCAAACATTGCCCGGAGGTACTTTGTCTGCTCTGCTTGGTAGGCCAACAACCATTCTCCACTAGCTGGTAAACATAATCACAGAATACAGTGATGCCTGTGTGATACGAACACCCTGGGACCAGTTAAAATGTTTCTAGTTATCAAAGTGTGTTGAATAATAAGGATAACTAAGTGTGTGTGTACATGCATGCAGGCATAGATCCTTTACACCTATGATGCAGGCGACCTTCATTTCCGATAAAGCCACATAAGGCTCCATTGTGAACCAAATAGCACTGAATATGAGACAGTATTCATCAAGTCTAAAGAAGCTTTATACAACCTTGCATTAACACTATAAGGAGATTCGTATGTAAAAAAGGTGTGCACTAATTAGATAAGACATATTTTAAAATTAACAGTCTAAATACAAGCACCACTACAACATTACTTACTGCTGTCCGGTAATCTTGACGTTAATCCTCTGGCGGGAAACCCATTTCTCGCTACGGGACCAAGCACTACACCGTTGGTTCCTTGCGCCGCCATTTTATTGCAAATATTGTTTCTATGACAACCAATCAACTGTGCTCGAACAGTCATGGCAGAAGATTATTTAAATGGCCAGTTATTACTGGGTGATCCGGACGAGTTTGCTCAGGAAATGATAAAACTTATTAATGACAAGGAATTCAGGTTGGCTTGTGTCAATGTGAAGTCACGTGTTCTTGTCGTTGTTTACATGTTCGTGAAGCCAAAGATTTTACATCTGTTGCCATGATACCCATTCATACAGCCATTCATGCTAGACATGTAACTTTGTTCATAAAAAATGGCCTGGGGTTTTATTAGGTGAATGTTAAATTGCATTGTGTGCTTGTACACAATGACAAGGTGTACTAGCTCAGAACACCACATTGATGTATTGTGTGTCTGTGTTACTACAGTGATGTTCAGTTTGTTATTGGTGAGGAACGACAGTCAATACATGCTCACAAGTGTATCCTAGCAGCCAGGTAAATAACAGTACTATTTAATGGGTGTATTTCATTGTCATTGCGGTCCCAGATGTGAGGTGTTCAGAGCCATGTTCTCCACACCCACCACACCAGATGACAATGCTCCACTGATACTGTCAGATATTAAGCCAGTAGTGTTCATGGCTGTACTGGAATTCATCTATACCAACTCCTGTAACTTGTCTTCGGACCTGGTGGGTACTCGCATACTACATTAGAGACATTTGTTAGCTACTATTTATACAGGTGATTGAGGTATTGGCATCTGCTATTGAGTATGGACTTGATGGACTAAGAAAGGTATACATGTACAGTACAAGTCATATACACTAATTTTCTTCAAAATTGTGGGCATGTACAATACAAATCTGCACAAGGAATGTTGACACTGTTGTACATAGTTTTGCATTTAATAAGTTATGTGGTTTGCCTTAATGCCATCTACATGATGTAGGTGTGTGTAAGGTTCATGAGAGAGAACATGACAGTAGGAACAGTGTGTGAATATGTTCAGGTCAGTACATACATTATGTGTACAATGATGACTAGGTTACTACTATAGGCAGCACTGACATATGATCAAGTCACTTTACGAGAGGAATGTCTTCAACTAATAGAACAGCATACAGAGGTGAGTAATGTACTGCCAAGTTGCAATGTTGATGTGAACATTTTGCCACTATTTGTATTGCCTCCTCATATAGGAGGTGTTCAAGACTCAAGGGTTCACTGAGATATCTGATGAGGCACTTATTTATATACTAAAAAGTAATAAACTAATGATGGATGAGATTGATATTCTGAAGAAGGTCACTGAATGGGGAACTGTTAATGCAGTAAGTAGAATACTTATTGGCATGTACAAGACATTGTCTGGGTGTACTGGTTAGGTTGTGACAGGATTATCACTTGGTGAAATATTGAAGAATGTTATAATTCACATCAGATATCCTCTACTTGATAAAGATGCTCTTAGTAGTATAGCAGCTGAGAATAAGATCAAACAGTACATTCCAGTAAGTACAGTGTAATGTGGGTGTTGGATATAGCATTTTCCAGTTATGATTGTTATATTAGAATGTTTCTGTTCTTCAACCAGGTGACGTTGATAGCTGCTGCCTGGAAGTTTCATGCACTACAGAAAGTTGATGATCCTGCCGATCCACAGACCACTCCTCGAAGGGGAACTGTACCACGACCCTCATTAAGGGCATTAGGATTAACATCTTGATGTAACATAAATTATGTGTATGTTGGAATGAATGGGAGCTAGTCTGGCAGTCAAGTGATTGTTGCAAATGCTTAGTACACTTCTGTTCATACAGTTGTTTAGCTGTTCCAAAAATCAATAAATTCAGTAGCTGACCAATTAAAACAAATTGTATTCAACTGGTCCTACTAAACTCCCCAAAATTGTGCAGGCAACCACACAACTTTTTCTTTCTTTTTAATTGACTAGGTGATCACTGAACAAGTGACTTATAAGTCTCCCACTTTGGGAACAGGTGGCCACCAAGACAGGTTCCAATGATACAAGAGCATGGAGTGTGCTAAAGTAATAGTAACACATGTATTTTAACAAAACTGTACTTCCAGGCATTTCACTATCACCATGGCTTAATGATTGTACAATCACTTCTCCAGAAAATGATCAATCAGGAAACCAAACATATACTTAATTGCCTAAAAAAAAGCAAGGTCACTATCCGTAGCCAGTTGTTGCGGAAAGCAATATTATACTATTTCTACAGATTTGTATACTTCATTCATTGCAATTAAATAAATTCAATCAACACACAATATTAATAAAAAGACACGTATTTAAGATGATACACATGTCATTACTGATACAAACGCATTACACAGTATTGGAACTGTGTACTATATTATAGTGTGTCAGTCATGTAATGCATATATTATTATACTGCCGTTTCGTGTGACATAAGCCGTCGTAATCTGGGCAGGGGTAACACCAACATTCCGGTGCTCTTCTTGCGGGTTAGTTTATTGTGTAGTGGTACTGCGTCACTTGGTACTAGCTCCATCATACCCGTGTCAGAGAAGCTGCCCAATATTAGTGACAAGTTTTGAACAATTTCTGGAAATAGGAATCTGTCTGTTGTATCCACCTGTGTTGGTATAATATATGACAGTAGTTTTACTAGTGTATAAAGTGTATGCTTAGAAGGAAAAATTAGGGATGAAAAAAAAGATGAAACAAGGGAATAGCTAAAAAGTGGTGAAACAAGGAAGGTTGTCTAGACCTGCAGATATACTAGTGGACATTAAATCCCTAAACTTCAGTCTTCCTGTCATAATTACCTTCCTTGTTTGTTTCACCACTTTTTTTTTGTTTCTTTGATCCCTAATCCAACTTAAAATTGCTAAGTTTCCTTCTAGTTATTTATTTACTTTTTTTAATAACGTAATTATGACAAATTGTGCATTAAAAGAAAGAATGGCACCAGGCAGAACTGGGGAACTGTACCACAGGCATTTTGCATTTTACCAGCATTTTGCATTAGAATACGTGCCCCAACAATCAATTATGTGACGGAAAAGTAGGTGGCCATTACGCTTTGTTTTCAGCTATGCTCTGCCCATTACACAGCATTACAAACGAAGAACAGTAAGAGAAGCGTCTGCAGTAAATCCAGGCAATAAGCATAATAGCCTACACAGCCACAGGGAAGCCACATCGCACTATTGTGAATCAACACCTTGCATTACCAGCAAAATGAACTGGAGGACAAAGGCAAGTCCATGATGTGTGTATTGTACATACTGCTATTGGCAAAAAGGTACAACTCGGGATGAAGTGACATCAAACAGTGAAGAAATCAAGCCTGTAGCCTTAGCCATTGTCGAGTTATGCTCGGCTGGAGGCATCAGTTAGTCAGTCAGTCAGTCAGTCAGTCAGTCAGTCATTCCTGTTAAATAGAAATTTTTTTAGAATTCCATAGAAACTTTTTGGAAGGGTTTTAGGTTGGTCTGAACACATTTTTGGGCTTGGCTGTGCCTAACCAATACTGACAAGTAGTATAGCGGCACAACCAAAAAATCGTGCACTTTTTCATAAAGCCATGAAACTTTCCACATAAATAGTAGTCCTCAATACATGTATTTTTAGATATAGTGCCATGACTGATTTGACCTTTAGTGACCTTTACGGCCATTTTTGCACAGAAAATTGATAATTTTTGTCTTTAACTCCCTGAGGCAGTAATTAACTTGTTAAAACATGGTACCAAACAAAATATCATGCTGATAGAAACAACTTGGTTTTTATTTGAAGTCAATAGGTGATTTCATTACAAAGTTAAGATCATTTTTATTAGCTACAAAATTTGATATATTTACCTGCCCTTGAGGTGTGAATTACCTGTGGGCACATAAATTTATCAAATTTTGCAGCTAATAAAAATGATCATAACTTTGTAATGAAATCACCTATTGACTTCTAATAAAAACCAAGTTGTTTCTATCCGCATGATCTTTTGTTTAGTACCATGTTTTAACAAGTTAATTACTGCCTCAGGGAATTAAAGACAAACATGATCAATTTTCTGTACAAAAATGGCCGTAAAGGTCACCAAAGGTCAAATCAGCGATGGCACTATATCTAAAAATACATGTACTGAGGAGTACTATTTATGTGGAAAGTTTCATGGCTTTATGAAAAAGTGCACAATATTGCCAATTTTGGGGGCTACGCCGCTATACTAAAGTTGTCATGAAGGGAAGAAACTGAGGCTGGTTTTAGGGTGATATTTTTGGCTGGAAAAGTCCCGTTCTTCATGATCCCTAATATACAGTACTACTGTACTGTATGATATGTTACTCTAGTAGAAATCGTGATATGGTGATTTGGATAATACAATTGCCACTGAACTAAAAACAACCAGTTTCTTGATCTGTACTCTTACTTTTTAGTGTAGTTATAGTTTGTGAGATTTGCTACATGTAACACTGGTACATGTGCACAAATACAGCAAATTTGTAGCTCTTATAGTTCCTTCTACAACTATTATGAATACATTGCATCATCATATTTTCTTTTTGCTACACAGTAGCTGTACATAAGAAAAGTAGTATTAGACTATGATATAGCTCATTTAGAGGGTTACTAAATCACTTAGTCACCTGACATGCTCATTTAGTCACCTACACATGTTCATTTAGTAACCCGCCCTCAGGCAATTTTGTACGTGAAAAATAATTATAACACGAAAGGTACACTGGAGTACTTGATAATACTGTAATACAATTCTTCTCCGTGTTCTGTGAATAATTCTGGAGAAATAGTAGACTAAGCGGCATATCTACTATAGCTCTAGCCGTTACTCTGGTTACCGGTCGAATAATTATTTTTGTGGGCGCTGTAAGGACTTCAGGAAGAAACCGTTCTGCTGTTCTGCATTGCTCTTTCACGCCACCCTAATGCTCTGGCTATAAAGGTATGTACTTTAAACCATAGTCTAAATAAGTTAGATACCGCGACCAACGGGAACTAAGTGATTAGTAACCCTTCTGGCCCTTAGTAGCGCCCTCACTGCGCTCGGGACGCTACAGCCTCGGGCCATCAGGGTTACTAAATCGCTTAGTTCTCTTGGTCTTGGTGTCTAACTATTATGTAGAAAAAAATAGGAATCAATCACAGTTGTATTAAAGAGCAGTTGATGAGAAACAGACCACAGAAGGTAATGCAGATTGCAAGATTGACATGCAACTTCTTAGTGGATGCGGCAAACAAGCTGCCACCAGCCTTTCATGTGGTCCCTCTCAGCTTTTTTTTTGCCCTAAGGAATGAAAGTTTCCCTACACACCCTGGCTAAAATTAGTTCAAAAATCAGGAAAACAATGACTCTGAGGACCACCAACACGGTAACAAGAGTCAGCTGATCAATGTGGTCATTTTTAATAATCTAGCAGATTGGCTGGGATGGAGAATCAATCCTAATTGATTACCCTATACCAGACTAACCAGAGTACAAAGTCTTCAAGTTATAAACTCTGAAGGGGTCTTTTACCTGCAACAATTGCTCTTGCAATTTATACAAGCATTATCGCTCAGACTCAAATTGTGGGTTTCTACCACAGCTGATCCATCACCTCACATGTCTGTGGTAATACCTGCAAAACCCTACAGCCAATCCAATGAAGCAGTATACTATATCACCCTTGGGGTATAGATAGAATGTACAGTACCACAAAATCAACCCCTTATTGATTTCATTACAGAGAAGTATGATCCACCCCAGCTAGCTTCGCTGAATCTAGTAGATACACCCTTACCCCTGAAAGGAAATGTCCCACTGCTGGAAGCAGATACCTGGATCCTTCAGGTATTGCATGTCTATTCAAAATTTCCACTGGATGATGGTGCCTAATTGCTACTGCTGTAATGAACACTAGACAGAACATTGTATACTGCACATGATAGTATATTTTGTGAAATAATTACGGTTGACAAAAAAGCATCAGTTGATAAAAAAACAACATCAGCTGACATTGACATAGTCTTGTCACCAGCACCCTACTCAATGCAGTGGGTGGGGTCTGGGCACGAGACTAACATTGACATTGAAGTTTGCTAGGAAACGCATGATCCAGATGGTCTCAAAACAATACAGTACTTTACATTTAATGCATAGCATCACATAATCAAAATTTAAGGTGCAATGGAGGCAGTGTTGAGAAGAGCATGCTTTTGGGAATCTATTGTTCCACAGAATTACTGAGTGAGCAACAGCCACGAAATCTTTTGTTGGTGTAGAGTGGCTAACAGTGATGGAGGAAGCTAGTCTTACATAGACCAGACTGACTCGTTTCCTTTACGTGTGGGTGGGGAAAAGTGGCGTGGTACACTTGTGTTAAGAATTCTGTGCAGTGTTCCACTGCTTAACTTGATTGGTAAAGCCATTCTCTTCTTACACTTTAGGTGCTGTGACTGATATGCTTTAAAGCATGTTACTCAGCAGTCAATGGTTTCACCAATCAGCACCCATTGTTTAGTAGTGGAACTATGCACAGAATTCTTGACATACCACCTTTTCCCATAAGAGGAAAAAAGTCAGTCTGATGTACACAGTACTAGAATGAAGCATCACCCAGTGCCAGGCAAGTGGATGATGGCTATGACCCTGTTCTTGGTCCTCGGAAATACATGCATGAACTATGGTATGGACATTACATACAAGTCAGGAGCACATCGAATCTTTCTTTCACTATTTAAATTCAGTTTACTATATACTTCGTAAATGCTAGGCCATTACTACACATAAGTACATGTATTACCATAAATTCACTTTATTTCCGTGCAAAAAAATTAAAATGTTCGTGTAAAAATATTTTTGTATGATTGACGTGAATGACTGCTCTATTAGAGTAGTTTGATCTTCCGTAAAAAAAATTTCCGTGTTAAATTTTTGTTTTTGCATACAAAAATTATTTTACAACAAAAAAAAAGAAGCAAATTACGGTTATTATTAGTGGGTATTTACTAACTGATGATACATTTGTAATACTATTGTATGAGGGATGAAATACTATAGTATGAAAAAAACTTTAAGGTTTTCATTAGATAATTGTGTTTCACAATAGCAGGGTGGTTAATGGTTACAGTGCTTTGACTGCAAACACTAAAGTATCACTGATAGGATGTTACACAGAAAGCAAAACTTCTCCATGAATGGACTTTTGATCACTGTGTGGTCTTAGGCCATAGGAGTTAAATTATACCTCACCTAATGTCACCATGCATGCTGGTATTGTGTAAACATGCATTCCCAAAAGTTCTATGTGGGTTTAAAAGTTAAAGCATTGCCTATACAGACAATAAATGCTTGTGAAGCTGTGTGAGCTTGTTTTTTTGCAAGTTTAAAATGCCACACACATAACTGACCACCATGATTTATCCTTTACTAAACACCCTTACAATTGTATGGATACTTCAGCACTTTGATCCAGCTACACAAAACATTCTATCACATGTGTGGTATCATTATCATTGATCAACCGTTGACAGTTATTGTAAGAAATCCTATGTAATGTGTACATGTGGAATTCCATTAAAATAAATATTATCAAGGGCATGACTACTAGTAAGATATGAATGCAACTGATCAATTCATTGATGGATATCCACAGTTGTATGGTGGATATTGATATACACAGCTAGCTCATATACAGGGGAAGTTACTGGGCACAAAAACAACATGGGCAGCAATGGTATAATGTACTAGGTAAGCAGGAAAAACTTGTCATTCAACTACAGAGTAGTAAATTTAGTTATGAGATCAAATGCACAGTCAATGAATAGTATTTCCATGTTGAGTAGTGATCTGATATGACTTAGAGCAAAGTTTGCTGACATACAGCACAACTAAATCATTATATAGTATCATTCAAACCAATGGCATACTCACGAAATGAGATGCTAACATAATCCAACATGCAATATTTCATTAGCATGCTAGAATATGTATCCTGTACTATCCCATTCGCACTACCTTCTAACCTGGGTACAGCATGGGAATGGCTGAAAATAAATTGCAGTTGAACTGGACCCAGTGAGACAAGATGAGGAGGGCTAGACACAGATAGGATACAATGTGAACACATTCCAGGAATAATAATTTGCTTCTATTGGCCACACTGCAAATACCCTGTATTTCCTACACTCTTACAACATGGCTACAACATAATATAAATACATGTCATGCTCTGTAACACCCCCTCCAGGGCTACTTTCAGCTTGGATTATTGTACTGTATTTCCTCCCAGGCTTTTATTTCCTTCCCAGCATGTTAGACCTGGCCTATAAATGAACAGGGCCTTTATTTGAGTGCCTCTTTTGTCAATGTCAGAGAGTATAACAAAACTGCTAAGAATCTACCAATGTCTTTTGGGATAGTTTAGTGTAATATGAGATTACATAAACAATCCTGACTTCACGTACCCATGAGCTCTATCATGCAAACATTATAGGGTGACAGTCTCATCAGAAATGTGTACTAATAAAGCATATTCTTAAGAACTAAACTGTTCCTCGCACTCGCTTATTGCTGCACGTTGGTCTCTTTCACATACAAACTGTTCAATGTACTTTCAAATATTGTGCTTTCAAGAATTCAGTCAGCACGCAACATGTGCCACCAGATAATCTATGTGTGATCAAGCACATGGGTTGACGACAATGACGTATATATATATATGTATCACTCTGCGTGGGCAGTTCAAAGGCACCGCCAGTGCCATAATTTGTATATTGCACTGCTGCAGACCGCAGCGAGTGCATTATAACTTATAATGCACTGGTTGTGGTTATTTAGACCACAACGAGTGCATTATAAGTTATAATGCACCGACCGCAGTGCAATATACAGATATTGCACTGGATGCGGTTTTGTGCAGCATAGCACAAGTGCCGGTGGCGAAGACCACTACGACACCTCACCTAATAGGTGGAAAGACACTTCACAGATCACTCGAATTCTTTTATAGCCTGACATGTAAAGGTCGATTGTGGGCCATAACGTCACCAATACGTATAATGTTTACAAGCAGCCAATGGCGATCGAAAAATCCAACACGGGTGGCCACAACTCTAGTCTACATATATATATAAACGTACTTATACACCTTACTAGTCTGGTGCCATCTTAGCCCAGATTAAACTGTAGCCCATTTCGACAATGACTCAATAAAACAAATATATTCTAAATAATATTAACCTTTACGTTCGATTGTGGTAACCAGTTTTGTCATGCCACCTGATTCGAGTTTAGCCAGTGTGAATAGTAAGAATTAGACTAGCATCGTTTAGTAGTTAGGTTTTGTTTACTTAAAACGTCTATTTAGCTACTTTTTTTTGCTCGAGAGAATCACTATGGCGATTAGTCTGGCGCTTAGTCTATATGGCGATTGAGTGATCACGCTGGCATGCTGAGCACTACATGATGAGAGTGGAACAGCGAATGCAGGTTAGTGATATAACCCATAGTGTACTAGCTTTCAATATCTCAGGTGGCTGCAGTACTGCAGGGGGAACGTCATCGCAACGTCCGGCTTGGTTACCCACAATCGATGTTAGAAACCTGGCCTTTATAAGTGTTACAGCTGTCTTGTGAGACTCTCCCCACCTATTAGGTGAGTGGTACATAACAGTTATACAACGTGCACTCGTGCTCTGCCTGTATAAACGTACTTGCCTTCGGGCCTAACGGCCCTCAGGCTCGTGCGTTTATATCAGGCAGAGCACTCGTGGCCATTGTATAACTATATAATAATATACGCATATTTGGTATACAACTGGCACAAACATTGACTCCCCCCCACACCGCACGCGCGTGCGCACACACACACACACATATACAGCTGTACACACCTTACAACACTGGTATGCTAATTGTATGAAGTCCTCAGGGCAGTCAGCCCCAAATATGACATTTCTAAATTTACCATTGTCAAGTCCAAAGTCCTACACAAGAATACACATCTGGTGAGTAATACACTAAGTACATATCATCACAAATTGCAACAAATCATCTGATCAAAGAGTAACATACAAAACAGATGTTTTAAGCAACTTGCCTGGGTTCTTGGTATATCATCAGGATCAGCTGACTTTCTTGACATTATTTCACACAATACAATACCAAATGAGAACACATCAGCCTTCTCATCGTAAGGTCGGCCGGAGAGTAACTCAGGAGCCCCCCAATATGCTGTCCCAACTATGGACTGAGATTTCTTATATTTCTGATTTGGGTTACGTGTCTTTGTGGCTAGCCCAAAATCAGCCACCACAGCAGTGTAATGAGATTCCTTATGTCGTAGTAGACAGTTCTATAAAAAGAAAAACACTAATAAATTATAATCTATAAGCACCGCACACAGTTTATCACAATAACACAGTATGATAGAATAAGAAGTATATGTATTTTACCTTAGAGTTAAGGTCTCTGTGTAACATTCCATTGCTATGTAAGTACTGCATACCACGAGATATATCAAATGCTAGGTTGACCCTTAAACACCATGATAAATCCAACTTGTAGTTGTGTAGTAAACTCTCCAATGAGCCTCCATTGGCATACTAAACAGGAGACATATATAACAAAACACCAAGCTTGTACATCGACAACTCAAACGCATGTACTTTGCAGTGTTTATATAGACAACAAAGACAACCTTGTCCATCAAGTGTAATAAAAGTTTTAAAAGTTTTAATAAATCCCTGTAGGGTGATTACTTAGGTATTGATAGTATTGCTCAATACATAACAGGTACTAAGTTGTCATGGATATATACTTGTAACTAATTTCTTTTTATCAGCTGTTAGTAAAGACACAAGTGGACAAGTGGTGACAGATAATTTCTTTATGGCAGAAGCCATGACAACTGATGATTCTCGTCTGCCCCATCAACTGGCTATATAGCCACTACAAACTCAGTAGTTAACAACCACCAAACAAATGACATATATCATACAATATTGGATACAAAGTGTATACATACCTCCATTAGTGGGTGAAGTTGGCCTTCATGTACACAAGCTCCTAAGTACCTGTATGCATTATAAAACACATCTCAGTTTACAAGCAGCTATGAGACAGTCCAGTTTAGTTAGCACAGAATGTGAAACATACATTGTGCACTACTACAAGCTATACACATAGTTGTGAATGGAGTATAAGGATTGCAAGAGATCCAATAATGACAATGACAAAGATGTTATATTGTATTTCACAATTTCCAGTTTATTTATTGACAAATTAAACACTAATGTCTGCTACATGTGGATCAAGTTCATAACACTAGCAAAAGAATAAAACAAAAGGCATTAAACACAAATTCTTCTTGGCTATTTACTCCAAAACATCTACTATATTCTCAAGGTCTTCATCTGATAGCGTCTCTGGTGATTCAATGGCAATCTTCATAAGGTGGAAAAATTGGCTTCACCTAAATGACTTCTTATAGTCAAGTCTTAATCATTTTCATTTGTGAAAATGATCGCTCTACCGAAGCAGTTCCTACTGGGATAGTCAAACATACGTTTGCAAGGGTACTCAAGAACAAGCTGGGAGCTGGCTACTAGCTGACTTGTGCAGCTGGTAGTCCCAAAAACAAGCTGAATATGTTGCAAGCAGGCTGCTGACAAATCCAACTTGTGCAATTGAAGTGAAAACTTGAGTTTCTCCAACTATTTTTCAAAAGTAAGAAAGTATTGCTGTTGCACTGTATGATGTACATATTAGTAAACACAGCCTGAGAAAACAGGTGATTTAGCCTAATTTAAGTTCTGCCCCCCTCAATTTCTGAAAAACTCGGATTGCCCCCCTCCCGAATTTATTTTCTAGAAAAATCCCTGAAAAGATCACCCAAACAATGGTGGATCCTGTTACAAACAGCAGCTTTGTCACCGCTTGTAATCTAGCTGCCATACCATCCATGAGGTGTAATATCTATCAACTTGAACATTATAGCATGTACGTAAGTATGACTATACACAAAATGGATTACAAAACTCTGCGGTGCCATAAAGTGTGTGAATTTCTTGCCAAGTAATGACATATCAGGTGTGTGTACACTATAAAACCAGGAAGTAAGTTACTGTCAATTATTTTTACAATTGAGGTTTTGACACTTCAGCAATAAGGCATAACATCAGTTCATTGCAAAATACCAAAATGAAAAATGTGAGACACGTGTATATAAACAAACAATACAAACCCATGCCAAAAATTTCCACACCCATAAAAAGGTTGTAACATTCACAGTCCACTTACTGTACAATATTGGGGTGGGATAATCTTCTCAGTAGCTCTACTTCTCTCATAGTCTTAGTCCCGGTAGCTTTGATGTTCTTCTTTAACACCATGATTTGTCCACTACCAACATGTTTCACCTGAATAACAACATAACAGAGACTTGTTTACAATACTCTCTATATATTTAAATACAATGTAGGTAGTACTAATATGATTTTACACATTATTGTATTAGCATGAAGAGTTACACTTGAGTATAATACAATAAACAAAGTTACAATACAACGTGCCAAAGCAATATCAGATGTTTGTCAAGTTCCCAAAAAGTACAATTTAGGAGATAGCAGACATTCATCCAAGCTCATAAACGTCGCAAGGAGCTAACAAACTCCCAAGCGTGCTCTAAAAATGTATCCAATGTGATGTGTGAACAAGCACCAGAAACACTAAAGTACTCAACACAATTTATGGAGGTGTGCACCAAACCAAATATACATGTCATCCTTCATTGAGTGCTTAATGGGATATATTGAAATGGAATGCTTGTTGTAAATCCCTGGAATTAATGAGGCCAGTCGTTTATTAAACAGTATACAAATATTGCATAAATGTTAGTAGGTACACGCATGTAGTGGTATCATAGATAGTATATTCTTTGTATCCAACTACCTTAAACACTTCAGCATAAAATCCTTCTCCAATCTTTTGAATGACCTCAAAATCTTCCATTCTGTTTAAAGAAGAAACAGCATTCCTTAGTGCAGTAATCATTGGAGATGAGGGACCATTAAAACTACTATCTTCCACATGTAAACTAGTTTCTGAGTCTTCAACAGTTGGAGTTAAACACATCAGCTTAGTGAGGACTTTATTGTGTTTCGCTAGTTTATTACTGCTATAACTTGTCTTCTTTTTAGACTGTAAGTCATTGAGCACACCATCAACATCAGAAGAAGAGCTATGGACACCTCCTTTAGGACCACTGTCTGTAAAATCACCATTCCCTGGTACACCATTTTGAGTTGTCTTTTCAGCATCACTTGGACCAACTCTTACAGCAGGCCATTCCCACTTAGTATGGTGTCCAATAGTCTCCATAGTAACTACTATACTAATGTTGACCTACAGATGACACCATGAAATTGGACCCTTACAAACACATCCAATTGATATCTGACAGGATATACAAATGCAGTTATACTGGATACAGTAACACAAGTAAAGCATTTGCTTTTATCTTTAAACGTAGCAACGACAAGCAACTTCACAAAGTTTTAATCTGGTTAACATTCTTTGCCATACACACCAACCAATCAGCACTTTACCAATAGCAGAAAGCCAATGGACTTTATTGAGTGCTAACAACAAATGAAAACGACTCGATATCAGCAGCCACTATAATATGTTGGCTTCTGTATGTACCATTTCGTCAACAGCTTACTGACTTCAAATGAATGGTTTATAAATGGAATATCTCGTTCCTAAGCTGTGGAAGAAATCGTAGATTATAGTAGAGAATATATAATCTATGAAGAAATGGATAGCTTGCAAAATTTGCTTCCGAGCTAAAAGTATTCCTGAAGTAGCTCGAGCGTTTGAGCTTCCAAAACACACTACAATGGACACTTCACTGGTATGATTACTGCAGCGAATACACCACTAACTCAGCACGACGCACTTTATACCTTACACACCCTCACCCGAGCTGGAGAGTACAGGAGTACCAACCTTTCTGCTTTATAGCACAACAACACAACAATTCATTATTTCGTTTGGACAACCACGTACAACAAAAATAATAACTTACTCTTTAGCAGCAGCACGTATCCCATACATTGCAGAATCCTGAAAACAGCTCCTTTTAAGTAGCGTACGCAGACTTCTTTTTAGTGACCCCCGATATAGCACAGCTGCTTCGTCACAGTTCTATTTTTAGTAACATAACGTCATCACCAGCGCACGTGATTTTACACTCAGCTGCCCAAAAACTGTTGGTTGCCCCGTCACTATTCACTATTATTGCTGTTCCAGTTAGAAGTGTACCATGGCGGATATCAAGCCAGCTGATCCCCAGTAAGTTATAAACGCTATTGGTTGTGTTGGTAAGGCTCACGTTGTGACACGTGACCTTGGTGAATAAGGCAAGTTAGGGTGTTTTCTAGCAACGTTTTAGGTTATATTTACTGTCACAATTTAGTACAGGCCAGTTCATGTACGCTCTTGCAGACTAGGTGGTGGTTAACTATAAATTCTAAATATTGCACACCAACTATGTTGATTGGTAATTTTATGTTTTAGGGATGACTTGTCAACTGCTATTCTGAAGTCAAAGTCTAAGCCTAACAGATTGATAGTAGAGGATGCTAGCACTGATGACAACTCTGTTGTGTCACTGTCACAGGTAACACAATTATATAGTTTGATAGTGTGATATTGTAAAGTACACTAACATTAATGGCAACAAGCTGGAAATGTTCCTTTTATGCTGCTTGACTTCTAGGTTAGGTTACAAAAGATTGCCATCAGCTATAACACTAACATATTTAAGAGTTTATATTAATGCACTAAAGGTTAGTTCCTTTCCAACATGTTAGAAACATGCGTATATTTCCAAGATTATTAAGAGAACCTTTGACAATGTAAAATATATTCCATTTGTGTGTGTACAGGAGAAGATGGATGAGCTTCAGTTGTTCAGAGGAGACACTGTGTTGTTGAAAGGAAAGAAGAGAAAGGAGACGGTGAGACTTGTTTGATATGTGTAGATAATGGTGCATGATGTGAGAAAGGTTTCAAGGAAATGTACAAGGAAGTGGAACCACAAAATATTGCAAGCTAACTCATATTAGTTATCTGAGCACTGCACCATACAAGTTGGCATGTATTGCCCAAATTGTTGCATGATGAAAGCTGGTAACAACCCATTTAAACTTCATGAAGTCATTTGATTATTAGAAATATGCGTTGCAAGCAAGCTGACAGTATTTTGGAGTTGATTTTTATGTTACGGCTGTATGTGGTTCTTTTCATTTGTGAATGGATCCCGACACAATCGTGCAAGTATTTACTGTGTAGTGCAGTATGTATATATATATATATAGTGCATTATCGTGTCTGTGCGTATGGCAGCATGCTATGGGTTTATATTTCTGTGTTCCTCCCTCAGGTCTGCATAGTGCTATCTGATGATAATTGTTCTAATGAGAAGGTGTGCATGAACCGTGTCGTGCGTCAGAACTTGCGTGTTCGTCTCGGAGATGTGGTCAGTGTTAATGCCTTCCCTGATGTGAAGTATGGCAAGAGGATACATGTGTTACCCATTGATGACACAGTGGAAGGATTGACAGGGTCAGTATCTATATACCTATTTAAAATAATGTTAATTTAGTAGTCTTGATTGTGCATTTCGCATTATAGTATGTAAAGAACTGAGATGATAGTAGCTTTTTAATTAACCCTTTGGCCCCTATGTTAATAAAGAAAGGTGTTCCGTTAAATGCGAAAGCCAATATATTGGCTTTTGTTACACACATGCGTTCAAATGCACGTATCTCGCAAACGAAATATCCTATGAATATACAGTTTGGACCATGCTACTCTGTGGTTAATGGGTAATACCCTAAGCTTTATCCGAACATTGTAGCATGATCGAGCGTGAAGTAAGGCCAATATGCGTTTGAAAGAATTTTTGGCCATTTTAAAGACGATAATAGCTACGATACTACCTGTCATAAAGGAGAGACGGAATAAAGAAGGTTAGTAAAAGTTATATGATGTTGTAGATCTATCCTTTGTGAGTAGTTTAACACTAACCATGAAGGAATAGGTTGTTCCTACTTGGGGTAACAGGAGCCCAAATTTATATGTCAAAACGCGTATTTTTCGTAAATAACTTTCGTTTTTAAGAACCAAAGGGTTAAGTGGATAGCTTGTTTATTTGACATCTATAAAAATTGTAGGTGCTACTGTAAAAGCAGAAAATTTGATGGGAAAATATTAGGGGAATTGAACATTTCTATTTGACAAATTTGACGGTTCCTCTTACTCACAGGGACTCGCACTAATCATGCATTTGAGAATTTCAGATGGCATCATGTGAGCCCATGATAGCTCAAGTTTTAGCCTCCAAGTGCAGTATATCAGAATATGTGACCAACTGGTCTTATTGCCTATTTAAAAGTATTGAGAAATGCCAGTTTTAAGTATTTAGTGTGTTGTAGCTTGCCAATGATTGAAGCTATGTGTACCAAATTTTCACATGTTTTACATCAATTCCTTACCTTCTATAGCATCCACTGTGCAAGTAGCCAACAGCTAAGTTTCCCACCATTTTAGATAGTTTCTTAAACTGAGGTTGACTGTATCAGGCAAGCTCCAAAAGGGGAGGGAGGCGGGAGCCTGGAAGGAGGACAAGTGGCTGTTTAATAATTTGAAAAGGAAGGTGGAAGGATAAATTGATCCAAGTTATGGGCCATTCAGGTATCAAAACTGGCTTAATGAAAGGAAATTCACAGCACAGGTGTTTATTCAATACCACGGAGCTGTACAGCCACATATAGCCATCCCCAGGCTGACCAGAGCTCCATTAAGGCCCCACACCGCACATATGGATCGCCACCATGCAGGTGTCTGTGGTCCCTGTATGGAAACTCTGAAAGGTGCAGAGAAATGTTTTGAGTGCAGCTGCTGTGGACCATTCTCAGTTACTAGTAGATCTTCCAATGTTGGTTAGATCTTTGTCAGAATAAGCTGTGTAGGTTTACAGGTCTTGCATCGTATCTCTCCATGTTTTTGATCTTTTTAACAAGCCAGATATTTGACAGATTTAAATTTGACGATTTCAGTGAAAATTTGCCTTCAAATTTAATTCCCTGTCTAAATTTCTGCTTATACAGTAAGAAATCTGACACTGTACCTGAGACCAGGAACTAACTTAATTGCCACTTTTCCAAACATCATTACTGATCAAGAGGGTGGTCTATTTATTCAGGGAGCTCTATAAACAAAGATACATGCTACTCAATGTATTGTGCAGGGATGTGTCCACAGTGGTTGGTAGTCAGAACTGACCAACACTCAAATACAATACCACTTACCAACCACTACCTGACTCTTGTAGCCACCACTATATATGTACGCCTTGAGCTGAGCCCTCAAAAGCTCATTACGCTGCATTACAAATGAAGAACACTTTGAGAAACGCCTCTGCAATTGTGCGTAAAATATGGACAATTTCCATTACAAATGTAGGGAAGATATCATGTGCTAGCTAGCTACCACAAATAGACTATATGCACTGCTGAAAACATTCTAAAAACACATGGTATTTCGTTACATTTTAATGCATCACGACGGTGAAGGACTTGGATCTAAAGTACATAGAAAAATGCAAATCTCAAGAAAATAGACCGATTACCAGCACTTCTTCCAGATCGATAGATTCCTCTACTTGTATAGTCTGTAGTGTTAGTGGTGTGTTATAGCTCAAGCTGCATTTGCTACCCGAGCTTTTGTATGGGGTTTGCGGCAGTCGTTCACCGTCAAAAATTCTTGGGCACGCAGCTAATCAATGCAAATTGATCATTTTTCGTTGAATGAGTAGACCACGTATATAGTCTATTGACACCTTGCGCTGTCAGCAAATATAAATGGGACGCAAAGGAGGACACAGGTAAAGTCCATGATACATGAAGTGTATGTACTGTGGTATGCCAAAAGGCAAGGTGCCATGAAGGTGTTGTGAGGCTGGTTTCTGGCCAAACTTTCATGATCCCGTAATACACAGTTTCTATTGATTATATTTATTGCTTTGTTATTGTGTATATTTTGTAGAAATTTATTTGACGTGTTCCTCAAGCCATACTTTCTGGAGGCATACAGGCCAGTTCATAAAGGTATTGTAATATTGTGTTCAGTCCATTGTTCTGTTGTGTTTATGTACTGCAGTATGAACAGTAGTGGATGTGTAATTTATTTGCTGTTGTACACGTAATGGTTATAACAAGGGTTCTACAGGATTTAGACAACACGAAAGCCCTGGATGTAAAGGAGTTAAAGGCATTAAATATCTGTAGAACTAGAACCCATTGGTTCTTGATGTCTAACTAACTGAACTTTACTATTTGCTACACTGCAAATTCAATAATCGCTACTGTTTCTACCTCCAAACTACAAGAACTATAGTTCTTTGATTAGGGAATATCTCCACACCTGATAGAGTTGAGAGATGGTGGCGATTGATTGATTGATTGATTATCATGATATCGGGTAACAACCGTGATGATGATAGTATTCATTATTGTACGTATCCTGCGACAAGAAGCAAATATTGGTAGTATTGAAGTTGAGGAAACTGCGAAAGACCAGTAGACTGTGGTCAACAGAGATAACTAAATAACACAATAACAAATTTTCCAATTGAGTTTTAGAAAAGCAGAAACATGGTGTGTAATTGGATTATTGCTGAAATGATGATTCCGTTATTTGACTATTCGGTTGGCATGACACTATTTGATTCAACACAATTATTTGAATAATTGTTAGCACTTTGTACACTGTATTCAATGAAAAGCCAGCCTTGAAACTTAAGATTGTGAATGAAGTGATGTATCTATGCTGTAAAAATTCTATTTTAGAAAAGATAGAAATAGCTCTTAGGCTTTACCTTGCTCCCTTACAAAAGGTGTCAGTACTTATCCAGTAAGCTTAAAGAATAATCGAGTATTTGGTCATTTTGTTCAGAACTATTCGAATAGTAAAAACTGCTATTCATTTCAGCACTAAATTGGATTCATAAAAACAAGATTGAGTGTCTTTGATAACTACTAGACCATAATACTATCATTATTGTGATATAAAAGTTACTATCAAATAGTGATTATAATAGTTAAATTATTGCTCAGCTCTTAAGACATGATGTTTGTATTGTTAGAAGATAGGTTATATGCTTCCTCTCCAATAGGGGACATATTCCTAGTACGAGGAGGCATGAGAGCAGTAGAGTTCAAGGTAGTGGAGACAGACCCATCCCCTCACTGTATTGTGGCTCCTGACACTGTCATCCATTGTGATGGTGAACCAATTAAGAGACAGGATGAAGAGGATACTTTAAATGAAGTTGGTTATGATGATGTTGGAGGTTGTAGGAAACAACTAGCACAAATCAAAGAGGTGAAATTTGTATGTGTACATGTATACACAGAAGAAGGTAGAAATCTTCTCAGTATGTTTTAAGTGTTGTAGGACTTATTCTAAGTGAAATAGATGAAGTTAAGACCAGTGAACTACTTGCTAGCACTTCTGCTTTATTTCTGTAATGACAACATGATGTCAGATAAAAATACAGCTAATTGAGTTTTTGGTTTTGCCTTCATTTGATTAATGTTTATAGTAAACAGCCATAGGTTAGACCACAGGTTACTAACTAGTTATATAGTAATTAACCCACAGGTTTTTATTGTAGATAGTAACTTCGTTTAGCCTCCAGGCATCAAAGGAAGTATATTAATATTGAATTGCTGAATTGTTACCTTGTCTCCATGCTTACCCCGGCATGCTCTCACCAACAGCACTGCAGGTATAACGTGGAGAGACAGAAAAGTGATCATTCTTGGTTTTAGTCAGACTATTGTTCAGTGTCTGATTATATTTAAATGACCTACATGTTGTGTTGTAATTGTGTAATATTTTATTGCAGTAGGCGATGGCTATATTGAAATGTATAATATACATACTGCTTGGATATAGTTTAAAGCTGATTTGTATTCATGAGTATGATGCATGTACAATGGTGTTCTGTGTGTCTGTCAGTATCTATGTCCCATGCATGACATCTAAAAGTGCACTGGTGTTATGAAGTTTGTGTGTGTTTCTGTTGTAGATGGTTGAGTTACCATTACGGCATCCACAACTGTTCAAAGCTATTGGAGTCAAGGTATGTACAGTTTCACTTGGGGAAATAATCATACATCAATGACAATCTTTTTTTTTATAGCCTCCTAGAGGAATTTTATTGTATGGTCCACCAGGAGGTGGAAAAACACTCATAGCTAGGTGAGTTACTTGTTTAACTGTCTGTCTAAATGTTGTAACTGCTTATACACTTGGTGTGTTACCTGCTATGATCGTTTGACATACAGAGCTGTTGCTAATGAAACTGGTTCCTTCTTTTTCTTGATAAATGGTAAGGTTTTGTGGGACATTGCTGTCTGTGTTTCAAAAGCTGCTGTCTTTAAGGTCCTGAAATTATGAGCAAAATGGCTGGAGAGTCTGAAAGCAATCTCCGTAAAGGTTGGTTGTGTTTGTGTGTGCATGCGTGCGCAGTGTGTGTGCGCGCGCAGCGTGTGCATGCGCAAATGTGAGCGTGTTCACGTGCGCGCATGTATGTGTGTGTGTTCTCCATGCTTACCCCGGCATGCTCTCACCAACAGCACTGCAGGTATAACGTGGAGAGACAGAAAGGTGGCCATTTCTTGCTTTATAGTCAGACTTTTGTTTAATGCCTGGTTATGTTTAGAATGGCCTACATTCTGTGTTGTACACATGGAGTATCAGTCTTTACTTGTGCTGTTTCATTGTAGCCTTTGAGGAAGCAGAGAAGAATGCTCCTGCTATTATCTTCATTGATGAAATAGATGCTATTGCTCCCAAGAGAGATAAGGTATTTGTGACCTTCTGTTACTCTGTGTTTATTACCAATTGTAACAGACACATGGTGAAGTGGAGAGAAGAATTGTATCACAACTACTCACTCTTATGGATGGGTTAAAACAAAGAGCTCATGTTGTTGTCATGGCTGCAACTAACAGGCCGAACAGTATTGATGCTGCTCTGAGAAGATTTGGTATGTTATCCACTACATTTACAGTACCACTGTATAAACATCAGTTTTGATTAAGTGTATACGCTGGGATTTATATGGGATTGATAAAAAAAAGCCTGGGCTGTAATGTTGGGGCTACTGGTAGCTTTTACTTGCTGTTTGGGTTTATTTTTTAAACATAATTACACAATGGCCTAATGTATTTGGACTGTACTCGTGGCCAACTCTCGGATTGAGCGGAAACAGCTTTTACACAATAATCCAGGAATTATCCATCTCTTGCAACACTGGAGACACCACTATCGAGCTACAATTGCTGGTACTGCTCTTCCTTACAAGTCACGAAACTAGCGTGTTCATTAATTAATTAGAATACAGTTACGATGCACATGTACTAGCATTGGTAAAGCGTGATAGAGGCTATTGTTGTAGTTTAGATGTCTTCCTTTGTTGTTTCAGTACTTGGTACTAGTGTTAGGGCTGTAGTGATAAGCCAGTTTATTTGAATAGCCCCATCACCTCCCCCGGCGGTGCCACCTATAGCTACCCTGCTAAGAATAGTTACTGGCTCATCTCTACAACACTAGTGCTAAAGCAACAAAGGAAAACATGTACGCTACAACAATAGCCTCTATTATGCTTTATCACTGCTAAAATTATGTGTATCACAAGTGTATTCTAATTAATTAGTGCACACACTAGTTTCATGGCTTGTAAGGAAGAGCAGTACCAGCAGTTGTAGCTCAATAGTGGTGTCTCCAGTGTTGCAAGAGATGGATAATGCCTGGATTATTGTTTAAAAAGCTGTTTCCAGCTCAGTCCGCAAATCCAGTCCGTGAAATATATTATGCCATTACACAATTACTATAACTTCACTAGTATTGCATCAAAGGAAGGAATGGTATCAGATATTTTGTAGTAATTTTGTGTCTGAGTGTTCAACTGCACCTACCAGTTGTTGAAAAGTGAAGTTGCTATTTCGTGTCATTTTTAGCTATATTCCAGTCATATAAACCGTTACAAACGAAGAACAGTACGAGAAGCACCTCTGCAATAAATCCAGTTACTAAGGAAATTACCTGCAATTCCCATTGTAACACAATAGTCAGCCATTTTTGTGCTCCCACAAATGAATGATGGAAAAAGAAATGGAACACAAAGGTGGACGACCATGATGGATGCATTGTCGTTACTGCAGTAGACCAAATGACATGCATATGTGTTGGCTAGAGGTGTACCAATTATTGGATTGGCTAAAATATTGGCCATTGATAGGGAATTTTTACCCAGATCAGTATCAGAACAGCACTGATAATCGGTACACCTCCAAGGTTATTGGCTTCTTTTCGTGATATCAGATATCGATAAGTGCCAAAAATCCATATCTGTACACCTTTAGTAGGCAAAGCAATATTAAAGAGTAAAGAAGTCAACTCTGTAGCATTTGAGTTATAGGAATCAGTGAGTTTATTAATTAGTTAAAATTCTATAGAAACTTCGTTGACAGCATTTTGGGTTGCTCTGAATATATCGTTGGGCTTGATTATGCCTAACCAATGCTGCCAAGTTGTGAAGGAAAGGTGAGGCTGGTTTTGGGTTTTGCAGGACAACCATGCCGTGCTACCTTTTTATAAGATATTGTTTGACTTTGGCAATAAACATCCAGTCAGTGTTGTTGTAAAGCTGGGACTGAAAAAGCAGCAAAGAAGCATGACACCCCCTGGCTTTGATGTGAATAAGTAAATATGTTTTCCCCAGTAATTAATGTGAGGTGTATGTTTTTATAGGTCGTTTTGATCGGGAGATTGATATTGGTATCCCTGATGCTACTGGACGACTAGAAATCTTACGTATTCACACAAAGAACATGAAGTTGGCAAGTGATGTTGACTTGGAACAGGTGACACTAATCACAAAAGATGACTAGTGTATTTTACGTGTGTGTTCTAATTACAGGTGGCTGCTGAGACTCATGGTCATGTTGGTGCTGATCTTGCTTCACTTTGTTCAGAAGCAGCTCTCCAACAAGTAATAACTTATGTATCATACAGTATGGTAGTGCTGTACTGTACTGTACTGTAATGAGAGGTGTGGGATTTTCTGGGCAAAAGTATCTAGGGCTGAGCAATAGTATCGATAGTGCGATATATCGCGATAGTAAATCACTATCGTTATCGCGATAGTAGGGATATCACTATCGTGATAGTTATGATAAGCTCAGATCTGCATTAAAATGGTATTAACAACTCTTCTATACTGTTTTACAGTTGGTATTACCAGCTTTCTTACAAAGGAGTGGCCTGTAAAATAAAAGCTTTACCAAAAGTCCATATTCCATCGGCCGCCCACGCAGTTAATTAACAAATGTCCTGTGCATGCAAAATAACTTTCTATATGACTACAAATCATAGCTATACAACTAAGACTTTGTTAAGAGCAAAGTGTTTCATAAACTATCGGGATAGTATTCACTATCGCGATATTTAATGAGTAACTATTGTGATAGTAAAATTTTTACTATCGTTCAGCACTAAAAGTATCACCCAAAAACCAGGTTCACAATACCTTTCTGGTGCCTTGGCAGTATTGGTTTGGCTAACCAAGCCCAAAAGCACCTTCACTGTGAGCCTGAACGCTTCCAATAGGTTGCTACAAAATTTAAAAAAATAATATTCAATGTAAATTTTGACTCACTGACTGACTTACTGATACCTTTGGATAAGCGTAACTTTATAGCACCTAAGGCTACGGGCTTGATTTTTTCACTGTTTGGCGGGGCTTCAGCCTGACAGGTGCCTATTGGCATACCACAGAACATATAATGTATGCATCATGGACTTACCTTTGTCCTCCCATTACTTTTAGCTGACAGCCCAAGGTATCAATATGCAATAGTGCATGATGATTTTCCTACATTTGTAAATGGGAATTGTTCGTATTTTCTGTGGTAAAAACATTTAAGTCTGGCACTATTCTTCTTTTGGTGCAGTTTGTGTAGGTTCACCAGTCATAATTATGCTGAAACAAATAAGTATTAAGAATTTTAAGTTCAATTAGGGATCATAGAAAAACAGTAGGGAAACAAGGGAGGTTGCCTACACCTGCAGATATAAGTCCCCAATTCAATCATGGGATTTAAATGTCCACTAATACATCTTCATGTGTAGGTGACCTCCCTTGTTTTCCTACTTTTTTTTCTGTGATCCCTAATCGAACTTAATTCCTAAATTTTGTTATACTTGTTGATAGCATACAGTACAGTAGATGTATTGTGTACAGTAATGATAGAAGTGTTATGTTACACACAGATACGTGAGAAGATGGATCTCATTGATCTTGAGGATGACACTATTGATGCTGAAGTGATGGACTCCTTGGCAGTATCAATGGACAACTTTAGGGTACGAAAGTGTTGGTTAAAGCAAACCTGGTATTACCTAAAAAAGCACTTTATAGCAACGGGACTGTATAGAGCAGTCTCTGGTTTTTAGTATGTGCTTATAGCTTTGAGGCATATGTGCTTACAGCTGGGTGCATGTTAGTTGTGGTTTCATGAATTTGCTACAATATACTGTGTGAGCAGAAATTTTGGCATGGAAATAAAATTGACAAATTGGCAGACGCTTACAAAATTGCCAAATTAAAATCTTGCCATTAGTGTTTCTAATAATTATTTTATCCGATTGAACAGGTGCAAGAAGCAAGGTGGTGTATCTAGATGTACTGAAGGTCAGCCTGCATTTTATCAAACAATTCTACGATTGTCTGTATAAATATCACAGATTAAGGAGGCTGCTGGTTCTATACTATCTCGCTGGAAGTATAGTGAAGCAAAGATACCGCTAGAGGAAGATACACCTCGAGAAACACGCAGTGGGGATCATAACTAGCTACTTGGCATGGAGAATGTTCCCGATCACTTCGTTTCCTTTTGCTACACTGTCATGGATTCTCTGTCCTCCGTCTCACATGAAAGTCTTTCCAGTATGCGTGCCAACGAAGTAAACATCTTTGTAAATGAGAAGCCAGCTATACAATAGGGCATCACTATTCAGTGGACTGGACTGACATATTTTTGGGTTTTGCACATTCTATGGTTGGATTTACAGGGTCTTGCTAGTAGCTAAAGCACCCTTAGGACACCTGCAGCCCACTTCTAAATGATGAAGACGAACAGTGGAATATGTGAAAACTGTCTCTTAATTTTGTTACTATTATGCCATTATACAGCACTTATTCCTTAACCTAGTGTGTTGTAATGCTGTAGGCAGTGCAGGGAATGTGACAGCAATAGTTAACCAGCGATCAACTTGCCAGTAGACAATATCCTTCAAGATATCCTTGGCAAACTTGAGGAGCAAGCTAGTCTTGCATGGCCAGACCTCTAGTTCAGTGCAAGAGCTTACCAATTAGAGATTTTTCAGCACAGGCGCTTGTAATCTTTAATTAACAAACCCCTGCACTGAAACAGAAGTCTAGCAGCGAGGCTAGCTTGTTCCTCAAACTTGCTCTAAGGATATCTCGAAGGATATTGTCTACTAGCAGGTTGATTGCTGGTTAACTATTGCTGTCACATTCCCTGCACTGCCTGCAGCATTACTACATGCCAGGGTAAGGAATAAGTGCAGTATAGTGGCATAATAAACGGTAGTAAATTACAGTTTTTGCATATTCCACTGCTCGTCTTCAGCATTTAGAAGTGGGCTGCAGGTGCCCTAAGGGTGCCTACCAGCAAGATTCCATAAATCTAACCATAGAATGTGCAAAAACCAAAAAAAATGTCATGTCAGTCCAGTGTTCCAGTCCAGTAGTCCAGTCCACTGAATAGTAACCCCTTATATAATAATTACAATTTGCTACCATGCGGTACTCTACGTTGCATTTCATCAAATTAAATTAACCCTCGTCAAATACAAGCAAACGCCAAATATTCTGCTCACCAAAATTTCTGCTTATACGGTAGTACTCAAACTAGCAGTGTGATGAAATAATAGCATAGTCTATTATTAAGATTAAAGACCATGTAATGAATCTTTCTTGTTGTGCTTGAATCTGTCATTTGCATTACAGGTGTATTATTTCCAATGGTGGTTGTCTTTTTGTGTTGTAGTTTGCAATGGGTCAGAGTAATCCATCAGCTCTGAGAGAGACTGTGGTTGAAGTACCTACAGTGACATGGGATGATATTGGTGGACTAGAGGAGGTGAAGAGGGAGCTACAAGAGCTAGTACAGGTATAGTGTAACTTTGGAAAACATGAGCTGACCAGTAATGTGATGATGTATCATATGTCAACTATTGGTATTTGTCTATTGTAGTATCCAGTTGAACACCCAGAGAAATTTCTTCAATTTGGAATGACTCCATCGAAGGGTATGCATTGAATATTTTAGAGGCTAATAGTGTTTATGTTTGTTTAATCACACAGGTGTTCTATTCTATGGTCCTCCTGGATGTGGCAAGACTCTACTTGCTAAAGCAATAGCCAATGAGTGTCAGTCAAACTTCATCTCAATAAAGGTTATAGCTACTGCTTGTATGTGTAGTAGTTGAAGGAGTGGACATTTTGTTGTATAGGGTCCTGAACTGTTGACCATGTGGTTTGGAGAATCAGAGGCTAATGTCAGAGATGTTTTTGATAAGGTATAGTTTATAGTGCATTTGTGAGTCATGTTGAGATCCCATGCTAATGTTTGTGAGGATTGTCCACTTGCTTGTATATGCACGCACGCACGCATGCATGTACAATACACACACACAAATGCACGTATAGGCACTGATAACTGTTTGACTCATGCACAACTTTAGGCAAGACAAGCTGCTCCCTGTGTTCTGTTCTTTGATGAATTGGACTCTATTGCTAAATCTCGAGGTGGAAATGCTGGAGATGGAGGTTAGTTGTGCAGGTGTAATCTTTTGTGCCTGAAAGTTGTCTATTATTATGAGAAACTACCAAACATTTTACTTTTATGCATATTAAAGTGTTGAAGCTATTGCTTTATTCTCTTAGGTGGTGCTGCTGATCGTGTCATCAATCAAGTACTAACTGAAATGGATGGAATGACTAACAAGAAAAACGTTTTCATCATCGGTGCTACTAATAGGCAAGTATATACTGCAGTTGGTAACAACATAATACATTATTATCTCATTGTATAGACCTGATATTATTGATCCAGCCATTTTGCGACCAGGCAGGCTTGATCAGCTAATGTATATACCATTACCTGATGAAGCAGTAAGTGTGTTATATACTGTGTGAAGTTGTTGGTAATAATATATGTAACTTTTGTGTCGTTCACTTGTGTAACAAGCAAAGTCAAACAGTTTAAGTTACTTGGAAATAGTCACGGCTTATATCCACCGTGCTACTTCAACAAGACATTGACCAGTTACTTGTGGAGTGTATTTTACATTTGGAATTTTCTACTGACTGACTTTCTAATGCCTTCAGACAAACCACAAGCGTAAAACTCAATAATGGCTACGGCTACAGGCTTTGTTCTTCTTTCACTGCTTCAGTCCATCAGGTGCTTTTGACATACCATAGTAAGTACAATACATGCATCATGAGATAAAAAATGAGCAAACAAGTATGTACAAGGAAACTTAGGAATTTTACATTCTATTAGGAATATAAGTAATGAAACAAGAAAGATCGTGTAGATATTGTTGTAGTGGACATTTAATCCCTAATTCAGTCATGGCTACAGTCTGAAACAGGTAATTATCTAAAACAGTTTGTTTACTCCTGTGCAGTATTAGGGTGTTTGTATTTAATGGACAAGTATTTTGTGTTGTTCAGTATGCACGCATAATTGTGTCCTTTCTTTTTATTAGTCCAGGAATTCTATTCTGAAGGCTACTCTTAGGAAGTCACCAGTGTCACCGGCAAGTAGTAGTGTTCATCTGTTAAATATTTGTATTACTCTCTGTGTGTTGTTTAGGAAGTTGACCTACCATACATTGGCAGAGTGACAAAGGGATTTAGTGGGGCTGACTTGACTGAGATATGTCAGAGGGTATAATATATACTGCTAGTTGTTACATGTGTTGTTATGGTGTATGTTTATCAGGCTTGTAAGTTGGCTATCAGGGAGTCAATTGAAGCTGAAATACGTAAAGAAAGAGAGAGACAAGCTAACCCTGATGCCGTCATGGATGTAAGTATCTCCACATATGTTCTTTGGGAGGGTATTGAATGTCATATCTGTGTGTGTTGTGTGTACAATGTAGTTTAAACTGTATTTGTTGAACTTGACCACTTGTAGGACATGGAAGATGAAGCAGTCCCTGAAATCAGAAAAGATCACTTTGAAGAAGCTATGAAGTTTGCTCGTCGATCTGTTAGTGATAATGACATCAGAAAATATGAGATGTTCTCCCAAACTTTACAACACACTCGTGGATTTGGCCAAAACTTCAGGTATGTAGGTGGCCCCACACTGTGAGGTATAACATGTCATCTGTTGTTTATTTAGTTTCCCTGGTCAAGCCCCAGCCGGTGGTGGTCCTGCTCAACAACCAGAGGATGATGATGGAGATGACTTGTATAGCTAGCTAACTACACATGTATCATGTATATGATTTTTGTTATTTATAGGAGGTGCAAAATTGCTACTTATAAAAAGTTACCATACATAGCTCATAGCGCACGTGATTTTCACGGATAGTTGAAGGCGTGGCTACAATCCCTCTGGATTTGTGCCTACAACTGATTTGACTGAGTAAATACGTACCCTTCTTCATGGATAGTACTCTTATCAAGGGTAGAAAGTTAGAAGAGAAGACCGTTTATGGTGAGATCCATGCATTATCATCTGACTCGTGCGATAGCGTCATAGCTTACTCCACGAGAGTCTGGTCTTATAGCACTTGCATAGTGACAGCTGTACATGTGCACATCCCTTGTGCATAATTCGTCGAGTACAGATCCTATTTTGATTGGTAGCTACAGCTTGCACAACTGCGCGGCGCGTGTACAAGTGCTAGTATTAATTCAGACCAGACCCTCGAGGCTAGACTAGCTAGTATGTGTATACATGCATAATTATACTGTAGAAACGACAGTAAGGCCATGACAAGTTAATCTTATCAGTCACGGATGGGCGGATCAATAATGGTTTGGCAATCCCAAAAATAAATCACGTGATTTCTTAAAAGAGTGCTATATAGTATGGCTGTAGACTCTTTAATATTGTGCAAGCGGTAACAGGTGTAGTAACAAAGGAGAAGGAGTTCCATCACTTTATTTTAGCTTTTGTACCTGTCCAGATCGAGATACTCTAATAGAACAGTCATATAAACTCTAACAAAACAGTCAGTTGCAGCTGAAATGATTTACTTTTAAATTGTTTGACCTGCCAGGTCATTACTAGAGGGAAAATAATCTGTGAAACATAATTATAGCCTAATAACAACAGTAGGTAAAACAATATTAAAATGGGAGAGAGGGAGATCACATGACCTCAGAATGTAAGGAGTTACATTCTTTACAGCACATTGCTGGATCTATTGATTTTGCACTGAAGATAATACGCCAATTAAGTAGCCATTACAACAAACAGCTTTTCTTTGACACAGGACGTATTAAAGAGTCTGCAGAATAGTTGCCTGTTCTTGTCTAGTTCCTTGTCACAGTGATTGTTATAAGATTGCACTTTCACTGATTGTTCTGGTAGAATTTGACTACTTTATTGGAGCACGTGCAGATATTGTCATTTGTGTGATCCTAGAAACTTTTTTGTAAAGGTTTTGTAGTGCATAGCTAGATGTCATTAGTGGATGGAAATAAGGTAAAATACTGAAATTCACAATACATTAGAAAACTTGCAACTAGAGCTTCTCAAGCCCTAGTTTTGTTGCAGATAGTTACTTGTTACGCAGTATTACTATACCTATTTAACAAATTTTTTGCTTAGTACTTTGAAAGTTATTGTAGAACCCTCCACTCTTTGTGTAACATGAAAAAAGCCCACAATAATCCATAATGTATGTGACTTGGAAATGCTTCATTCTAAATCTCTATCACAACTCTGTGACCCAGCAGTTTCATCTTGTGTGACTGCTCTATTAGAGTGTCTTAATTGTTTTGGTGAAAGATCTAGTTGAAGCTGCCAAATAACTGTCAAATTTATTGATATGATGAGCTTCATTTAGTTAATCTTTAGAACCCTACTTGCCTATGAAATAAATGAACTGACACAATCTCTCACTCTCCATCGCAGTTTTACTTGTCATGTTCCTACTCCCATTAAAATGTGAGTATCTTTTGTATGCTCTTGTCTCATCATGCTACAACAGCAAAATGTCCAGTCTTGTGATTATAAAAATGCACAATCAAGACACACGGTAGTGTGTTGTGCGGCCCAAGAAGCCGGCGCGCAACCCCGTGAGTATATTGACAGGAAGAAAGAAAACGCAATTTTCGCACCTCCGTAGCTCTGTGCTGCCTTGATGTCAAGACACACGGTAGTGTGTCGTGCGGCCCAAGAAGCCGGCGCGCAACCCCGTGAGTATATTTACAGGAAGAAAGAAAACGCAATTTTCGCACCTCCGTAGCTCTGTGCTGCCTTGATGAAACAAGACAAATTTTGCTGTGTAGATTCCCTCCACCTTCAGCACTCTACATTCCAAATTTGAGCAAAATCGCTTCAGGCATTCCTGAGATATGCGACTTCAAAAAGTGGCTTAGTTTCTTCGTTTTTTTTTTCTTCTTATTTTTCTTCCTCTTTTCGCACATTTACAAAAACTGCTATAAAACGCGAACGCGTTATCCGATTGCCTTGAAATTTGGCACACAGAAGGGGGGTATAAAGGCGCATCTCGGTACCAACTTTGGCTGGAATACCATAAACAGGCAAAGAGTTATGAGCGATTATGCACGAAAAATAACACCAATATGTTGTCACGCCTACAGGGTAAACCGCGTATGGGAAGAAGCTGAAAATCGGTGGGTGAATAGGTTAACTATTGAACCTCAAACCTTTTGTGGTTTGAAAGAAATCGAGCTAAAAACCAGGAAGATACAGCGAAAAAATCAACAGTGTGTAACAATTACGCAATCGAGATTAGCTAATTTTTAATTTTATTATTATTATTATTATGCTTGCCACGCCTACCAGATAAACCACTTGGGGTAATGCTTTGAAAATCGCTGTACAGATGGAGTTATCATCTTAGAAAGGCTCTTCAATGGTGTAGAAGAATCAGACTTAAAGCCACGGAGTTATAACACGAAATCCAACTTGGTGTAGCAAGTGCAAGATCGAGATACTCTAATAGAGCAGTCATACTAATAGAGCAGTCACCCTGAACAGAATTCAAGAGATCAGATAGAAATAAGTAACCTGTATAGAGATCAGCTACAAACAAATCACCCTGTAGAGAGTTCAGCTACAAACAATTCACCCTGTTCAGACATCAGTTAGAAGAAGTTTTCTTGTAGAGAGTTCAGTTACAAACAAGTCACCCTGTTGAAAGATCAGCTAGAAGATGTCACCTTGTAGATAGTTCAGTTACAAAGAAACCACCATGTAGAGAATTCAGCTACAAACTAGTGACCCTGTAGATACATCAGCTAGAAGAAGTTACCTTGTAGAAAGTTCAGCTACAAAGAAACCATTCTGTAAAGAGCTCAGCTGCAAACAAATCACCTATACAGAATTCAGCTACAAACAAATCACCCTGTAGAGAGATCAGCTAGAAGAAGTTACCTTGTAGATAGTTCAGCTACAAACAAATCATCCTGTAGAGAGATCAGCTAGAAGAAGTTACCTTGTAGATAGTTCAGCTACAAACAATTCACCCTGTACAGAGCTCAGTTAAAAGAGGTTTCCTTGTAGAGAGTTCAGCTACAGACAAATCACCCTGTAGAGAGATCAGTTAGAAGAAGTTACCTTGTAGATCGTTCAGCTACAAACAATTCACCCTGTAAATAGATCAGCTAGAAGAAGTTACCTTGTAGAGAGTTCAGCTACAAAGAAACCATCATGTAGAGAATTCAGCCGCAAACAAACAATGTATAGAGAGTTCAGCTACAAACAAATCTCCCTGTAGAGAGATCAGCTAGAAGAAGTTTCCTTGTAGAGAGTTCTGCTACAAACAAATCACCCTGTAGAAAGATCAGCTAGAAGAAATCACCTTGTAGAGAGTTCAGCTTCAAAGAAACAATCATGTGAGAGTTCAGGTACAAACAAATTGTCCTGTAGTGAGATCAGCTAGAAGAAGTTACCTTGTAGAGAGTTCAGCTGCAAAGAAACCATCATGTAGATAGTTCAGGTACAAACAAATCACCCTGTAGAAAGATCAGCTATAGAAGAAATCACCTTGTAGAGAGTTCAGCTGCAAAGAAACTATCATGTAGAGAGTTCAACTACAAACAAATCACCCTGTAGAAAGATCAGCTATAGAAGAAATCACCTTGTAGAGAGTTCAGCTACAAAGAAACCATCATGTAGAGAGTTCAGCTACAAACAAATCGGTCTGTAGAGAGATCAGCTAGAAGAAATTACCTTGTAGAGAGTTCAGCTACAAAGAAACCATCATGTAGAGAGTTCAGCTGCAAACAAATCACCTGTAGAGAGTTAAGCTACAAACAAATCTCCCTATAGAGAGATCAGCTAGAAGCAGTCACCTTGCAGGGAGTTCAGTTACAAAGAAATAAACCATGTAGAGAGTTCAGCTGCAAACAAATTACCTGTAGAGAGTTCAGCTAGAAACAAGTCACCCTGTAGAGAGATCAGCTAGAAACAAGTCACCTTGTAGAGTTCAGCTAGAAGAAGTCACATTGTAGAGCTACAAAGAAACTACCATGTAGAGTTCAGCTGCAAACAAATCACCCTGTAGAGAACTCAGCTACAAACAAATCGCCCTGTATAAAAATTAGCTAGAAGAAGCTACCTTATAGGGAGTTCAGCTATGAACAGATCACCCTGTAGAGAGTTCAGCTACAAACAAATCACCCTGTAGAGAGTTCAGTTACAAAGAAACCACCATGTAGAGAGTTCAGCTGCAAAAAAAATCAATCACTCTGTAGAGAGTTCAGCTAGAAGAAGTCACCTTGTAGAGAGTTAAGCTGCAAATAAATCACCCTGTAGAGAATTCAGCTACAAACAAATCACCCTGTAGAGAGTTCAGCTGGAAACAAATCACCTGTAGAGAGTTCAGCTAGAAACAAGTCACCCTGTAGAGAGATCAGCTAAAAACAAGTCACCCTGTAGAGAGTTCAGCTAGAAGAAGTCACACTGTAGAGAGTTCAGCTACAAAGAAACTACCACGTAGAGAGTTCAGCTGCAAACAAATCATCTTGTAGAAAGTTCAGCTAGAAGAAGTCACCTTTTAGAGAGTTCAGCTACAAAGCAACCACCATGTAAAGAGTTCAGCTGCAAAAAACTCAATCACCTTGTAGAAAGATTGGCTAGAAGAAGTTACCTTGTAGAGAGTTCAGCTACAAAGAAACCACCATGTAGAGAGTTCAGCTGCAAACAAATCACCTGTAGAGAGTTCAGCTAGAAACAAGTCACCCTGTAGAGAGTTCAGCTAGAAGAAGTCACATTGTAGAGAGTTCAGCTACAATGAAACTCCCATGTAGAGAGTTCAGCTGCAAACAAATCACCCTGTAGAGAACTCAGCTACAAACAAACATGCAGTGTAAAAAGATCAGGTAGAAGAAGTTACCTTGTAGAGAGTTCAGCTACAACGAAACCACCATGTAGAGAGTTCAGCTACAAACAAATCACCTGTAGAGAGTTCAGCTAGAATCAAGTCACCCTGTAGAGAAATCAGCTAGAAACAATTCACCTTGTAGAGAGTTCAGCTAGAAGAAGTCACATTGTAGAGAGTTCAGCTACAAAGAATCCACCATTTAGCGAGTTCAGCTGCAAACAAATCACCCAGTAGAAAGTTCAGCTATGAACAGATCACCCTGTTGAGAGTTCAGTTAGAAACAAGGAATCCTGTAGAGAGATCACCTAGAAGTATCGCCTTGTAGAGAGTTCAGCTACAAACAAATCACCTGTAGAGAGTTCAGCTACAAACAAATCACCCTGTAGAGAGATCAGCTAGAAGAAGTCACCTTGTAGAGAGTTCAGCTATAGAGAAACCACCATGTAGAGAATTCAGCTGCAAACAAACACCCTGTAGAGAACTCAGCTACAAACAAATCGCCCTGTAGAAAGATCAGCTAGAAGAAGTTACCTTGTAGGGATTTCAGCTACAAACAAATCACCCTGTAGAGAGTTCAGCTACAAAGAAACCATTCTGTAAAGAGCTCAGCTGCAAACAAATCACTTGTACAGAATTCAGCTACAAACAAATCACCCTGTAGAGAGATCAGCTAGAAGAAATTACCTTGTAGATAGTTCAGCTACAAACAAATCACCCTGTAGAAAGATCAGTTAGAAGTTCAGCTACAAAGAAACCATTTTGTAAAGAGCTCAGCTGCAAACAAATCACCTGTACAGAATTCAACTACGAACAAATCACCCTGTAGAGAGATCAGCTATAAGAAGTTACCTTGTAGATAGTTCAGCTACAAACAAATCTCCCTGTAGAGAGATCAGCTAGAAGAAATTACCTTGTAGAGAGTTCAGCTACAAAGAAACCACCATGTAGAGAGTTCAGCTGTAAAGAAATCACCCTGTAGAAAATTCTGCCAGAAACAAATTGCCCTGTAGAAAGATCAGTTAGAAGAAGTTACCTTTTAGAGAGTTCAGCTACAAAGAAACCATTCTGTAAAGAGCTCAGCTGTAAACAAATCACCTATACAGAATTCAGCTACAAACACATCACCCTGTAGAGAGATCAGCTAGAAGAAGTTATCTTGTAGATCGTTCAGCTACAAGCAATTCACCCTGTAGAGAGAGCAATTAGAAGAAGTCACCTTGTAGAGTGTTCAGTTACAAAGAAGCCACCATGGAGATTTCTGTAATCAATATAGTGACCGGATTTGCGAAAATGGGTCTTCCACACACATCCAATTCTGTAAACGTTGGAGACTATAACTCAGTGTTCAAGTAACATATTAACCTGAAAATTTCACCATGTATTCAGCTATAGTGGTGCTCACCACTTCCCAAATTTCAAGGCAATAGCTCTTTCCAATCTGAAGTTATCAATTGTCAAAGTTGGCAAATTGGATGTGTGTGGAAGACCCCTTTTCGCAAATCCGGTCACATATGTATTATACAGTATATATAATTTGTACATTTATTGATAAAATATTTAAAGTACATCTACTTCATCTTTTCTTCTTCCTGTAGTAAAGAAAAAAACATAGGTTAAAAAAGTCCCAAAGCTGGCCATAGGCCGGCTTTGGGGTATACAAATACAAAAAGAAATGAAATCTAATCCAAAACAGCCAAGCTGTAAAAAAAGTGTGCGGCCCTCAGAAAGGCTACGGTGAAAAAAGATGTGAAATCCAAGGTGGCGGCCAAGAAATGGCTGTGATGGTAGGTTAATGGTAAACATTTTAATAACGACAATTCAGCTGAATTTTGTGCCGCTTCACAAAATTTGCCTAAATTGTCATTATTAAAATTTTTACCATTAACCTACCATCACAGCCATTTCTTGGCCGCCACCTTGGATTTCACATCTTTTTTCACCGTAGCCTTTCTGAGGGCCGCACACTTTTTTTACAGCTTGGCTGTTTTGGATTAGATTGTATTTACTATCAATATAGCTATGTTAGCTAGATGATATAAGAATTGACTGTACTTCCTTGCAGCATCAGCTGTATAATTTAGGAAGACTTCAACCTTCTGACTGTGGCGAATAGTATGTATTCCACAAGTCAAAGATACCATTTTAAAATTTATATTGCATGCCTATAGGTTAGTGCTCAAACTCATGAGGTTAGTGGTTGCCACTAACTATCAACAAATTCCATAATGAAATGTCACTGCTGCTTCCCAGCAGTAGTGTAGCGTTCTTAGTTATCCAGACACAATTCCAGACAATAAAATGGTTGTCCAGAAATATGCAATATTGACTCAAACATTAATTCAAGTACCAGCACTCTGAGGACAATCACAAGGTGCCCAGCACTCTGAGGACAATCACAAGGTGCTTAGCACAACGGGGTCTGTTACAGGCACTCCTGCCAGGCAGGTGCTTAGTGTTAAATCAACTGCAGGTGGTTGTTCCATTCTATTATCATTTCAGTGTTAAAAGACTTCAGAAAACTGGTGGAATGGCCTAAAACCGTGCCTGAATATACAACCTTTGTACTGTCTTCAGCTGCACACACAAAAGAAGACTCTGTTAAGATCCCATAATGCTACTAGCACATGATGATGATGTATTATAGTAAAAGTATGTTAAGGTTGCACCTAATATGTGCTGGCCTGATACCATAACAGGACATTTTGACAGAAGGAATAAGTGACCAATCCACACTTAATTTGCCTTGATAAAAATGTTGACAAATCAAGAAATCATGTATCTAAACTTGAAGTGCTTATGGATGTTTGATGAATTTAAATGATTTGTAAATTTTTTTCATTAAAATTTCCTGCCACATGGTAGTTCTCTGTGAATTTCTGAAAGTGGGCTTGCAAAATTGTAGACCTGTAGCTATTAGGCCTATGATTCTCAAAATTATGGGATGAGTGTTCAGTTGAAAACAATAAGTATGGCACCATTCTTCTAATGTGGCATGCACGGGTTCAGCAATCATAAATGGGACACAGAGGAAGCCACAGGTAAATTCATGAAGCATGCATTGTTATACCATGGTATGCCAAAAGGTACCTGTTAGGCTGAAATGATGTTGAACAGTGAAAACATCAAGCCTGTAGCCTTAGTTGTTATCAAGTTATACATGTCTGAAGGCATTGTTGGTAAGGCAGTCAGTTAGTAGAAATTGTGCTGAATAATTTTTTAAATTGTTTGTAGTAACAATTGGAAGCATATTGAAAGTACTATTAATTTTAAGCTTGGTTACATCTAGTCGAGGCTCCATGAAGGTATTGTGAGGCTGGTTTCTGGTGCAGTGTTTTTGTGTGAAAGTGCAAAACTCCATCATCTCTAATTCAGTACTACCATGCTGTATGTTATAGGTAATGTTGAGCATCCACACTACTGTATAAACAGCCAAACTGTGAAAAAATGGTGCGGCCTTAAAAAGCCTGGGTGAAAAAAAAGTTGTGAAATCAAAGGTGAAATGATTGCAATGATGTGCAAATAAATTTTAACAATTGTACACACAGAAATTTATGCAATTAACATCATTACAGCCATTTCTTGGCTGCCATCTTTGATTTCACAACTTTTAAATGTGTGAATGTCCGTCAATTAGTTCTACAGATTATGATTGTATTTATTCTGGAAATGTTCTTATTACTACCAATTATTTCTCAAAACTATTCTAGCTTAATTATACATATGCTTGATTACAATTAGTCTATCTCCAGTAAACAGGAAAGGTTTTAGAGTCTGGTGCTGCCCTCCCTTCACCTATATAAAAAGCTCTACAGGGTCACTCTGGTGAAATACAGGACCCTATCAGTTATTTGAACATAATACTGATGTCACGACTGTAATTTTTGTTTATCAGTAGAATGTGTCAACATATACTTTGATGTGTATCTGGAATACAAAACAAAGCAAATACAACTGTTGTTCAGTGTTTTGTAATGGTAAATACAAGCATGTGTTGTAATGGTAAATACAAGCATGTGTTGTAATGGTAAATACAAGCACGTGTTCGATCAACTTCCTTGGTGCACTAAACAAAATCTGGTTCGCATTATTTGCTTCTACATAGCCAATCGTTGTGTTAGAGTACTTTTACCGTACAACTATATACCAGTTTGGTTTTTGCCTAGTAACCTTTTCTCCAATTCTTTAACCACCAAATGGCAATTCTATGAAATGTACAGACCAATATTTAAGTTATTCTCAACAGTTTTTACCCTGTAGTATAGTGACATAATTATTCCAATTTTTATACAAAGAATTGTCTATATAAATCTGAATGTAAAATGCTAATGGATTTTGCATCAAACTTGGCATTTTGTATTCACCTTCCTTTACAATTTGACAACTGTATTACTCATTAGTATAGTAATCTTAGCAAAAGTGAGAGAAACAAGGCCCTCACAAAGAAAAACAAAAAGAACTTTAGTGGCACATATTTCCAAAAAAGTTTTGATAAAGTGTGACTGCATGTAGGCACATAAAATTTGCCTACTTCTTTTAAACTTTAATGATGTACATTACATAACATTTAGACCATCCAATTTCATACACTTATCAATAATTTCATTGACATTATAATCCAAGCTACAGAATGCACTTATTGTATCCCAGTATTGAGAGACATAACTCGTTATGTAATAGACTGTAGTTTGTGCCCACGTGTCCTAATTTCAGGCCCAGTCACAATTTTTTTGCTCTACCTAGCAAAATTGTCTGGCATGCTGGCTTTCATAGTTGTATGTACGACACGCTACTCATCAAACAAGCTAGCAAGGCTGTAAAACAGTATTCCCATGCACTTTGTGACTAAACACCATAACCTTTAATGCTGGTGAAATAATCGAGTACTATTAAAACGATTACAGGTTAGACCACATAAACTTAATCGTTATTTTCTCATCTAACAGTACTCAAAACGCTAATGTGAGAGGGTGGATTCTTTAATTAGCTAAATAGCTCACATGCAATTTCTATTAGGTTGCTCTAGCTACAACTGTAGTTACTGATTTAATAGGTTGCAGAAAATCATTGATGTGGTAAGGGAAAACAGCAATGTGGGTGGGGATGAGAAACCATAATTAAGTCTATGTGGGCTTGTGTCTTTTGCATGAAGGAGACTAAACATATAATGACAACGTACACTGATCAATGGACACATTAGCATTGCTGCTAATGGTATGTAACTTACTTGTGAACTAAGGGGTTACTGAACTGACAAATACATTTTATCTTTAGCTATAACAACGCATACAATACAAAGTCACAAAATTGGAGAGTTATGGCAGTTCAGTCCGAATACATCCTGAATCATAGGACACTATACAATTGCTATCTATAAGATGTGCGATGACTGCATGTGAATGACTTTTATTTTGTGTTATATTATGACCTATTAATGTGTAGGTGACCCAAAACCAACTATACAGGCACTACAGCATGGTAGGATTATCACTGCTGTGGGCCTGAAATGGTATGAGCTGGGAGTAGAACTGCTAGATAACCAACGTGTGGGACAGTTAGACATTATCAAAGCAAACAATAATGATGTGTCAAGATGTTGTTTAGAAATGTTTAGTTTCTGGCTGAAAGCTTATCCCAATGCAAGTTGGTATGAACTAGTAGCAGCACTGAGGGCACCAGGTGTTGATATGAATGGAGTGGCTGCAACTGTAAAGAAAACCTTCATTGGTTAGTGAACACAATAAGAGAAACATCATTACAACACATAATTCTGTACCCATGTCACGTGCATTAATTGTTTAGCTATTCATACAGTATGGTAGTAGATTATGAAGAATTGGGCTTTTCTGGCAAAAAAATATCACCCTGAAACCAGCTTCACAATACCTTTTTGACGCCTTGGCAGTATTGGTTAGGTATAACCAAGCCCAAAGTGCTTTCAGTATGACTTGAAACACTTAAAAGAATTACTTAGCAGAAATTTCTGACTGACTGACTGACTGACTGACTGACTGACTGACTGACTGACTGACTGACTGACTGACTGACTGACTGACTGACTGACTGAGTAATGCCTTCAGACAAGTGCAACTCGATAATTGCTAAGGATACAGGCTTGACTTTTTCACTGTTAGACATTGCTTCAGCCCGACAGGTGCCTTTTGGCGGCATACCTCAGTATGTACTATGCACATATCATGGACTTACCTTTGTCCTCCTTTGTTTCCCATTTTTTTTGCTAACATCCCAAGGTGTTGATTCACAGTAGCTTGATGGCTTCCCTACTATTGTAAACAAGAATCGCCTGTGGACACTGGATTGATTGCAGAGGTGCTTCTCTTACTGTTCTTCATATGTAATACTGTGTAACAGGCTGAACATATTTGAAAGTGAAGCATAATTGCTACTTAATGTTTGGGTCAGTAATGGATAGTTGGGGCCGTGCATTTTCAGATGAAACATTAACTCTGGCATCATTCTTGCAGTATGAGTGGGTTCATCTTTACATATTATGATACAAAAATGTAAACAAACAAGTATAGGGAAAAATAAGGAATTTTAAGCTCGTAAGGAAACAAGGGAGGTCACCTACACCTGCAGATATACTAATGGACATTTAATCCCTACTTCAGTCTATGTCCAATCTGCAGATATAGGCGACCTCCCTGTTTCCCTGCACTTTTTTTACTATGCTATGATCCCTAAAAATCCTAATCTTTCCCTGTACTTGTAAAATATATATTTGTGTAAAAGTTAAAGCACAGCTGTGAGTGCTATACGTCAAATATAGCTTGTAAAAAGTGGGCAAGAGACAAAATATAGCATGAAGCAAAGCCAAGTGCTATATTTTGTCTCGAGAACACTCCATATTAATGTATAGCACAAATCTAGGCAGTGCTTTAACTGGTGTAGGGAACTGTCAACTTGAGGTACACACAAGACACATGAAACAATTAGAAACTCATGGAGTAGTCTTATCATTGGTAGAATAGGCATTGCACCTGTAGGATGACTGAGAAGATGAATCTAGACTGTCTTCTCAAAAATTCAATTGTGGTGCTTAATAAGCATAATATTTCTGTGATATTCCTAGGACTCGTCTGTTTATGTGAACAAAAGGTAGTAAGTACGTTCACTGCTGCTGACCACAATCAACCGTCATCAAAATGTTCAAGTATGTCTATAAGTTAAATCCAGTGGTTCTGCTCTTCCTGGTTGGGTTGACTGGTCAGGCAAGGCAGTACAGGTTAGCAGCCTAGACTGGCTTGGTTGTACTGGCCAGAATGATTTTTATCCTTTCTCCACCTTTTCAAACATACTATATATAAAACAACTTTGTAGGACCAGGTGTCCTGGTCCTACAGACCTTCAGCACTTGTGCTGTAAAACCTTAATAAAAAAATAGAACTGCTGTTTAGTTAATCCCATGTTCACATCATTTTAATTAGTGCTTCCATGATGGTTGAATAAGGTTTATACAAGAAATCACCATGCATGCATGCTACTTTGGACATGATCTTTTATGTTTCATTCCCAATGCAGTGGTTCATGCTATTGTGGTTAATGTGGAATGTGAAATGGTCCTGCACGTAGGGCAGGTACTGATGCTAGTGTTTTTATAAACAGGGATTACATCATATGATAGTACTGTATAGTAGGGACCACAAAGGCTTGGGCGTGGCCCATTAGAAATCATCACCCAAAAACCAGCCTCATCTTTCCCTGATGAGATGAAGCAGTATTAAATGCTATGAAATTAAAAAAAAAATCATACAGAATCATACAGTAGGGATCTAGGGACCATATAGCACATCAATAAAAAGTACTGAAACAAGCTGGAGTAGTGCACAATATTAAAACAAAAGAAGTGTTATATCCCTACTGTGCATTTCCATTATGGTATCTTGAGGACAGTAGGGATATAACACTTCTTATTGTTTTACTGTGATTTAATATTGTGCACTACTCCAGCTTGTTTCAGTACTTTTTATCAATGTGCTATGGTCCCTACTCTAGTTGAAATTCCAAAACATTTTTTGTGTAGTTGTTTTCTAGTGACTAACTGACTGAGTAACTGAGTGACTGATTGATACCTTCAGACAAGCGTAACTTGATAACGGTTAAGGCTACCGGCTTGATGTTTTCACTGTTTGACGTCGCTTTAGCCGGACACATGTCTTTTGGCATATTGCAGCATGACAATGTATTCTTCATGGACTTACTAGTGTCCTCCTTTGTGTCCCATTTATTTTTGCTCACAGTGAAAGGTGTTAATTTAGCAGTAGCACATGATGGCTTCTCTTCACAAAGGGAAGTCATCACGTGCTACTGCCAAATTGACACCTATTGCTGTCAGCAAATATGAATGGGAGGACATTGATAAGTCCATGAAGAATGCATTCTATGTATTGCGGTATGCCAAAAGGCACGTGTCCGGCTAAAGCAACATCAAACAGTGAAAAAATCAAGCCCATAGCCTTAGTTGTTATTTGTCTGAAGGCATCAGTCAGTCAGTCAGTCAGTCAGTCAGTCAGTCAGTCAGTCAGTCAGTCACTTCCATTAAATTAAAAAAAAATTCCATAGGAACTTGTTGAAAGTGTTTTGTGTCAATCTGAAGGCTTGTTTGGGCCTAACCAATACTGCTCATCATCATCAAGAAAAAGTGAGGCTGGCTTTTGGGTCATGTTTTTATGTGCCACCCCCAAACCTTTGTGGTCCCTACTATACAGTACGAGTTACAAATGAAGAACAGTATGAAAAGTAACTCTACAATTAATCCAGTCACTACAGAAAATCATGGGCACTGAAGCCATGATGATACTTTGCCGTGAATCAATACCTGTGGGGTAGTGGAGCCAGAAACGGGACACAAATGAGTAAGTTGCATGCATTGTAGCTGTTGCAGTGGTGAAAAAGCACATCTTTTTTGGGTGAAAGCAATGTCAAATAGTGAAGACAGTAAGCCTGTAGCCTTAATTATAGTTTAGATACACTTGGCTGGAAGTATCAGGCAGTAAGTCAAATGATTAGTAGAAAATTCAGTTAAAACGTTTCCATAGAAACTTGTTGGAAATTTCCTGAAAGTAAATTAGGTTTGATTATGCCTACTCAGTACTGCCAAGCTGTGATGAAGGAAAAGTAAAGCTGGTTTTTAGGCAATATTCACTTTTCTTCATATAATAGCTTGGCAGTATTGGTCAAGTATAACCAAGCCCAAAAATGCTGACTCCAAACTTTTTATGAAATTTTCTATTTAACCGAATTTCTGACTGACCAACTAACTGATGCCTTCAGCCAAGCATAGCTCAACTATGATTTACGTTATGTTATGATTTCTTCACTGTTTTGATGTCACTTTGGTCCAAGACTGCATATTAAGTGTGAGTTGTGGTAACGCATGATGGCTCTGTACTGCATATGTCATGACTCACTCATGAGAATCATCCATAATCTCCATAGTAACTCAAGGCGCTTCTTGTACCGTTATTTTTTGGGTAGGAAATGAAGCAGCATAGTCACTTCACTTCTCAATAATTGATAATTGGGATGTCCGTTTAGTCTACTGTATATTAATTGCACAGGCACTTCTTGTAGTGTTCTTCATCTTAAACAAAACTCAAGGAATGACGACATTTGCCTTCTATTAGTGATATTCATATGCTAATCGATCAATTGCTTAAAATATGACTGGCCAGCACCGTTCTTTCCCTTGATGCGGTATGTGTTGGTTCATCTGTCAAGGCATAGATGATCCCTCTTGTTTCATTTCTTTCTTCTATGATCCCTATAATTATACAAAATTTCTACAATTGTCCCTACTACCATACTGTATGATTCTGTAGAGAAACAACATTAATTTTTGTATGTCAGTTGTGCATCCATTGTGTAACTAGCTGCTTGTAAAGGCAGTCAGAAAATAACTATAATGAATCTTCATTGTATATGTGTATTAAGTGTCTAAAACAAAAAATTAATATGGAATTCCTCAATTCAGTCAAGTGTTTCAACTACCTAACTTGTAAAATTCTTTGAGTTGTCATTGTGTAATTTTCAGATCAACCAACAAGACAAGCAGAGTTATTGTCATCTTCTCAGCCAACTGATCAGGTTATACAAAATGGAGAAGAAAAAGTAATACTGACCAAAAAGCAGTATGATGATTTAATGAAACAACAAAGTATGTATATGCTAAGTGTATCATCTCAACAAGAACCTGCATTGTTGGCACTATTTCCTAATTTCTTTTATTCTCTCAGTATTATCTACAGTGTCCAATGAATAGGTTACCAAAGTTTCAGCCTCCCATGATCACAGTGTCATATAGTACAGTAGCACTGTATATTAGGGATCATGGAGATTTTGGTTTTTCTGGCCAAAAAATCACCCAAAAACCAGCTTCACAATACCATCCCGACACCTTGGCAGTATTATATTGGTTAGGTATAACCAAGCCCAAAAGTGCTTTCAGCACGACCCTAAATGCTTCCAATAGATTGCTACAATTTAAAAAAAATGTTATTCGCAATGAAAATTTCTACTGACTAACTGCCTGCCTGATGCTTTCAGACAAGTGTACCATATTTCCTTGTATAAAAGCCCGGGCTTTCATTTCCTTCCCAGAATTTTTGACCCAGTCTGTAAACAAATAAGGACTTTATTTGAGACCAGGCATTTATTTTGGATTAGTTCAACTGACGCTCCGCGTTTAATAGAATTTGGATGGTGGTAGGATGGGGTTACTGTAAGGCCAGATTAATTGTTTCTCATCCCCGCCCTCATTCCTTTTTACTCAACTGCCTCTAATTTCATTATTGCTGTCTGTTATCAATCACATGCTCACTTATTTTGATGCTAAGAAAGCTGGCTATCATTTTACAGCACAGCAAATGTCACTTGCACCTCAGAAACAGTGGTAAAATGTAAGTACTAGTTCTTTAAAGGCTTTTAGCTAACCTTTATAGTAACAGACAGCTTGATTTGGAGTATTTTCTTTAATAATGAATAATGACCTCCTGCCTACATGAAAATTTAAATTTTAGTGGATGAGAAACAATTAGTAATCAACTTTGCCTGGCCTAATGGTAAGCATAGAAAACAGTGGTACAGTGTGTTGACTATATAAACAAGTGTAAGGCAAAGCTTAAAATGATTAGAAAATAGTATACACATCTGCATGCACTAGGACTTGTCTGGACTGCTTATGTGATCACTCGTAGTACCTTTAACCCTCAGAAGGCTCTAAACTCTAGTATGTAGAAGCAGCGACAACAAGGAAACTACTAATAGTAATAGCCCAGGCCTCTATTTGAGACCAGGAATTTATTGCAAAGGTGCTGGAAACCCTCTGGCTTATAATCGAGACAGGCGTTTAATCGAATGTGGCTTTTATATGGAATATACGGTAACTTGATAATGGCTAAGGCTATGGGCTTGATTTTTCACTGTCCAATATCATTTCAGCCCAACAGGTGCCTTTTGGCTTATCTCAGTACTTACAATGCACACATTGTGGACTTACCTTTGTCCTCGTTTGTGTCCTATTTCTTTTTGCTGACAGCCCAACTGGTGTTGATTGGCGGTAGCTTTATGTGTTCCCTATGTTTGTAAACGGGAATCATCCGTACTTTTGTGGTGACTGGATTGATTGCAGAGGCATTTCTTGTACTTCATTTGAAACGCTGTGAAATGGGCTGAACTTTTTTGAAGGTGAAGTCGATGGCCACTTCACTTTCGAGCCAGTCAATAATTGATAGTTTGGGTGCGTGATATATAACATAACCTCTGGCACCATCTTTGATGCAGTATGCATGGGTTCACCAGTCATTACAATGCTACAAAAAGTAAGCAAATAAATAAGTTTGATTAGGGATCATAGAAAAAGAAAGCAGGGAAACAAGGGAAGTCTGCAGGTGCAAGACTCCTTTCCACCTGTGTTTCAAGGGATAGGAAACCTGGGAGAGCCATACACAATCAGAATGCAGTCCCATATTCCAAGAACCATTCCACTTCCTTGCTGAGTAAAGGCCAAGCAGAGCTCACCAAGATGGACGCACAAGAAATTTTGAAAGTCAACCAACCAACAAGATGGCATGCAGGAATGGTTGTAGCGATCAGAAATAATGTGGAATCAGGTGCCTAAAACAGAATGTACTCTGAGAAGTCCAGTCACTGCTAAAAACCTGGCGCAGCTCTCTGATGCTACCATTTTTAGCAAACTCGATGTATTTAGGGGTGGATCCAGGGTTTGAAAAGGGATAAACCAGGATAGGAGGTATTTGGAGCAGTGTAAGAAGCTAAAGGTATTGCCTAAATGAGGAGCAATAATGCATGCAGCGTGAACATGTAATTGTGTATGTAATATTGACACAATTGAGACTTGGATAAGAATTGACTACTGCTTCACATGAGTCTTAAAACATATGCCACATCTATTTTACCTTTGCAAACAATGAAATCTAGCATTTGGAGTGATGGTGTTGTCATTGTATGCAACAGCTTCATCACAGCAGTATTGCCAGGATTTGGTTACAGGACCAATGTGTGGTACACAGCACATAGTGGCATAAAATACCAAAGTGATATAAGCCACAACATGAGCCAACTGAGTATGCACCACAGAGAAGGATCTAGAAATTTTCAGAGGGGGTTTCTGGTTCTCTGGAATTGCAACTTCAGCCTAGCTGCAAGATGAAGACCCTTTTTATCACCCAGACAAATTGTAGGGGCGCGTGCTAGTTCAGAGGGGGTTTCTGGAAACCCTAGAAACCCCCCTAAAATTGCCCCTGCACCAAACGATTCTGCTACATGTGTCCACTATTAAAAGTTATAATATTACAAGATGCAGCATTTCAACTGAATACATACAGCAACTTAAGTAATAACTATATTTCTTCAAAATTTTTGCATTTTGGGTCTTCTTTACTTTGGGCATGCCAAATTTTATGTATAGTTTCATGATAGTATTTGTATAGTGCAGAACGAAGATGAAACTTGTATCTCAAGAATTGTTTTGGTATGTGGATAACTATATAATGTGTAGATTTGAGTTCAGTCATCAATAACTGTGTATGCTACAACCCAGACATATATAATTCACCAATAAAAGGTACTGAAACAAGTATAAGTTAGTATGACAGCAAATTACTGTAACACAAAAGAAGTGAATATCCATAACTGTGCTGTGGAGTTTCCATAATTGAAATGCACAGTAGGAATATTCACTTCTGTAATGTACCCTATAGTATTGTAGTTAACCAGTCCCTTGACTTATAACATGCAATACTATTTCTTTAATAGTAACACTTAAAATTCAATATAACTGATAACACAACCACATGACAACTAACTAAAATAGTCCAATAGACACTATATATACACGTGGTAACCATTAATGATGTCATACAAAACCTAATAACTACAACATGATTAAGTAATAAAAGTCTGAGTCCATTACATTTCCCCATCTTAAGCTTCAATATGTCAAGTATTATTGGAGGCATCAAATTGTTGTGGTGGCTGTCGAGTACATGCAAATTGACGTAGAACTGACTCTTGATTAGTTGTTGGTGAAGATGTGGAAGTGTCTGTTGATTGTTCAGTCGAATCACTATCTACGTAGTCCCAGTTGGCATTATCACTTTATCGTTGTTCTCGACTTTGCTCTCTAGCTCATCATGTCGACGGACTGTGTTGCCATCCACTAATTCTATGATGTATGATAGTGGTCCAGTTGGTTTAGAGATTCTTCCTGGAAGCCATTTCAAGTTGCTGTTTGTGGTAAAGTTCTCAGCATTCACTTCAATAAATTGGTGATAAGGCTTCTTAACATCATGATGTTTCTTCTGAGTCATTTGTGACTGTTGCACTTTGTTTGAGAGGTTTGGCTGTAATAAGCCTAGTTAACTTTCTTCCCATCAGTAACTTTGCTGGTGGTATACCAGTGGTGGAATGTGGCGTAATTCGGTATTTAAATAAAACTTTGAGAGTTTCTCAGTTACACTTCCCTTTTCCTCTTTCATCTGGAAGCTTGTTAAAAAGTTTGCACTGCCCTCTCTGCTAGTCCATTAGATGAGGGATGATATGGAGCTGACAACGTGTGTTTGATTCCATTCTGTTTTGTAAATTCTTCACTTGTAAAAGTTGGTCCATTGTCTGTGACTATCTGTTGTGGGAGGTCATGAGTTGAAAAGATTGAGCGTAATCTCGCAATGATCTTCTCGCTAGTGATTGTATCCATAACTTGTACATCTAACCATTTGGAGTGTGCATCTACTAGCACTAGAAACATCCTCCCAAGATAAGGACCTGCAAAATCCAAATGAAGTCTGCTCCAAGGCTGAACAGGCCATTCTCATGGGTGAAGTGGAGCCTTGGCTGGAGCTGCACTGGTATGTTGACAGTTAGTATACTTTCTGGCTACTTCCTCAATATCAGCATCCATCTTTGGCCACCAAGTGTAAGATCTTGCCAAAGCTTTCATCTTGCTAGCTCCTAGGTGAGTTTTATGTAACTCTTCCAACACATGCAGACTTCTGGCCATGGGATGGTATCATGACTCTAGCTCCCCATAAGATGCAACCATTTAGGACTGTAAGCTCACTTTTGTGTGACTTGAATGGCTTGAATTCCTCTCCTAGTTGCTATGTGGTTGGACAACCTTGTAGAATGTACTGTCGAACTCTTGAAAATTTTGGGTCAGTGTCTGTCCATCATTTGATGTGTTCTGAACTGACAGTAGTGGTTGACAGAAGATTTAGCAAATGTACAAGATCACCTGGGATGCAATCTGAATCTTTTGTAACTTTCCTAGGTAAGCGACTTAGAACATCTGCATTCCCTAGGTTTTTCCCAGACTTGTGCTTGATAGTGTAAGAATAAGCACTTAAGAGTGAGTGCCCATCTCTTGATTCTGGAAGAGATTAGAATTGCTGAAAATGTATGACAGTGGCTGATGACCAAACAACAAATACAACTGCTAGGACTTCTTTTTCTAATTGGCTGTAATTTTTCTCTGCTGTTGTAAGTGTTCTGGGGGTATAAACTATCAGTCTTTCTTGGCCATCATCCATGATGTGCGATAAAACCCCTCCAAGCCCATATTGAGAGGCATCACATGCCAACACTAGCTGTCTGGAGCTATCATAATGTACCAACAGTGCGTCATCTTGTAGGGAATTCTTTGCTGTCAGAAAAGCTTTAGCTTGTTGTTGACCCCATGCCCACTTAGATTCTTTTTGAAGCAAGGCATACAGTAGAGCTAACTTTGTTGGCAGGTTTGGTAAAAACTTGGCATAATAGTTGATGATGGCTAGAAATAACCTCAGTTCACTGACATTTTATGGTTCTGGGGCTTCTCTGATTGTTTTTACCTTTTCTCTTGAGGGGTGTAATCCATGTTGATCAATTACATGACCAAGGTATTCAACGCTAGGCAGCAAAAACTTGCATGTTGTCTGATTTAGTGTTAAACCAACTGTTGCCAATATGCCAAGAACTTTGTCTAAATTTTCTAGGCGTTCCTTCACTGTTGACCCATCACTAGTAGGTCATCCAAATAAACTGACACACCCTATCGTGTACATATATAAACATCAAAACATTTTCTTCTGATCAGGATGATCATACATGAACACTTACAGATGTTGTTGAAATGCATGGCACAAGTAGCTAGCCATCATTTTAGCATAACTATAGCAAAATCCTACACACTATACTTACAATTACCTCAATGCACGGTATTTTAAGTATCAAGAGTTCTGACGTGGAACTATAATGTGTACAGCAGCTGCCTTCATTGATTCTAAGCCAGCACCCTTAAAATATCATAAAATGATCATCTGTGTTTCTTGCCTTGTCACTATTGAATTTTTGAGCTCATGGAATGACAGCCGAGGTGCCTAGTTTCCCTGCAGCACAAAACTATGCAGCTATCTTTCTGGTAGTATCTGGATGATCTTGAGCAGAAAGCATTCCTCTTTAAGTTCAACTACCATGCAGTCAAATGTTTGAGCAAACTCTCTTATCACACTATGTCATTTTTGAATAATGCTTAATCACGTGATTGTATACTTAGGTATATCAATATCACTCCATCACAGACTATACTGTTCCAGACAAACCAATATAGTCTGCATTCAAAATCCGGCTCTTGTAGTTGTATAGCTATATAATTAGTATGTAGCTATATATATGGGGTTTTTGTAGTACAATGAATTTCCTGTACCCATAGTACAGAGGTAGATGATTTCAAATAATTTGGGAATATTTAGTTGTAAATTATGCATATCTGAACATCTAATTTCCTGAGAGGGCATGCCCCCAGATCCCTCTGGGCTTTGCACTTCACAGAGTGTGCTTCTCACTTCATGAAGCATGCTTCACACATTGTGCAGTGACTCTCCTCACTATAAATATTAAAACGCATCAACATTATTCAGCTGCCAAAGTAAGTAGGATACAATGGCCTGACTAACTCAATTTTCCTTCCTCCAGCCCTGTTCTCTTATCTATACTTGTGCACGTGTAGCAATGGTTCCTAGATCGTCAATTGAATAATATGGCAGACATGCTGGAGAATATCAACACACAATAGTGTTTAATGCGGCCAAGAAAGCTGGCATGTCATGACGTATGTACAGTATATTGACAGGAAGGAAATGCAATTTTCATGCCTGCATAGTCGCATGGTCCCTTCTCACCATTTTCCTGCTATAGCTGTCCACCAGATAGGCTAGGCCACATAGCAAATTTGATTAAATTCACTCCAGCCATTTGTAAGATATGAGTGGCCAAAGTTTCAATTTCTTTCTTTGTTTTTTTCTTCTTAAGGGGTCTATAGGGGTCTAGGATTATTTTTCGCACAATTCGCAAAACTTATAAAACGCAAAAGTATAATTTCATTTTCTTGAAATTTAGTACAGATAAAGAGCATAATATAAAGGGAAATTCACATACTAATTTTGCAAGGAATCTGATAGGTGTCTGCAGTGCTATGAACATTTAAAAAAGATCAAACTTTTGTCACAACTACAGGATAAACCCTTATAGGAATACCGTATAGTGGGCTTTGTTAGCAGATTCGCAAATTAACCTGACAATTGACTACAAAATAGCTTTTAATCAGCAACTCAATAAACAGTGTCACACAGTGTACAGCTACTCAATTCTACTCTAAAGTATTAAAAGTTACAACTGCTTTTATACCTACAAAACCACAGAAAAGTTCTGTACAGGTCCAGAAACTTCTAGAAGCATGTGAATACAATTACAAAACTAATTCAAAACCTTAACTACATTATGTGGTAATTTACAGAGACAACCTGTCTGATTACATAGCTACACAGTAATACACACATGTATTATGTCATATTACAACACTCCCACTTAATCGACAGGTTACATACTTAAAAGTTCAGTTAGTCCCATAGCATCACGTAACATTGTAAAACGTCCTCTTGGTAATGGTTTTGTTAACAGATCTGCTATCATGTTCTCAGATGGACAAAAGCACAAGTTAATAGTTCCATTTTGTACAGCTTCACGGATATAGTGATAACGAATATCAATGTGCTTAGTTCGAGCATGTGCAACAGGATTCTTGGCAATTGAAATGGCACCTTGATTGTCTTCCATCAAAACGGTTGGTTTTTGTGAAGTAGACTTGAGATCAGTAATCAATAATTTCATCAGCCATACAACTTCCTGGGTGGCAAAACTAAGAGCAACATATTCAGCTTCAGATGTAGATAATGCTACAATTGCTTGTTTTTTGCTCAACCAACTAACTGGACCTCCTCCCATCATGAAAATATTACCAGTTGTAGAATGACGATCGTCCAAGTCTCCTGCCCAATCTGCATCTGTATAACCAATCAATTCTTCATCTTCTAATTTTTGATATCTAATTGCTAAATTCAAAGTTCCTTTAAGGTATCGCAATATTCTCTTGGCAGCTGTTAAGTGGGATTGATTTGGTGAGGAACTAAACTTTGCCACTACTCCCACTGCTTGAGCTATGTCTGGGCGAGTTGCTATCGCAGCATACAGCAAACTTCCAATGATTGATTGGTAGGTAACTGAATCAACTTTGTTGCTGACACCATCATCTTTCTTAAGTTGAACACTAACATCTGCAGGAGTAGAGACAACCTTTGCATTGGAGAGTGAATACTTCTCCAGCATATTCAGAATGTACTGCTTTTGGTGTATCCACAAACATTTCCTTTCTTCATCCTGCTCAATACTTATTCCCAGACAGTAATGTAATTTACCCAAATCTTTCATCTGAAAACGTGACTTCAGGGTTTCTTTGATCTGCTGCATTTCTTCTAATGTACTGGCCATTACAATCAGATCATCCACATAAACAGCAAGAATGGCAATTGCATCAGTCATTTTGACATAGATACAAGGATCTGCCGTACTTTGTTTGAACTGAATTACTTCCATATATTCTTGAAATGCTGTGTTCCAGCACCTAGGCGATTGCTTGAGCCCATACAAGGACTTTTGCAGCTTACACACAAGATTTTCCTTTCCAGGCTGAATGTAACCATCAGGTTGCTCCATGTATATTTCTTCTTCAAGGTTTCCATTCAAAAATGCTGTAACTACGTCCATTTGATGGATCAGCAGGTCATTCTGTACTGCATAGGCTAACAATGCTCTGATTGAGGAAAATCTGACAACAGGAGAAAATGTCTCATCATAGTCAATACCATACTTTTGAGCATAGCCTTTTGCTACCAGACGTGCCTTGAAACGTTCAATTTTGCCATCGCTACAGTATTTGACCTTGAATACCCATTTACAACCAATTGGTTTACGGTCACTTGGTAGTTCCACAAGTTTCCATGTCTCATTCTTCATTAGTGATTCAAACTCAGAATCTGCAGCAGCTCTCCACTGATTGGCATGTTCTGTAGCTAAAGCCTCCTCTAATGATTTTGGCTCTTGAACCTGGTTGACATTGTATGTAACATGATGAACAAACGCATGCATCACTGTGTCTGCATATTCGTCTTGACCATACCTAACAGGAGGTCTTCTCTGTCGCTGTGGACGCTGCTGCTGTTCTACTACAGGTGTGTTAGCTTCTCCTTGGCTAACATCTACATCAAACTTGTCAGTAAGCTTCTCTTCAGCTTGACCAGAATCTGTCTCGTTAAAGACCACATCTCGTCTTACAATCACCTTCTGATTTTCATCAAAGAGTCTGTATCCCTTAGACTGTATGCTATACCCAACAAATCGCAGCTTCTCTGATTTCTTGTCAAGTTTCTTTCTCTGTGATTCAGGTATGTGAGCATAAGCCATACACCCAAATACCCTCAAATTACTTACATCTGGCTTTCTTCCATACCACTTTTCATAAGGTGTTTTATCTTCTCTGATTGCTGCTGTTGGCATGCGGTTTCTGATGTATGCAGCTGTGGCTATTGCTTCTGCCCAGAAACTCTTGGAAAGCCCTGCATGTGACAGCATACTACGAGCAGACTCTACTAGGGTGCGATTCATTCTTTCCGCTACCCCATTTTGTTCAGGTGAATGAGGAACAGTAAACTCATGAAAAATTTCTCTTGATTTCAAATAATTCTCAAACTCTTTTGAAACGTATTCACCACCATTGTCAGTTCGTAGCCTTCTGATTCTCTGACCACTGCTAGTAGTGATAGCTGTTTCAAACTCTTTGAACTTTTCAAACACTTCATACTTGTGTTTTATGAAATACACAGAACAACAACGTGAGTAGTCATCAGTAAAGGTGACAAAATACTTTCTTCCCCCAATGGAATCTGTGGACATGGGACCACACACATCACTGTGTACCAATTGTAATTTCTCAGTTGATCTAATTTCTCCCACTGGCTGAAAAGATTGACGGTGTATTTTTCCTTCGACACACCCTTCACAAAAAGATAACTCTTCCATTTTTGAAACATTAATACCACTCACAAGTTGCTTGTTCACAGTCAGTGAAAGACGTTGTTTTCCAGGGTGTCCTAATCTCTGATGCCATAAATCAATCACACGACTTTTCTCAAATGCCACTGACACACTCTCTGAAGGAACCAGTTCGCAATCAAGATGATATAATTTGTCTACTAGCGAGCCCATGCCACAAACATCCCCAGCTCTATTGTAAATCCAGCATTTGTCATCAATAAACTTCACTGATTTGCCCTTTGATGCTGCTGTTCTCACTGAAAAGAGGTTGCACGCAAGATTTGGAACATATAACACTTTGTGTATCACAAACTCTTTGGATTCACCTTTTGCTAGCTGCATTCTAATATAGACATTTCCCACTCCAATTGCATCAACTGTGTGGCCATCTCCTAGGCCAACCTTTTCAGGTTTCTTAAATTCACGGAAGTTAGCCAGTGTCTTCTTATTTGATGTCATGTGACTAGAGGCACCTGAATCTACCAGCCACTTGTCTACCTGAGGTAATCCCTTTGAACTAGCTGATGTACATGTAGCAAACGCACTTTCGCGTGGATGGTCATCAAGTTTGACTTCAGGAGGTTTCCCAACTACAGTTTTTGCTTTGTGTTCTGAGTTGTTTCTCTGCTTTCTTTTGGGGCAGTCTCGATGAAAGTGTCCTGCTTGTCCACAGTGGTAGCACCTCAAATTCTGTGGCTTGACTGTCTTCTTAAATTTACCGATTAATGCAGAATCACCCTGTTCTTCACTGTTGTTCTTCCCTTTCATCTTCAGCTCTTCGTGTATTAATGCCTGCTGGACGAAATCTAACTTGATGTCGTCTACTCGAGCTTCAAGGGCTGTTACGAGAGTAGAATAGCTCTGGGGCAAACTACCTAACAAGGTAACTACCTGATCTTCCTCAGTAATGGGAGCATCAATTGCTGCCAGCTTGTCAGTAAGCTCTTTCATATGCTTCAGGTGGGATTCCATCGAGGTACCCTCCTTCATTTCAGTTCGAAAGTATCGCTTCTTCAAAAACAGTTTATTTGCTAGGGTATCTCGCTCGAAATGCTTTTTCAAAACATCCCACGCATCTTTGGGTTGCTCACATGATGTGATCAGGTATAGCTGTGACGTACTGACAGCTAAAACTATTGTGGAAAATGCCCTCTGAGATTTTTTACGAAATTCAGCTTGTGCCTGAGCATTTGCATCCTCAGCTAGTACCTCAGTGCCATCCACATGCCCCCAGAGCCCCTTCGCGAGTAGCAAGTGAAGCATTTGAAATTTCCATGTAGTCCAGTTTGAGTTGTCAAGTTTCTCAATTGACCACTTTTCATCTATCGCTGATCCTGCCATTTCCAGCTTATTTAACAGCTGATACAGCACTCGATACCAATGAAGTTAAACCAGTTACGTATGCCAGTAACTCCTGTTGATTACTTAAAGCTCAAACACTTAAATAGCTACAATACTCAGTTGCTATAAAAGTTTAACCACTTTGCTCTTCCAATGTCAGATCAGTTAACAACTCCAGGTGTCTGGGCCCATAACCTGTTAGCAGATTCGCAAATTAACCTGACAATTGACTACAAAATAGCTTTTAATCAGCAACTCAATAAACAGTGTCACACAGTGTACAGCTACTCAATTCTACTCTAAAGTATTAAAAGTTACAACTGCTTTTATACCTACAAAACCACAGAAAAGTTCTGTACAGGTCCAGAAACTTCTAGAAGCATGTGAATACAATTACAAAACTAATTCAAAACCTTAACTACATTATGTGGTAATTTACAGAGACAACCTGTCTGATTACATAGCTACACAGTAATACACACATGTATTATGTCATATTACAACAGGCTTTCCTTGTGGACAAATTTACTTGCGAAAATAAAATCATGTGAAACTTAATCTGGCGAGGTGACAAATTCGCAACATTAAATTCTTCACACAAATTTATTACTCGTTGTAATAAGTGTTAGTGTACGAGATGGAAAGCAATGAAATTTTGTCATGTTAGCCATGTTTCTTTGTATCTATGCTTGTATCCACGATAAATTGATGCAGGTGCCTGAAGTTCGCCAGGAAACGGGTAGGGCAGCCATGTTCAGTGATGTTTGGTGAAGAAACACGTATTGTATAGGGGGATGAGCAACTGATCGTGCTGTCATAAACGTAATGAACGATCAGCAAACTGTTATGTACATAAACGAGCACCCGGTTTGTTGTCCAACACAACAATGTTACAGGTGCTAAAAACCTCACGATAAACAAAATTCCACGTGATAAAATATGTTGCAAATTTTAATATTGTGAAGTGCCCAAACCGCAAGATTAAAGTCCTCGCAATAAAAACCTGCTATACGGTACTTTGAAATTTGGTATGTACATAGGCTAGCCATTGTATTGGTGTCTTTTGGTGATTAGAAAAACAAAGTAGTAGCAGCTACAGAGTTACAAAGCAAAAATCAAACAAATATAATTTGAGGGGCCAAGATACTCTAAAGAACAGTCACCATGAGATAAAAAGTGCATGAAAATGTTGGAAAAAACTTACCAGAGTTCTAACCAGAGACCTCTATACTGAATACCCAAATCCTTTACCACTAAACCATTGCTATCACTACTGAATCACTTATCACCTCACTAATTATCTACGTTATAAATAGCTAAAATCTACTTAATAAAGTTATAATTTCATAGATCTACCAATGCATTCTATGTGCATTATATTAAAATTTCTCACAGATGTTCAACCATTTCTTGTCTGCCACCTTTTTTTTCACACAGGCTATTGAAGGCAACTCCTCTTTTCACAGTTAGTAATTAGCATTAACATAATTGCAGCCATTTCTTAGCTGCCACCTTTGATTTCAGAACTTTTCTCACCCAGGCTATTAAAGACCACACCCCTTTTCACAGCTTCGCTGTATTCATGCAGATAATTTACTAGCTATATAGTAATTAATTAAGTAAAAATGTTCCACAATTACAAGGAGAGCACTAGTTGTCACTTATCTGATATAGGAGAGCAACTATATATGTATGCTTGCCTGGGGCATCTACATAAGATAGAAAAGTCAAGAGATGCTTTGGAGACAGACAAACTTCTGCTAAGACACTTGTTTCACATTTAAGATCACTGAAAAAGTGATGATTGTCATAAAATACCAGCCTGAGGCAGATTTACATTTTTTCATATCATTGTATTATCAGGCAGCATGTATCTTAAGATGTGCACTGGCTCATTATCTTGATCTCTCCTTCATTCTCACAATCAACCAATTTTCCTTGATAGCACTGATGACGATCTATGTAACTGTCTCTTAGATGTTAGTAAAGTGGCTTCCTCCATATAGTGTATAATTCTGATTGTGATTATGGCTGAAACTTTTATTCAGCACTTTATATCACACAGCATAATAGTACCATACCAAGACAAACAGTAGTATGTTGTGCGGCCAAGAAAGCCAGTGTGCCACAACTAAACACGTTTTCACACATACAGTATGTAGCTCCGTGCTCCCTTCTCAAATTGGAATTATTTTATACTGCAAATGCCCTCCACCTTCAGCACCCTACATACCAAATTTAAGTGCAAGATTGCCTAATGCAACTTGAAATATAAACCTTCAAAATCTGGTTTAATTTCTTCATGTTTTTATTTTTCTTCATTTAGGACACTCGGGGGGGGGGGGGGGGGAGCTTAGATTTTTTCTTTTCACACACTCTATAAAAACCATTATAAAATGTAAATACGGACCTCGATCGAGCTTTGGTTTACTTTAAGAACGTGTTGCAGCACAATCACATACCAAGTTTAGTGCAAAGTCATAGATGATTATTTGCATTAAAAAAGGTAGTTTAAAAGAAATTTCATTGAAAACTATAGAGTTACAAGGCAAAAACCAAACAACTGTAAATCGTGGGGTAAAATTACTCTAATAGAACAGTCACTGCAGGGTAAAAAGGTGCATAAAAAAGAAAGTTGCTGACTAGGATTCAAACCAGGGATCTCCACACTGAACACCCAAATCATTAACCACTGAGCCATGTCAGATCACCTCACTTAATAAATGAAAACTCTAGCTAAAATCTACTCACTAGTAAAAAGTTCATAATTTCGTAGATCTACCAATGGAATATCTAGAACATTCTATGTGTGTTCTATTAGAAATCCTCAAAAAATGTGTGTTCTATTAGAGTACCATAGACTCCAGTTATTAGGTGCACATGGTTATTAAGCGCACATTGCCTGTTAAGCGCATATGGTAGACTTGTGCTAGACACCTGTTTGTTAAGTGCATATGGTTGAAATCGCCTCTGCCACCTCGTACTACGTAGAATGGTTGTCAGAATGAATCAGACATGTCACAGCACACTCGATGCCTCGCCAGGCCCGTGTCTAGCAGATACCGCCGTCTGTAATAACGCTAGTGGTAGCTGCTACCTGACTTCTAAGGATTTCCGCTTCCACGACTGAAACAAACTATTAACTGGTTTGAAAACTGTAGTGGACACAACTAATTCCCTCCTAGCAGAAATTCCTTACCGTAGTTTATAAGCGCATGCGCTTAACAAGCATAGTAAATTTCACAAATAATTTCTCCGAAAATTCTAAGCGCATGCGCCTAATAACCAGAGTCTACGGTATTGCAAAAATAATCAAATAAACTCTGCAATACAGTACTATTACAACTTTTCTAGTATTCCATCGAATCAAAGCCAATGATCATTTTGGTACTGATCTCGGTGGAGGTATTACACTACTATTAAGACCTACTCGTACCAATCGTCATCATCATAATCATCATCATAAGTGCTATGCTGATAAAACTTGTGACAACAGGCTGCAAATTGTGGATTTGCTTTGTAAGAATTGAGCAACTGCAACTTATCACATTTTGCATGAAAAATTGAGATACTCTAATAGAACAGTTACTGATTGACAAATACTATACTTAATCAACTTGGAAGGAATTTACTTTGTTACAAAACACTGTTGCAAATAAATACAGGCATTTGTATTACAACTTTATATAGCCATGAACAAGCACGCATAAAATTATATCGAAACCTCTGACTCTGCATCACTTTTGCAACCACTTTATTGCAATTAGATAATTGGTTTGTGTATTGTAATTCTCTTTTTTTTCTCCTGAGCATACCAGCAGGACTGACTGCTCAGTATCAGTATAATTAGTGTTGGATCAGTAGGTATTTTTCTGTATTGGTACAGCACTAGTTTGATCATATCATCTTCATTGCATCTGTAGATAAGAAGAACAATGATTTGTGTGAAAACATACCTAAAAGCTGTTTATGGTTGGCTTTGGGTATATATTTAAACTACAAAAAGAAGTGAAATCCACGCAAAAACAGCAAAGCTGTTTAAAAAGGGTGCAGCCTTCAAAAAGCTGACCCATGACGGAGTAGAGCATCTCTCCAATGTGCAGACTGACAACCACCAGGACCAGCTCCATCCTGTATACTACTAGCAATAAACTGGACATGAGCTGCAGTAATCTCTGAGTCTACAAAATAAGGTAAATCATCATAGTTGGGAATCGGGGTGTTGAGTTGTCACAACCAAATCATTTGGGTCCAGCGAACCTCCACCAGCTCTTCAGTTATCCATCGTACTGCGGCCCTGACTTTTCCTTGTAACATCAACTTAGTAAACACTTTAACTAAATGGTTATTACTGTTCTTAGCACAAGAGCGGAAGGAGTTACAGAGGGACCTGTCATAACGCTGAGCCTCCTGAAGTAGCACATCAAACTGTCCTTCTTGCCACATAGTCAAATGGTGGTCCAACAATCTCCAGATGTCACAGCCCTTACTAATTGATCTGTCATGTTGTAGTAGAATGGAACTAAATACTATATAGAACACGCTCTGATGGATAAGTTCCATTACAAAAGTAATTTAACTCCTCAGACAACTGATCTACATAGCGTTGTCTAACAGCATCCCCAGGGAAGGAATAGTGCAACCCTCTATGCCAAATAATGGTAACCCATCTCTTACACCATGGAGAAAGTCTTTCACCACCATCAGAATGAACTAGAGGAACTCCATAAACTTTTATAAACAGATCATTGATGTATGAAGGAAGTGAAGAGGTAGCAATGTTATTGTCATTATCAGTATTACAACTATCCAACCTCGGAGGATCACTGGTGTGCTGCTGCAACAACACTGACTGTGAAAACTTTTGTAAATATCAATAATTAGGTAAATCACAGTTACAAGTATCGGTAACAATATGTACAGTATACAGCTCACGTCATGGGTACTTGCAGTTTTATTGCGACCCACTTACTTGAAACTCATGCAGCTATGTGTCTTGAATACTTAGACAAGTACCCAAAGTGCATGCACTCCAGCTTGCAAGTGTAACTGGTTTACAAATAACTACAATAATGTATGTGTATAGCTAGCTACTTCTGTCTAATCCATGTGTTATTTTCAGTGGGGCTATTATGTCAAGCTACATAGCTATTATAGCTATATGTACTTACATGTTTTCACTAGAAATACTTTACATGTAAATTGCCATATCTATCATGACAAGAGTTAAATGCTAGTGTAAATTAGCCACCTACTTCAGTGAAGCCATTCTGTTGTCTTGGCAGACATCTAGTCACTGAAACCAGTGAGGAGTTAATATGTACATAGCATACAACTATATTTGTGCCAGCATCTATGGCATTGAGTATTCAACTGCATTATGAGTCCCAATCAACCTATGGTCCTTTCCCTGGTACTGCGTATACGTATTCATTACTTGCTGAATTTTCTGTTATACAGGGAGTGGTTCTTCCATATAAGGCATGCACTGTAATGGTGAGTAACTACTTATGTTTCAGTATATCTCGAAGCCACAATTTGCTTTATAATAGTTAGCTATACATTTTATATACACAACAATATATTACGCATGGCTACAGTAACCCTTTAACTGACTTTCATCAGGAGATTCTTTATGTCTGCAGGAGAACAAAATGTCTTTGTTGGCTAGCTAGTAACTGCAACAAGACAAAATAGTTAACTAACAACAACAGGCTATGGTTATTACAGTAGAACAAGTCATTTTAGTGAAAGGGTTGGTAGAGTACATGTAGCAAGCATTTCATCAACCAAAATTTGGTCACAGACAGAATGCGCACAAGTTTATCATGAGTGCATTGCATCACAGATCTATTTTGAGTACTCACAGCTTAATTTGTGGTCACACTTGTGACAAACTCACGAGTAATACTTGTGACGTCAGATGTGAGCTGTACTGTACATACCTAGGTACTTCATAACTATAAATTAGTATCCACAGAATATTATTATGTATAACTTCTATCAAACAGTACGGTAGTATTGTTAAAGTAGGGATCTCCCCAAAAACGCCATGTGCGCCTAAAATGTTGCCTTTAAAAGTCATCCTAGAAACATCTTACGCACTAAAAATCTCCTTTATGGAATAATATTAGTCCATCTAACATCAAATACAGCATTAAAAACAAGAAAATATTTACAGACGGCTGGATATAGAATTTTTTTTTAAATCACCGAACTTAAAATTTCACCTGCCTGCCTGCCTGCCTGCCTACCAGCCAGCCTTCCTATTTACTTGGCCACAGTTGCAAGACTGGAGGTCAAATGAAGTAGTGCACAGCTACCATTTTATGCCACAATAACAAACTCATCAGTCGGCTGTGCCTTTTGGGGTTTCAACAAATGTGTGCCCTCTACTCCTTAAACCTTGTCTTTCCTTTTATCTTCAATTACACTTTGGAAGGCTCAGTTTCATATCAACATGTAATCGATATAATTACAAGGATATGACAGCCATTTTTGAAGAATCGAGAGACTAGTTACGTAAAAATGCGTTGTGCCTATAATAGGAGCACGCAGTCTCATTCCATTGGCTTTTTATTTGGCTGTGACAGTAGTTGGTGTTACATATGGCGAACAACAAAGAGTTAACAAAGATGGTGGAGAATCTTACAGCGAGCGTCAAGTCCATACAGGACCAACTTATGATGCTTACACACGGGGCCACATACAGTGGCACAGACTGCAATCAGGTCCTGGTCTGCAACACAGAAGTACAGAGTATGATGCCGGCTTGAACCCCCTCCCAACAAGAAGACTAGGCTTGAAGACGATGGGGCACATTCAGGGGAGGAAGTAGACATCGATACTCATCAAGATTCACTTGTCCCACTTTCTGAAGTGGCTGTGGCTTTCCTTGAGGTGTCGTTTAATGTTTAACTGGACAATAAGACTCGGGTGGAAAAGGCTAAGGCAAACGACATCCCGGATTCTCGATGGATAAGATGTGCCCAGTTGGACTCTGTAGTAGCAGCAAAGTTGCCACCAGCAGTGAGGTTGGTAGATAGAGCAGCTAGTCGGATATAGAATTTATGGTTGGACACAATTAACCATCTTATTTTGGAAGGCAGAAGAACTGGAGATTCCAGCAAAAGTCATTACTGGGATCCAGACCTCTCTACAGCTGGTGGGTAATGCCAATTACCAGTACTCCCTGGATTGCAGGCAGTCCCTGATGATGTAACTCAACCCCAGGTTGAAGCAGCTGATGAATCACAAAGATTTTAAGGATGCTGCACCCTTTCTCTTTGGGGAGAAATTCAGAGCCATGGCTAAAGAGCATCTGGAGGCTGCCAAAGTTTTCTAAAAGACCTTGTCTTCAGATAATTTCAAACAGGGTTTTCAGAAAGGCCACTCTCTTAGAAAACAGGTCGCAGGGGTGGCAGCCATTACAGCGGCATAGGAGGGAGTCAGGGATGGCAAGGCCCAGACAACAAAGCCAGAAAGGGGTAGTCAATGGCAAGGAAATGACTAGGCAGCACACAGACTGCAATTCATTGTATGACAATGTAAACAAAATTCATTAAAATTGTTTCATCTACTCAGGTGTTAAACCCCACAAACATTATATACAGGCTCTAATCAACACCATGAACCTGTCAATCACATGCCCAAAATTGGCTGGGAAAGTAGCATACTACTTATCAAATTGCCAAATTGGGAGGTGCTGGCTCAAGACCAGTGGGTACTGCAAACTGTGACTGGTTATCAATTGGAGCTGATAGAGACTCCAATTCAGGCCAGAGTGCCTCACGAAATAAGGTGCTCACCAGAGAGCAAGGGCCAGATAACCTCAGAGGTTCTATAACTTCTGGACAAAGGGACAATTGCAATTTTTTGTTCAGTTATTGTGTGTGTGCTGTTGTAATTTATATGTGTATATGTAAGCTATTTTTGTGTTCCTCCTCAGTCAGGGAAGAACAGCATTGCCGACTGACTTGAGGCTAATTTAAAAATCAAATCAAATCAAATCGACAATAGTGGAAACACTAGCCTCTCCATGAAACTATCTGTCCCAGATTTTCCTTGTGGAAAAGAAGGATGGGGCCACAGACCAGTGATAAACCTGAAGGGTCTCAACCAATTCGTGAAGACTGAACACTTCAAGATGGAGGGTCTTCACTTGTTCCCAGACCTCCTACAGTCACAGGATTGGATGGTGAAAATGAACCTGAAGGATGTATACCTTCAAGTTCCTACCCACCCAGACTACCAACACCTCCTTTCTTTTAGTGGGAGGGCAAGGCATACAAGTTCCAATGTCTATTTTTGGCCTATCAGCAGCACCCAGAGTGTTTACAAAACTGCTGAAGCCAGTAGTGGGCTTCCTGAGACAAAATGATTGTCATCTGGTCATATACTTGGATGACATACTAATGATGCATCAGGACAGGGCTCAGTTAGAACAAATTACCCAACGGACATGCCAACTGTTTGAGAGCCTGGGGTTGATTGTGAACCAAAAGAAGACTCCTGCTAGGAGATGGAATTTCTGGGCTTCCACTTAGCTCCACAACAATGAGAATAACAATCCTCACCGAGAAGCTACGCAAAATTCAGCAGGATGCACGGTGAATGCTGCAAACAAACATCAGTCTCAGTGAGGGAAATAGCACAGTTTGTGGGGAAGACAACTACAACTATGAGAGCTATCCCATTAACCTCACTGCACTACCGAGCTCTCCAGATGCAAATAAACTCTGCCCTTCCCCTGAACTACAATCAGGAGGAAATTTCAGACAAATACAACATAATTCTCTCACTGAACCCTGCCAGCAGGGAAGACCTGGAATGATGGGTGGCTTTCACAACAGCTCCAATGGGAGCACCAGAGTTCACACAGGATCCCTCAATAACAATACATTCAGATGCATCCAACCAGGACTGGGGAGCAGTTCTGAATGGTCAGTCCCACACAGGGGGCATATGGTCTGCAACTTACAACACCAATTACTTGGAGTTGTCAGCTGCTTTCTTAGCAATCAAGGCTTCCGGAAGACCTGGCAGAATATCACAGCTCTACTGTGAATGGACAACATTACAGCAGTGAGCTATGTTAACCACAAGGGGGCACAGTGTCCAGAGCTCTGTGCCAATTAGCAATAGAAATCTGGACTTGGTGCACAGAGAGGAATATCACCCTCCAAGCAGAACACCTTCCAGGTCAACTGAACTCCAGGCCAATGAGGAGTCCAGGACAGCAAAGGATCGCTGCACTGGAAGCTGAATCAATCAGTGTTCCAGCAGATAGAAGTGGTAATGGGTCCACTAGAAGTGGATTTGTTTGCATCACACCTGACAAAACAGCTTCCCCACTTTTACAGCTGAAGACCAGATCCAGAAGCAAAGGTGACAAATACATTCATGTAGAATTGGGCTTCCAGTTGAGGATTTTCCAATTCGCTGTGGTGCCTGATATACTATTGCCTCACCAAAGCGAGGAAAGAAGCAGTGAGAGTAGTACTAATAACACCTCTGTGGAAAACCCAGCCATGGTTCCCACTAGTACTGGAACTCCTGGAGGACTATCCTTGGAGGATTTCCCAACAATCAGACTTGATATCAATGACAGTGGGGCAGCAATTTCTGATGTAACAGGGAGTACCCCAGTTGATCGCCTGGCCTATCTCAGGTATCCTACGCATCATGAGGAATTCATGCTTACATCATGGAGGGACAAAACTAACTCAAATTATGGTTCCTTGTTCTCTAAATGGGCTAGCTGGTGTAAGTAGATGGGTTGAGATCCCCTTACAGGACCTATAGAGGATGTTGTGAATTTCTTAGCCAAGTTACATTCTGAATGCTATAAGTATCAATATCATTGGCCCACTTTGATGCCAATGTGCTATGTTCCTTCCTCCCGCCGCTATAATATCTATGCTTCCTCACCGAGTAAAAAATGTTGGTCCCCTAGTCCCAATTTATTTGAAATAATATTAGAAGCACTTAAACTCAAATGTGATTTGCGTTAGAAAATAATTGAGCATGGTGACATGTGCAGCTGCAGAGACCTAACTTACATCTCAGTCTTACTGCCAGAAAACTTTGTTGGAATTATTTTGTACTGGTAGTCGTAGTAGACCTATTTCAAAGAGTCCAATTGTTAGTGAAGGAGCTTCTAGTAGTGGTTCCTCAAACGGTTCCAGTGCAGGTAGCTCAAAGAGTCCTTGTTCTAGCTCTAGCTCTAGTCCTAATGACGAATCCTTGACGGAGGAAGTTGAATCAGAGCAGTCCTACTCCCCTGTGCCAGAGAGCTGAAGTCAAAGTTTGAGTGAAGCTGGTGAACTGTCAAGTCAGTTCCATGATGCTTCCAGCACCGCAACATCATTCACTGTTACCAGTAGTTCTTCCACGACATCATCCACTGCTACTAGTAATTCATGCGAGTGTCAGTGTTATACTAACTTTAACATTCCTCACCATCCTTTGGCAGTTGATAGCTATATAGCTATCTCTAAAAGACAACAGTTGTACTCCAGTAAAGAACATGGCAAGCAGAAGTCTTATTCGAGAACAATTCAAAGTAGTTGGTACAAAGCACATCCTTGGATCACTGTGTGTACATCAGAATATAAAGTGTATTGTGCAACCTGTTGAGCAACTAATGAGCAATGCTTGTTGAGCTCCATACATGTAAAGTCAACCTTTATTCATCCTGGTTTTAATAACTGGAAAAAGCTCTCGAAAAGTTTCATGAGCACGAATACAGCAACATGCATAGGGAGGCTGCTGAAAAGCTTGCAGCCAAGGCAAGAGGAGTTAGAATTGATGCCCACTTAGATGCTCAGCTTAGAAAAGATCAAGAGCACCACAGAAAAATGCTTATGAAGCTACTTCAAGCAATTCAATATCTGTAATGTCAAGGACTGCCCTTACGTGGTCAGAGAGGATGCAGAATCATTCAGTGGTAACCTCTATCAATTACTACTACTTCAGGCCAAAGATTGTCCAGAAATGATCTCCTGGATCAATTGGAGGGAGTATATATCACCAGAAATTGTTAATGACATTATCTCATTAATATGTTCTGCGCAACATTTTAGGTGATGTTAGTAGATCATTGTGGTACTCTGTAATTGTAGATGAGGCCATGGATGTTTCTCACAATGAACAGATGTCATTGTCCCTTAGGTGGACAGATCACAAAACACAAGAAAGTATCATTGGCCTTGTTCAGTTATCTGACACTAAAGCACAAACAATCTTTTCAGCAATAAAGGACACTTTAATCTCTATGTGTTCACTATCGATCAATCAGTGCCGAGGTCAGGCTTATGATGGTACATCTAATATGAGTGGCATCAACAATCATGGAGTGCAAGCTCTATTTAAAGCAGAAGTTGAGCAAGTGTTATATGTTCATTGCCTGGCCCATACTTTGAATCTTTGCTTTAAAAATGTAACAAAGACATATGCAGTGATAAGGGATGTTTTGAACTTCGTTTATGAATTAACACAGCTGATCAAAATGTCCCCTAAAAGGTTAACATGGTTTGAAAGTTTTAGAAGGGAAGTTACTATTAATAGTGGTGAACTGACACCACGTCTACGAATGTTGTGTCCAACACATTGGACTGTAAGACACTCATCAATTTCCAGCATATTAAAAAATTACAGCACTTAGCCTATCCAGAGTGCTTTAGATGAGATCAGTAAAGGTCACGATAAACATGCTGTAAAAGCTAATGGAATGGCATCAAAGACGGACAAATTTGATACTTTTTTGGTCTAAAACTTGCCTATCTCATATTTTTGCAAGTATCAATAAATATTCAAGCAAAGGACATCACTGTACAAGAAGCAGTTCGTGGTGCTCACCTTCTTATAACACATTTCATTTCCATGAGAAATGAAGCAAAATTTAATAGCTTTTATAGTGAAGTGATCCGAGAAAGTGTAAATCTAACAGCAGAACCAACCCTTTAAAATCAAAGAAAACAGCCCGGAAGATTTGATGATGGTGCAAGTTCCCACACATACGAAACTCCAAAAGACAGACAGTGCCACATGTATTTTGAAGTAACTGAACTAACTGCAGGTGAAGTTTAAAGAAGGTTTACTTAAAAGGATCTTGGCATTGTAAATGGCTTTGTAAATGAAATTGAATCAATTCATAATTGACTTTGCTAATGGTAATAGTGGCATTGCAAATGAAATTGAATCAATTCACATTGACTTTGCTAATGGTAAAACAGAAAAATGTATCTCTCCAGATTTAGAAATGTATTTGAAGAATGACTTCGCACTTGAAAGGTTAAAGACCCAACTATCAATGCTACCAGATGCAATCAAAACAAGTTTTTTGGATATAAAAATGGTAACCAACGTAAGAACTATAGCAAGTGTAATGAACAAGAGCTCAAAATACAAGGGTATGCTCCAAGAATTTGATAAACTTATAAAATTATATCTAATGTTTCCAGTGACTACTTCGACTGCTGAACGCTCCTTTTCTTCTCTCAGACATGTAAAAGCTTACTTCAGAAGTACTATGACAAGTTCCAGATTGAATAATTTGTTTCTATTATATATCCACCAATACAAGACATAATGGATTCACTGGATTTGTATAAATTAACTAAGGACTTCACATCTACAAACAAACGTAGAATGTACTATTTTGGAAGATTTTAATTGCTGTTAAATCATTAATTCATCCAAGTAATTTACTGATAACTATCCTATCTACGTATGTGTATTTCTGGAGTGTATATTTATAATCTAAACCAAAACAACCAAGCTGTAAAAAAAATAGTGTGGCCCCCAAAAAGGCCAAGGATGTGAAATCCAAGTTGGTGGCCAAGAAATGGCTGTGATGGTAGAATGGTAAAAATTTTAATAATGACAATTCAGGCGAATTATTGTGCTACTTGGTCTTGGCACCAAATTCACCTGAATTGTCGTTATTACAGCTCAGCTCTTTTTTTACAGCTTGGCTGTTGTAGTTTAGATATCACTTCTTTTGTATTGCAAGCCACAAAGCTGGCCATAAGCTGGCTTTAGTGCTTCCTTTTAACTTGTCTTTTTTTCTTTACTGCAGGAATTGTGGAACAAAGGAAGTAATTGTGTGTATAGCTTTTGTCTGATTAAGTATTTGTATATTTAACATTGAATGATGATTAACACATACAAACGTGCCCCTTTCGAAATGGTTAATTAAACCCATCCAACTTATCTACAGACCACAATTTCTTCCATGTCAATCAGTCACTATAACTCAGTTTGTTACAGCACAAAACAAGCTCCAACTGTGAAAGGGAATGTGAACAGACTATAACACGATGTAATGCATGACTGTAATCTAACATGTATGTGTGTATGTGTGTGTGCATTTCAAGAACTTGTGTAATTTCGTCCACATGTGCCTTATCAATTGCTTTTTGAAGAATTCAGCTAAACATAAACATACTACAGATGTCCTCCCTGCATAGGCCTCTAATATAGAGTAGACAAGGTATAGCAGCACAGCCATTTATGTCAGTTTTCAAAAATCTAACACATAACCAGTAGTGCTGTACACCTACAAAATTTTTGTCCTGGTTTTGCCTACCAATAATTGGCAATAACTGGTTAATTGGTATATTGACAGACATAATAGGGTAGTTGGAAAAGGCAGGTATGGTCGGACGCGGACACGGACATTTTCAAAAAGCATTTTTACATTTATATAACAGTTATTTTTCATACCTAACGCTGTTTTTACAGCAGTCTTCACTTCCAGACCCAGGCTCGATCTTGTCATAGTGCTTATCCATTTATAAGTACACGTGCAAAGGACTGGACCAGCACTCCACAGCATGCCAAAGACCATATGGTGTTGTACACATGCTCTAAAGTCTAATACAAAGTTATACAGTTGTAGAGATTAGCTTGTATGCCCCATGCAACTTAGCTTAGCAGGTCACAGTCCTACGCCTTTTAGTATAAGGCATTGGCACTTATACCAAGTGTGGAGGGTTTCAAGGGCCTGGCCTATGAGATTAAGTTGGGACATGTTAGATTAATCTCTATGACTCTGAATTAGATTTCTAGAGCACGTATACAACACTATTATGGTCTTTAGAGTGCTAGTGTATCCTTCGCACATGCGCTTATATATGGATAAGTGCTATGACAAGATGGACTCCTGGGTCTGGAAACGAATGCTGCTGTAAAAACAGCGTTAGGTATGAAAAATATCTGTTATATAAATGTAAAAATGCTTTTTGAAAATGTCCGCGTCCGTGTCCGACCGTATCCGCCTTTTCCAACTACCAGACATAATATGTACTCAACAAGCCTGCTGGAAGGTTTAGGGTGGTACCAAAGTGACCATCAACATACTGTCTTGCAATAATAGCTATTACAATCCCATGCTTTGAGGTTAAGTTATGATGTTAACACTTGTCAGCAGGGGTAATTTATGGTTTACCAAGCGGGTGGGCAATAACTGGTTTAAAGGGGACATTGGAAACAGTGGAAATTGAAAACTGAAACTGAAAAACTAAAATTGTTCAAAACTTCATATTAACAGGTACCTCTTAACAAAGGCCACCTCTATAATAAGACCATCTGTATAATAAGACCGCCTCTAAAAATAAGACCACCTCATTATAGTAGTTATGTCAAGTAGGTCCAGCTAAGGTGTACTCATAATGTAATAAAGTATCAATCAATCAGACAATACTTAAAAGTTAAAATGACAGCTGCAGGGTTGTACAAAAGGATATACTATCTTACCATGCCAAGACCTAAAGTCCATGGTCATGTCACAAATGAATATGGAGCAATTGCATGCATAATTTACTCTGCTGATACTGGATTTCTCATGAATTGTACATGATTTAGGAGTTGCATAGTTACAAAATCAACATTAATGATCTTGACTTTGTGTCTTGATAATTGTTAGGCACTCGTAACCTGAGATGACATCAGTAATTACTGAGGCACAGGTAATTATTGAAATCACCTTAGGTTTTTAAATCCTCGAAGACGCCTATCACAAGTGTCTAACTATTACCAAGACACAAAGTCCAAGATCATTAATTTAACTATATATGCAACTCTTAAATCATGCATAATTCATGAGAAATCATCCATTATCAAATCCAGTATCAGCAGAGTAAATTATGCATGCAATTACCCCCTTTTTCATTGTGACATGACCATGGACTTTAGGTCTTGGCGCGGTAAGATAGTGTATCCTTATGTACAACCCTGCAGCTGTAGTTTTAAGTACTGTCTGATTGATTGATACTTTATTACATTATGAGTACACCTTATAGCCTTTTTGTTGGACCTACTTGACATAACTACGTGGTCTTATTAGAGGCAGTCTTATTATACGGGTGGTGTTATTACAGAGGTGGTCTTTGTTAAGAGGTACCTGTTAATATGAAGTTTTGACCAATTTTAGTTTTTCAGTTTCAGGTTTCAGTTTCCACTGTTTCCAATGTCCCGGTTTAAAGGGTTCTTCACTGGTTTAAAGGTTTCTTCACCAGTTCAAAGGTTTAACCTAGACAACACCAGTTAATAACCAGTTAATTGCACACTGGTGTACAGCACTAATAACCAGTGCATGTTGGATAGATCAGTCACAATAATATTAAGCAAATCAGTTAGACCAAATAACTAAAACAAACTCCAAAACTAGTCTACAGGCTTTGGAGTTTACGGGCTTTGCAGATATACATATATTAATCTGTACAAAACAGCAAAGCTGTAAACAAAGGGTGTGGCACCCAAACTAAAGTCAGGGTAAAGAAAGTTGAGGTTGTGGCCAAAAACTGGCTATAATGATGCTAATGCCAATCGTTTTAATAATTTCTGTATTTCTTTGTAATTGCAATCTCATGGGCTTCTTATTCTTTTTAATCAGTCTTTTTTTTCTTTACTATGTAAGGATTCTTTTATTTGTATGTGACTAATTTGTGTCTATTTGAATTATTTTGTCAATTGTAATTTTGCAAATTATTACATTTTAATATGTAGAGAGTCCAGCTACATTACAAGTTGCCCTGTAGACCATTCAGCTATGTAACAAGTCACCCTATAAAGAATTTGGCCACAAACAAGTCGCACTGTAGAAAGTTCAACTACTTATAGAGAATTCAGCTACAATCACCCTGTAGAGAGCTCAGCTGGGTGACAATATATCTGAATGGTCTACATGGTGACTTTTTGCATACATAGTACAGAATGGAATGATTGTTCTACCAGGAGATGAACTTTCTACTGGGTGACTTGTAATGTGGCTGAAGTAATCTGTTTGTAACTGAACACTTTACAGAATGACTTTGAATGTATAGATTAATGCTCTATTAGGATGAATGCACTATTAGTGTCTCGATGACAAATTGGTTACACATAGTTGGATTTTGCATTATAACTTCTCTAGACTACTGATAGGCTCTTCTACAGTGACCAGTATACTAAAGTTCCAATTTTCAGCTCATTCCCTTCATCAGTTTATCTAGTACGCATGACAACAAATCGTTTTTTATTCGTGAAACTAGATTGCACCTATTACACATGGTTGGCAGTTTTGTTATAACTCCATGACCATTATCCCAATTTCTTCAAACCACAAAAAATTTTCACTAAGATTTTTAATGCATGTGCAGATTGATTTTTGAAGTCATTTCTTCAGGTTTGCCATGTAGGCTTGACAATAAATCACATTTGTGTTTTTTTTTCAGATTACACATACTTTTCTGATCTATCATAGTAGGGACCACAAAGGTGTGGATGTGGCCCATGAAAAAACATCACCAAAAATCCAGCCTTGTTTTTCCCTGATGACCATGAAACAGGATTGGTTAGGTAAAACTAAGCCCAAACAAGCCTGCTTTCAACAAGTTGCCATAATTTAAAAAAATTATTAAACAGAATTTTCTACTGACTGACTGACTGAGTAACTGATGCCTTCAGACAAGCGTAACTCGATAACAGCTAAGGCTATGGACTTGATGTTGTCACTGTTCGATGTTGTTTCAACTGGAGAGGTGCCTTTTGGCATATCACAGCAAATATAGTGCATTTTTCACGGACTTACCAATGTCTTCCTTTGTGTCCCATTCATCTTTGCTGACAGTGAAAAGTGTTGATTTTCAATAGCATGTGATGGCTTCACTTTGTAATGGAAATCATCTGTATATTTCATAGTGGCTACTTTGATTGCAGAGATGCTTTTCAAACAGTTCTTGTTTCGTAATGCTGTGTAACAGGTTGACAATAGCTGACAACAAAGCATAATGGATACTTCACTTTTCAGAAGATAATTGATAGAGGGGGCGTACGGTACCATTTCTTTCTTTTGATGCGGTATGCATGGGTTCACTAGTCATAATAAATTTTATTTTACAAAAAAAAGTTAACAAACAAGTGCACAAAAAAATTGGAATTTTTAACTACAGTAGGGACCATAGCACATCGATAAAAAACTGAAACAAGTTGGAGTGGTGCACAACATTAAATCATAGTAAAACAATAAGAAGTGTTATATCCATGCTGTGCTCAAAAATACAATAATGGAAATGCACAGTAGGGATATACATAGCACTTCTTATTGTTTTAATATCGTGCACTACTCCAGCTTGTTTCAGTACTTTTTATCGATATACTATGGTCCCTACTCTAGTTGAAAATTCCAATTTTTGTGTAAATGTGATCATTATACTCTTACTGCCCTCCAAATATGAAGTACATTAACCAAATCATGTACAAATTATAGCAATTGTCCTAAGCTTGCAAAGAGAAAAGAAAGAAACTACAAAGACTAAGACAAACTTTGAAGGCACGTATCTCAGTGATGACATCATTTTACTATATGTGGATAACAAGATGATAATTGATAAAATTATGGGCTTAAGATGCAGCAAAATTAGATAGAAATAACGTGTGCCAGCATTTAAAATTAATAGTATGATAGTGTATCAACCCAACGGTAGTCTTGGTACTATGTAGTTGGTTTTCAAAATTTTACAAATTTAAAACACAAGCAGAGCCATTCATAGTGAGCTTAGAAACAAATTTGGATAAAGTATTCATATCAATTTTCATATGCAGGAATGCCATCCACTGAACCACGAGGTCATCATCCATCTAGTGTACCTATCAGTGAACATCAGTCAACACTATCCAGTGTATCCAGTGTACCAGCCAGCAGCTCTACTTCTAGTGCAACTTTGACATTTGCTCACTTCAGTACTGTAGGTGAAGCCTTTGCCTTTCTCACATCCATGATGAAGTTACAGTTGACCAAAGCAGATTTCTTTAACATCAGGAGAGTGTGTATTGAGCAAAAGAAGAGTCCTAGTGGAGCTCAACTTCCACCAGATCTTATTGAGAAAGTAAAGTCATGCCAGAATCTAAATACTTTGTTTGATTCCCTGGCAGAATCTGCTTACTGGAGTTGGATTGATATACGTCTTCTTAACATAATGGCTGCTGCTTCAGGGCTTCTTGAAAGTATTGAACTAGTTGCAAACTACAAACAATCAGTATTTTCAAGAAAACTAATTGATTTGCTACCAAATGCTCCTAGCAAACAGGTCAAAGAAGAGTACTACAGCAAACTTGTCACCAAAATAAACAAAGATGCTAAAGACATAACTGTGGCTGAATTGTTAGAGTTTCAAGCTTTGCTGGAGAAAGTTATCTTGGCTATAAAGGAAGGAGTATGCACAGTTAAGCATTTAGACAGTGGTTGTATAGAGGTCCACTGGTACATACCTACCCATTGTGTGGATAGTGCATATCAGTCAGCATCTACCAGATGTCACTTGTTTAATGAAATCCACTTGTTGTGGCTTCAAATAGCACACTACCCAGTAATTCATGATCCACTAACAACACCTGTTGATATGTCAACTCCACCTCCTCCAGAAAGCACTGGTAAGTGTTACATGAAATATGTAGCTGTGCATCATAAATAATCTTTATGTAGCAACAGTCGAGGAGTTCATTCACCACTACTATGACTACTTGTCAGTCAACATGGATGCTGAGGTGGTTATGCAGCTGATGATATCCAAGCATCTACTCAGTGAAGATGTTGTTATGACAGCTCAAAGTAGTTACCACAAGAGTTGTCTGATCTTACAACAAGTTCGACTGATGGATACAAAGACACTGGTGTCATTTCATCAAATGCTGAAAGCAAGTCAAAGTCAGCATATAGAAGGAACCCTTACAAATGGTGAGCAAACTATTCTGTAGTTACACACTCATACATACTTACAAGTGTTTACAAACTGATCGATTTACTTACGGTCACCTTCTACTACAAACCACACTCCAGAAACGTTATAAGTCTCAATACATGTAAGCAATGGTAGAAGGGAATGGTAGAAAAACTGTGTCTTTCTTGTCATTGTGTACAACATTAACTTGTTCAATCATGTGGTTTATATAATATAAATTTTCTTCATTCTTAATAAACTTTCATTTGAAATAATAAAATTCACATATCATCATACTTACCCCCTCTACCACTTGTATGCATGTTAGTATTTCAGAATTGACTGTCCTTTACAGACAATTTATCACTGTTTCACTTTTCAGCATTTGAGGCTACTCCGTTAATCGACTCTGCTATCGTCGATGATGCTGGTGAGCATGCTCAGCAGCTTGGCACTGCTGCTATGCAACAAATGGATGGAGAAGACCTTCACACTGTTGGTGATATGCTTGAGCCTTCTTCCATTCATACATGTTTCTTTGATTTGATGGCCCAGTTAGCAGAAGTACTGCCGTTGATAAGTCCAAAGATAGTTGCTAATCATTGTGGCATATTGAGAGCTAGTGAAGAAGCTAATATTAAGCTATTCCAAGCCAGCTTTGTGATTGCACTCAAAGAAATTAAAAACACTCAATCAGTTTTACATAAGCTTGCTCCATTTACAAATTGGATGGATCACTCCATACTCACAGCAGTAGTTGAAGCTTGCAATGTTCCTGAAGCTGTAGCACTTCTGTCCCAGTTTGACAGTAGGATTGATACATCCCAGCTAGTCACAAAGTATCCCATACCATCACCATCCCATCACATGGTGCCATATGATACCAGTACACACACTGTACTGGCTGTTCAGCTTAACTTGCAACTACACCATTCTACTCTTCAAAATATAATCAATACACGATCACTGATACAAGAGAAATGTGAGGTTACTCCTCACTGTTTACAGCTACTGGCAGTAGCAAAGACTAGCCACACAATTATCTACTGGACTATTCCTAAACATGTGGCTTCTCTCATTATTTCAAATGCCCAGAAATACCAGAGATATCTTCACCAAAATGGCATACAACAGATTGCGATCTACCCTGGAACAATATTGGCCACTAGTAGTAGTGTTCTTACTGTGGGACCATTCTCATTCTTTACTGAGGTGAGTTCATTGACCACACCTACTAATGTATCATTATTCATTACAGGTAACCAGCAACACAAGTGACAGTCTTAAGATGCAAGTATACCAATTGGAGGTAATGGAAATTTCATGTATGTCAGTATCAAACATACCAATTATTGTGCTTACATAGGAGATTCCTAAAAGGATCAACAAAATGCAAGTTGAACTGGTACAAACCAAAAAGGAACACAATACCACAATCAAACAACTAAATGAAATAGTTGCACAAATGGATGAAAAAATCAAAACCATTTTACCACAAGCACAATTGACTGAACCAGTTACAAAAGTATTTTTTACACACAACATGTACTAAGTGTATTTCAATGAGTTTTGTAGGAATTGTCTGATGCTTTAAGCAGCGCAACAAAATGGTCACTGGTGTCCTTTGATACAGTAGCTTCTTTAAAAACTGTAAGTTGACACAGTATAATGAGGATCATGTGACACCAATGTCAATATAGGTTCAGTCACAACAGGACCAGTTGATAGTTCAGTTGAGAGAGAGTAAAGAATTGGAGAAGTCACTGAAGAAGAAGATAGTCAAAGAGAAACAGAGATATTCTAACCTGCTACAGAAATGCAAAGAGTTACAGAACATTCAACCAGTAAATCACCCACCAGAATCATCATTGGGCACATCACAACAAGAGGAAGATGACAAACAAGAAGAGCTACAAAGTTCACAGTTACAAGTACTTGATGAAGAAACACAAACTGAACTGACTAAACTACAACTAACAATGGAAAATGTGAACACTAGTCTTGAAAAGGTTGAAGTGATAATGAAGTATTGGAGTGAAAAGGTAATATTGCTATACATTCGTACATATTTATCAAATCATGGATCAATGGATTACAAATCAACAGACCATGTGACTTACACATTTAACTGCTCCTGAGCACAGAACAAAATATAATATGCAAAATAATACATACATCATTTACCTTCAACAATACAATCACACAACAATACATTGTGTGCCTTAGTCGTGCATGCAGTGACAATATTTCACTTTTTCCTTGTTATGTGTCTTGTTTATGTACTCCCCACAATTGCTGTGCTCAAAATTGAGCTGAGCATGTACATAACATGATGTTTAATCTGTTGAACCATGTTCCACTATACCCTGCATAACTAGTTAATTCAGCTATCATTTAGCTTTATGCATGTACTCTTTAGACTTCAAAGAGACCACAGTCACTGGTGAAGGATCAAGGAAAAGTGAAGGAGTCTAGTGAGACAGTACCACTTCAGTCAAGAAATATTTTAAACGTCCAACTGAAGACAATGATTTCGAATTTGTCAAATGTAGAGGTCAGTAGTATATGAACAAAGTTTCATAACTATATACAAGTACACAGAAAAATTTGGAATTTTCAACTAGAGTAGAGATCATAGCAATCGATACAAAGTACTGAAACAAGTTGGAGTAGTGCACGATATTTAATCACAGTAAAACAATAAGAAGTGTTATATCCCTACTGTGCATTATGGTATCTTGAGCAAAGTAGGGACATAACAGTTTTACTATGATTTAATATGATTTAATATCGTGCACTACTCCAGCTTGTTTCAGTACTTTTTATTGATGTGCTATGGTCCCTACTCTGGTTGAAAATTCCAAATTTTTCTGTGTACTTGTTTGTTTGTTTGTTTTTTTGTTTTTTTTTGTTAATAATTATTATGACTGGTGAACCCATGCATACCACATCTGAAATGGCACCACGCAACCCAATTATTGTCTGAAAAGTGAAGTATCCATTACGCTTCATTGTCAGCTATGTTCAACACGTTACGCAGCACTTCGAATCAAGAACTATTTGAAAAGCACCTCTGCTATCAAAATAGCCACTATGAATAATACGGACAATTTCTGTTACAAAGGGAAGCCATCACGTGCTACCGCCAAATCGACACTTTTGCAGCTAGCAAAGATAAATGGGACACAACTGGCAAGTCCATGAAGAATGCACTGTACGTACTGCGGTATGCCAAAAGGCACCTGTCAGGCTGAAGCAACATTGAACAGTGAAAAAATCAAGCCTGTAGCCTTAGCCGTTATCAAGTTACGCTAGTCTGAAGGCATCAGTCAGTTACTCAGTCAGTCAGTAGAAAATTTTGCTAAATGAATATTTTTAAATTCTATAGCAACTTGTTGAAAGCGTTTTCGGGTTGATCTGAAAACTTGTTTGGGCGTTTCACCTAACCAATACTGCCTCATTGTCGTCAGGGAAAATTGAGGCTGGTTTTTTGGGTGATGCTATTCCGTGGGCCACGTCTACTCCTTTGTGCTATACAGTACTATCGTACTGTATGATACATGGCAGATATCAGTAGCATAAGTCTTGTATGGTGAAACTACTAATTTCTTTTGTGTGTGGGTAAGGCACAACCCACATACAAAAGAAAAAAAAGCAGTGTGGGACCTTGAAATACTATAGTTGTATTGTATATGGGAAGCATTTATATAATGAAGATTTGTTATCACAAAGGTAGCTATCATTTACAGCATTTCAACTAAAATATCAACTAATCTATAGCCATAAGAATTAAAAAAACACAAATACTGTTACTATACATCACTGCAGCATTTAGTACATGTAGTCCTTACATATTTGTAGTGTGGGAGGATGGTACACAAGTCTCAAATTGAGAGGAAAATGATTCTAGTCCCACTAAGGAGAAAACATCCCGGTCGCCTGGCAGACTCCTGTAACTGTCTGTGTGTTAATCGGATGGCTGCAGGTTTGAGGCTGTCCAGGTTCAGTCATGGATTTTTCTCCTTTCTCCACCTTTTCAAACACACTTTATGTAACAACTTTAAACAGACTGTAGGACCAGGTGTACTACAGACCTTCAGCACTTGTGTTGTAAAGCCTTAATAAATAAATAAATAAATCTTTTAAAGTATAAGACTACTTTTAGGAACATATTTTATATGTAACACTTTCACACCTCAGATCAAAGGAGCTGCCCGGGCTACAACTGGGCAGTGATTATATAGACGTTGATGCTGAAATCAATTGTGGGGATCGATCAACACTCACGTGATGAGGATGTACTACTTGAATTTCCCTATGAAAACCACTCAGACGGAGAGTGTTTTGTTATCCTCGCCATCCTATGTGTTGAAAAACGTTGGGCTAAGGTGAAAACTAGAGCTAACAGCTTATTCATCGATCGTTTCCATGCGTTTTCGAATACGGACATGCTCCCATCATGAAACCACCACTCTGCATGGAGTAACCACTAGTCTCTACAAGCAAGCTTACCTGTCTAGACCTTTAGTGAACTGCGTATTTTTTCCATAAACAATTCAATAGTACTGATTAAAACATTAAACTTGCGTAGTGGAAATTCTCCGTGATATCTTTAGGATATGCCCATTTATCATAACCGAACATATCCAGAATGTACTAGCTGCTGACCCATAATCGAAAATTTTAAGTATGCATATATAATATATCCAGTGGCTGCACTCATGTTGGCTTGGGTGATTGATTGCCCTGTATAGGCTATCAGCCTAATAAGTGTTACATATTAGCTGTAACACGGGCCATTCAGGTTTTGCCTGATATGTATGCTCTTTGCCCCCAGGCCTGTGGCCCTGAGGCATTAGGGCATACATATCAGGCAAAGCCCTCATGCCTGTGTTACAGTTATTACATATAACACTTTAACTGCCCTATTAGGACATTCCATTAGAGTGTATCAATGGTTTCAGTCTCACTCCATCTTTATGAAATTACATGCTGAGGGGGAACTAGCTCCTTAACCTCTTTCTACTGTCTATGATAACCTCCACATTATGTGGGTACCCACCACCTACAATAGTACAAGTATAGGGAAAAATTAGGAATTTTAAGTTCGATTAGGGATCATAGAAAAAGCAGGGAAGCAAGGGAGGTCACCTACACCTGCAGATATACTAGTGAACATTTAATCCCTAATTCAGTCCATATAGCTACCCATAACTGAAATAGGAATTAAATGTTCACTAGTACATCTGCAGGTGTAGGCTACCTCCCTTGCTTCCCTACTTTTTTATGATCCCTAATTGAACATAATATTCCTAATTTTTTCTTATACTTGCTTGCTTACATTTTTGTAACATTATTATGACTGGTGAACCCATGCATACCACATCAAAGAAAAGAATGGCACCAGAGTTGTTTTTGTCTGAATGCGTACCCTAGCTATCAAATACTGGATTGAAGTGAAGTGGTTATTACACGTCACTTTCAGCTATGTTCAGCCTGTTACACAGTGCTACAAACAAAGAACAGTAGGAGAAGCATCTCTGCAGTCAATCCTGTCACCATGAAAAATATGGTTGATTCATGTGTCCCAACTATCAATTACTGACTTGAAAATGAAGTGGCATTACGCTCTGCTTTCGCCTATTTTCAGCCTGTGACACAGCATTATACGACGGAAGCCATGCATCTCACTACCACAAATCAACACCTTGGGTAGTCAGCAAAAAGAAATGGTACACAAAGGAGGACAGAGGTAAGTCCATGATGTGTGCATTGCACGTACTGCGGTATGCCAATAGGCACATCTCGGGACGAAGTGACGTTGAACAGTGAAAACAATGAAGCCCATATCCTTAGCCATTATCAAGTTATGCATGTCTGAAGGAATCAGGCAGGCAGGTAGTTAGTTAGTCAGTAGAAAATTTGATTGAATAACATTTCAAAAACAATTTGGTAACAATCTTTTGGAGGAATTTTGTTGTAATGAAGGCGGTTTTGGGCTTGGTTATACTTAACCAATACTGCCAAGGTGCCAGGATGATATTGTGAAGTTGGTTTTTTGGGGTGATTTTTTGGCCAGAAAGACCCAAATCTCAATGATCCCTAATATACAGTACAGTAGTACTGTATGAGTCAGTAATGTGATGTATCATGTTCCACTACTCACACCATAGGAATGGTCATCATTTGTACAGTTGCTACAAACTGAATTATCTGATAGTAAACTGAAAAATGATCGATTGGAGGATGAGCTGACTCAGACACAAGCAAATGTTTTTAAATTACAAGAAGAGACCATAAAACTGCAAGAAGGGCCCAGAAAACTGGAGGAGGAGATCACAAGGAAAGAGGTAACATGCTAATATCAGAAAGCTTCAGCTACTGTGTCAATTTGTAATATAGGAAGAGAATAGAGTTGGTATGAGTCAACTCAAAGATGAACTCTCTGAGAAGAATACACAACTGATGATGAAGGAGAAGGAACTAACAAAACTCAAGGAGGACAACAAGTTGTTAGTGAAGCAGATTAGAGAATGGAAAGATAAGAGGAGAAGAGAAACAATACCTCAGGTGTGTTCCTACTAATATGATACTGTTTAATATATTAACATGTAAATTACAGGACCAGCTGGTCCACCAGAAGTTACTAGGAAGTGGTAGATATGGGGAGGTATGGAGAATCAGTTATGGTGACAAGACATATGCTGGTAAAATCATCCACAAGAACCTCCTCCCTGGACATCCTGATATCAGTGTTGACCAGATCAAACAGTTTGTGGCAGATATTGAAAACATTTATGCCATATTTGGTTCACATGAACATCCTAACATTGAACAGTACTACACTATTACACAACCAACTCCTGATGGTTCTCCAATACTTTTATCTCAACTACTGCCTGATAACCTCAACAGTTTTACTGCTAAGATGAAAGGGAAGTTGCCCATTCATGTACAACTTGACCTGTGTCTTGACATGGCTAAAGGAGTACAATACTTACATGCCAATGGAGTGATACACAACAACCTTCACGCTGGTAATGTGCTCATCAGTCAAGATGGACAAGCAAAGATTGGTGATTATATCTGCCCACAAATTACTGAACTGAATGAGAAAACAATTCCACAAGATAAAGTGTTTATGTCACCTGAACTGATCAAGAATCATGCAATCTGTTCCAGACCTTCTGATATTTATTCATTAGGAGTCCTCTTCTTACAAGCAGCTACCCAATGTCCTCCATCTCCTAGTGAGGACACTGAACTATCTGAAGTTCAACGTCACAAACATCAACTAGATGAGATCACTACCAATCCTCTACTACCAGTGATACTGCAGTGTCTAAACATCCTACCAGTCAGACCTTCCATTGATCACTTGTGTAATCGGATCAACAATGCCAAACAAAGTCCACAGAATGTAATGTCTGATACTCTACATCATGTTAAGGTGAGATCATGTTATGTGGTCTGTAGTGTACTACTCCACAAAAATGGACACTGTAGATCAGAGCTTATAATGTCCACACACTGGACAAATTACTTTACATGTCCAGACTTCATGTAAGACTGTTCATTTTATCAACAATTACTGAAACTTTGTTGTTAGAATACAGGTATATAGTACAATGATGTATAAGATATCTAATAATTTGATAAATATGCCTTGCAACCAATCTCTTATCCCTTGCACCTCCCACACTCGCCATCATCGACTCTGCTATCAGCTCCCTTACTCAAGAATTAACACTCACTTATATTCCTTTTTTCCCGTCAGCCATCAGATTGTGGAACAGCCTTAGCCAGCAAACCATTAACTCTCCAACTCTAGATCACTTCAAAAGAACACTTATAATAACATGACTGTATGTACGAACTGTTTTGTAATATGTCACACCCCCCTTCCCCACAACTCACCCACTTGTAATGTTGTGCCACACACTCTTTTTGAGGTTCTGCACATTATAATATATAATAATAATACACTTTGCAAGGAAGTGACCACAAATGTACCATTGCCAACACCCCTGTAACCACATAACAGCTGCTTTAAGATGTATACAATATTGCCACTACAGTGCTCTTCTGGTTGTTCAATTGCATACAAAGTGCTTCAACCTTCCATTTGTCAGTTTAGGAAAAACTATACAGCCAACTTTCATTTTGTGACTGGACAACAGAAACTTAGTGAAATAATACAGTTACCTTGGTTGTCAGACCATTACTACACTTGTGCTGAAAGAAATTCCATTTCACAGAAGCCTTTTGAGTTTTGACAGAAATCATTTTTAAGCTCCTTTCCACAAAACCTTTATGGCTTCATTACATAGTAGAGCTTTTATTCCCTTACATGTAACTAGTTCCCCTTTGTAATGTGCACTGCTGTATAAAAGCTATCATAGAAAGATCATATGCAACGACATTCACTTTTATGGAATAGCCTTACTCTGTTCACCAACAAATACAGTGACAGAAACCATTTACAGAGATTCAGATATAAAAATTATCAAAAACCATAATTTGGTCTAATTGTCTGACTGCCTCACTGCTTGACCACATTTGCAAGGCTAGAGATCAAACAAAGCAGCACACGGTCACCATTTTACACCACAACAACAAACCCACTGGTGGGATGTACCTTTTGTGGTTCTGGCGAATGTCTATCTTCTGTGCTTTTTCTTTTATCTTCAGTTAAATATGGTTTATACTAGAAGCTGTTTCCAAGAATGGTGAGAAACAACAGTCAATGCGGAGAAACCTTATCAACTGAAAATGCTACATCTGATTGGTACTGTATATATATTCTTGCAGTTTGCACAAGTGTTAGTATTGATACAGACTAGACCCTTGCTCCATAAGGGTATTTCAAACTAATAGTATCCCTTGTAGTATCGGATAGCAGCTAAGCTCCCATAAACAATCAGAACATGCCATGTTACCTCTAATAATCACTGCTGAGGCCATGCCCCTCAATGATCTAGCTCCATAGAAAATAAGGTATTGTAGCATGTCCTTCAGCTTAATCTACTGCGTGGCTGCATGAGTAGCAAGATCAAGATACTTTAATACAGCAGTCACAGCAACAATGTATTTTATAGTTACGCTCTAACAATGTTAACAAACTAGTGTAATAAAAAATATTAAAAACAAAGAGGGTTCCAGTGATAAAAAGTAGTGAAACAAGAGATGATGGTAAAGCTATGTCTACTATGCTTGGCATTGTTGCAATGCAGAAAAATCCCTATTTTGGCATTGAAAAGATGGTGAAAAACATGCCAGTTTAGGGATATTACCGTGTTGCTACAAGTAAAGATTTTCTCTCATCTCTTGTTTCCAGTGGCATAGCCAAGGGGGGCAAGGAAATGCCCCCCCATCACCAAGTGTTTTTCAAAAACTTCTGTCACAAGCTTACCAGTAACTGACATGCATCCCAAATTACTGTTTGTGCGCTACAACGTGAGTGCACACAACATTCAACTCGTTTGTGAATTGATGATTTCTTGCGTGTTACAAGCAATGAATAAAATGATGAGCTAAAAATAGGGTATGCTAGAATCCCTAGGGGTTTCCCTGTATAGACACTTGGTATGCCTTCACCAAATGAAAATATTAGACACACAATTCTATATTTAGCTTACACTACTCATGTGATAGTGCATTTTTCAAACCTAAGAAGACAAGTGACCCACTCAAAGTGACTTCACAAAAGTCGCAACTCAAATGATATGCGATGATGATACAAACCTACTGCCTACGAGGTGATAAAGTGTTAAATGGACTGACTTTATTTTCCCAAGTTAATCACACTGGATATTTGTACAGTGCAGTGGCATTCCAGTTTTTTTGTTTTTTTTTACTTTGTCAGTCAGTCAGTCAGTCAGACAATCTGTCACAAGCTTACAAATTCTGCTAATAGGAGAGGTGTACGGTTGGGATTTTGTGTCAATATATGGTGTTTGAATTTCGCTGGTTGAAGTGAGTGCACTCGTCATGCTATGCCAGTGTGCTAGGAGTGCAACACAGACTGTGGCTGACATAAGTAACTGTAACACATTGTATTTGTACTAAAATATTCATAATATAGTTCTATCGGATAATGGATTGTGGGCAAACTTGTTGGAGTACAGTTTTGGCACGTGCAATGATGCTCGATGAAAATACTTTCATTGATAAGTGATAACTGGTAGCAATCAGTAATGAAATAGTTATGTAGCTAGTTACATAAGCTGTAATAATACAACACCATATGTTGGCTATCCCATCATTGGGTCATTAGCCTTTTGTGCAATTATGAACAATGTTGAGTGTTTTGTGTGGGATGCCTGCCCCTCCCCCCACCACCTTCTGGCTAGCTACACCCCTGCTTGTTTTACTACTTTTTATTGCTACATTGGTGACTCCAACACTTGAAACAAACAACTGAAATGGCAGAAAGGCAGATAAGAGGACTTAAAATGTTTGGGCATATTCATTCAACTTTCAACCTTGTCCTGACATTGTGTCAAATACTTGTCTAAAAAGTTGTTTTACTGATCAACTCTGGTAGATCAAATAAATTCAAAACAGTCTAGCTGTAAAAAAAAGGGCGCAGCTCCAAATAGCCATGATGTGAAATCGAAGTTGGCGGCCAAGAAATGGCTGTGATGGTAGGTGAATGGCGAAAAATTTTAGTAACGACAACTCCGGTGAATTTATACTACCTCCTCCACTAGGACTCATAGTTGGATCTCGCATTATAACTTGGTGGCTTTTACCCAATTATTCTATACTACTCCATCGATTTTCTATGATGATTACATACTGGTTATCAGCTTGCTTTTCTAAGCGGTTTACCTGGTAGATGTGAAAATTAATAGTTTTTTATGCACAAAACTTGATTGCATAATTGTGACACAAGTTGGGTTTTGTTTCATATCTCCATGGTCTTTATCTCAAATAACAAAAAGGCACTTCCACGATGGTTACTTCATTTAGCAATTTTCAACTCATTCCTCCAAGGGGTTTACCCTATGGGCATGACACAAGTTCAACCTTATTTTATGCAAATAATTGATCATATCTCCGTAAACGTTCATCGGATTCCTACCAAACTTGGTACTGAAATCTGCTTTAATGAGCCCTTTACATGTGCCAAAGCTCAACCTGATTAGAGCACACATTGGTGTTTTATAGCAGATTTTGCAAAGTGTGAGAAAAGTAGAAGAAAAAGCAAAGAAATTAAAATGAAACTTTGGTCACTTGTATGTTGGAAATGGCTGAGGCAATTTTCTTCAAATTGGTACTGCATGTAGGCTCTCCTTCCTGGTAGGCACTTTTGTAGCAAATTTGGTTCCAATCAGATAAGGGATCACGGAGCTACATATGTGTGAAAATCACGTGTTCTTTCTTCCTGTCAATATACTCACGGAGTGGCGTGCTGGCTTCTTGGGCCACACGACACACTACCGTGTGTCTTGGATCATACAATGTGGTAATACTGTATATTAGAGGTTTGGGATTTTCTGGCCAAACTATCACCCAAAAACCAACTTCACAATACCATCCTGGTATGTACCTGGCAGTATTGGTTTGGTATAACCAAGCCCAAAAGTGCCTTCAGTACAATCCTAAATGCTTTCACTCAGTAGCTACAATTTAAAAAAATATTCAATGGAATTTGCTTGCCTGCCTACCTGCCTTCAGACAAGTGTAACTCCATGGGCTTGATTTTTTCACTGTTTGACATTGCTTCATCCATAGATGTGCCTTTAGGCATACCACAGCATGTAAAATGCACACATCATGGACTTACCTTTGTCCTCCTTTGTGTCCCATTTCTTTTTGCTGACAGCCCAAGGTGTCAATTCACAATATACCTTGAATGTATTGGAATACAAGATGTCCAGAGTTATTTATTGATTGTTAATCATCAAGAGGAGAACCAAGAATTATGTTTATGCTTAGAGATTAGGTGTGGAGGAGGCTCAGGGGTGGATCCAGACTTTCAAAAAGAAAGGTTCTACTCTGGAACATGGCAACTACAACTTCAGTCTAAGTGCCTAGCAGCTATATTTCATAGCAAATAATTACTCTCCAGCAATGCTTCATTGTTAAATCTTACCATTTAGGCCTATAGAAATGTCTCTCCAGCAATGCTTCATTGTTAAATCTTACCATTTAGGCCTATAGAAATGTATCTGAAGCCTTATCGTAACTGTAATAACTTTATTAATGATGGCACCTATTCTGTATGAAGATGCAGGGATAGTAGTTTCAACTGATCAATTTTTACAATAAAAAGAGGTAACAAGAGTGTTTTGTCACTATTAGTCTAGTATTTAATTGACTTATAAACTGATTTTGGTGTACTGAATTAGAGAAAAACTTGGTAGTAGCTCAAACTCACTACCTAATGTGTGGCAGGACTAAATTGAAGGGGATTTAGCACTTGTATGTCAAGCCATGATACAAGTGCTAAAGTTACACAAGTATAAGAAATTATTTTATATGGTTTAACATCTCAAGCAAGCCACAGACTCCAATATATTTTTAGCTTGCAGGCTAATTTGGGGACAAAATTGGGCAAGCCCAAGACTTCACTGGGGCGTGCAAAATCTCTCAGACAAAAGAGGCAGTGCCACTGTTAATATCTGTTTGATTTGCTGCATCTGAGAGATGGCTATGCCAATCAGCATTACAGTTATTCTTCAAGCAGTATTACTGCACCCAATTTCCCCCAAATTAAAGATTCAGTAACCACTGGGTGTATCCACAATGCATGTGCAATTATATAAAATAAAACTAGCACACAATGTGTAGCAATTACATATTCTTCAGCAATAACTACTGTAGTATACTGTCACTATAACTATGGAGTTGCAACCAAAGTGCTCGACAGCGTGCAGCAATGCATAAATAACACTGTGACCTTCGATAGCAGCGACTGCACAGCATGCAGCGAGAAGAAATACTGGCAAACACAGTGGCAGCAACTATACAACCTGAGCAACTGTATGGCACACAGCAAACACATACCTAACACTGTGGCATACACAGTGGCTGCAACTGTACAACATGGGCAACGGCACATGGCAACACAGAACCCTGGCATACAAAATGGCAGCCACTGTACAACTACAGCATACGACAACACATAACATTGCGTGGCATACACAGTGGCGGCGACAACACATAACACTGTGGCATACACAGCGGCAGTAACTGTACAACATGAGCAACTGTATGACATGCGGCAACCCAGAACATTGGCATGCACAATGGCAGCAACTGTACGACATGCAGCACTGTGGCTGGAACTGTACAACATGAAGCTGCTGCATGGCATGCAGCAACACGGTGGCGGTGACACATAACATTGTGGCATATGCAGTAGCAGCAGCTGTACGGCACACGACAATGAAGAATGCTGGCATATAAACTGGCAGTGACTGTACAACATGAAGAAAACTGTATGGCATGTCGCAATGCAGAAAACTGGAATACACAATGGCAGCAACTGTACAACATGAAGAACTGTATGGCTTGCGGAAACACAACACTGTGGCATATACAGTAGCAGCAACTGTACAACATGGGCAACTGTACAGCACGTGGCAACACAGAACACTAGCACACAAAATAGCAGCAACTGTACAACATGAAGCAACTGAACAGTATGCATTAGCACATAACACTGTGGCATACACAGTAGCAGCAACCGTACACAACTGTACAGCATGTGGTAACACAGAACACTGGCACACAAAATGACATCATTGTATAACATGAAGCAACTGCATGGTAAGCGGCAACACATAACACTGTGGCATACACAGTGGCAGCAACTGTACACAACTGAACGGCACGTGGCGACACGGAATACTGGAATACACAATGGCAGCAACTGTGCAACATGAGCGACTGTACGGCATGCGGCAACACTTAATACTGTGGCATACATAATGGCAGCAACTGTACAACATGAGCAACTGTATGGCATGCGGCAACAGATAACACTGTGGCATACACAGTGGCATACACAGTGGCAGTAACTGTACAACATGGGCTACTGTACGGCACGTGGCAACACAGAACACTGGCATACAAAATGGTGTCAACTGTGCAACATGAAGCAACTTCATGGCATGCAGCAATGCATAACCACCGTGGCATACACAGTGGCAACAACTCACTGTGCAACATGGGCAACTGTACAGCTCATGGCAATACAGAACACTAGCATACACAATGGCATCAACTGTACAACATGAGTGACTGCACGGCATGCGGCAACACTGAACACTGTAGCATACACAGTGGAAGCAACTGTACAACATGGGCAACTGTACGGCACATGGCAACACAGAACACTGGCATATAAAATGGCATCAACTGTACAACGTGAAGCAACTGCACAGCATGCAGCAACACATAACACTGTGGAATACACAGTGGCAGCAACTGTACAACATGGGCAACTGTACGGCACGTGACAACACAGAACACTGGCATATAAAATGGCATCAACTGTACAACGTGAAGCAACTGCACGGCATGCAGCAACACATAACACTGTGGAATACACAGTGGCAGCAACTGTACAACATGGGCAACTGTACGGCACATGGCAACACAGACCACTGGCATACAAAATGGCATCAACTATACAACATGAAGCAACTGCACGGCATGCAGCAACACATAACACTGTGGCATACACAGTGGCAGCAACTATATGACATACTGCACAGCACGTGGCAACACAGAACACTGGCATACACAATGGCAGCAACTGTATAACATGAGCAACTGTACGGAATGTGGCAACACTGTGGCATAGACAGTGGCGGCAGCAACACATAACACTGTGGTATACAAGTGGTAGCAACTGTACAGCATGGGCAACTGTATGCACGTGGCAACGCCGAACACTGGAATATAAAATGGCATCAACTGTCCAACTGTATGGCACGTGGCAACACATAACACTGTGGCATACAGTGGCAGCAACTGTACGGCATCTGGCAACACAGAACACTGGCATACACAATGGCAGCAACTGTGCAACATGAGCAACCGTATGGCATGCAGCAACACATAACACTGTGGCATACACAGTGGCAGCAACTGTACAACATGGCTACTGTACGGCACGTGGCAACACAGAACACTGGTATACAAAATGGCATCAACTGTGCAACATGAGCAACCGTATGGCATGCAGCAACACATAACACTGTGGCATACACAGTGGCAGCAACTGTACAACATGGCTACTGTACGGCACGTGGCAACACAGAACACTGGTATACAAAATGGCATCAACTGTGCAACATGAAGCAACTTCATGGCATGCAGCAACACATAACCACCGTGGCATACACAGTGGCAGCAACTCACTGTGCAACATGGGCAACTGTACGGCACGTGGCAACGCAGAACACTGGCATACAAAATGGCAGCAACTGTACAACATGAAGCAACTGTACAACATGAAGCAACTGTACAGCATGCAGCAACACATAACACTGCGGCATACACTGTATCAGAAACTGTACAACATGAGCCACTGTAAAGCATGTTAACACTGGCATTTACAGTGGTGGCAACTGAACCATATGAAGCAACTCTATGGCATGTGGCAACACAACACTGTGCAGTACACAATGGCAGGAATGAAACGACATGAAGTAACTGTGGCAACACAGAACACTGCGGGTACGGGCATACACAGTGGCAGTTATTGCAACACATACAACATGAAGTGACATGCAATAAACCAAAGCATACAAGTGGCAGTATAATGTAATAAGGAATGTAAAACAACATTGGGAGAGAATGCAGTTACAAAATAACTCAATGGAATTGCAAGCAGTTACATGCCTATAGCAACATGGCAGTAGTAAGACTATAGCAGCAATAACAGCAAGGCAGCAGTAACACATTAAAAGTAACATGACAGCTATGACAACATGGTATGGAGTACATCGAAGGACTATACTTACCTTGCGGTATCTCAGAATATTGGTATCTCAATGCCAATAACATATTAAACAAGCAATGGCAGCAGCAACATATAGAGACAGCAGTGTGACATTCATAGTGGTACTGAGGTACAAGAAGCATGCAAAAAACAGTACAAAATGCAATACAAACAATGGTGGCGATATGTTAGACAAGCATTTAACATATCTGTGGCAGTGTTATGGATAGAACAGCGACAACAACAACACTATAAGATGCAACATAAACATTGGCAGTAATATAATTATTTGGCAGCAACATAATTATTTGGCAGCACCAACATGCGTGTAAAGACAGCACTGTGACAATTATGCATAGTGGCACTGAGCATGCAAAAAAAAACAGTACATTGCTAATAGCACAGCATATTCAACAAAGCAACAGAACTATGGTATGCATATATAGTGGCACTGCAGTATAAGCAGTGGCACCATGCAATAACTGCAGTACAACCATGATGGTAACATACAAACAAAGCGATTAGAGCACTAGCAACTGCAAAATACATGCAAACAAGCCATGACAAATGACACTAGCAGCTATGTGCAACCAATAATAGCAGCAGCAGCAGCAGCAGCAGCAGCAGCGGCAGCAGCAGCAGCAGCAGCAGCAGCGGCAGCAGCAGCAGCAGCAGCGGCAGCAGCAGCAGCAGCAGCGGCAGCAGCAGCAGCAGCAGCGGCAGCAGCAGCAGCAGCAGCGGCAGCAGCAGCAGCAGCAGCGGCAGCAGCAGCAGCAGCAGCGGCAGCAGCAGCAGCAGCAGCGGCAGCAGCAGCAGCAGCAGCGGCAGCAGCAGCAGCAGCAGCGGCAGCAGCAGCAGCAGCAGCAGCAGCAGCGGCGGCAGCAGCAGCAGCAGCGGCGGCGGCGGCGGCGGCAGCAGCAGCAGCAGCAGCAGCAGCAGCAGCAGCAGCAGCAGCAGCAGCACATGAAATGGTGGTCTGACCACATGATGTTGATAGATGCTGGCAATCTAGTGATGCAGTTGCAGAGGAGCTTTGATGGGGGCAGAGACACGACTACCTCTGGAAGGCTTAGATGATGGCTAATGATGGGGTGTGGTCAACAGCCCTAGTCTGCTGTGGAGGACAATTAACAATTGGCTGAAAGGTGTGGTTGCTGGCAATAGATTGTAGGGGAGTGGCAATGGTCAACTGAAGGAGGGTGGTTAAGACAACCAATGACTGCAGAGAAGTGATGATGATTGTTGTCACATGCTATAGCAAGTTGACAGTGTCTAGACAAGGGCTAGTGGAGCAAGCAGTCTGCTGATTGGTATGGTGGTGTACAATAATTAAGGCTACTAGCAGTGATAGCTGGCCTGAATCTAGAGTTAATGATAGCGACACAATCATTGAGTTGGCCGAGTTGGTGGGTGACAAAGTGGCTTGCAATACTATGATGCAACTTTGCATACGAGCTGGAGCAGGCAATGTATAGGGAGCTGACACATGTGTGATAGTAGGTGAGTCAGATGAAATTTGGCTCTGCCATACGGTGTTGCAACATAGAGGCAGCGAACCTTTTTACAGTATTGATGAGGGTAGTGACAATCAGTTTACAGTTAAGTGAGATACTGGGTCAAGTACTGGGCTGTGTTGATGGGTTCCTCTGTAGATGGTCCGCAGGCAGTTTTCAGCATTGTAACTGGCCAGGGTTGGAATCACTAGGAAGCACGAGATCAAATGCAGCAAGTATAGTAGTGATGCAGAGAACTTGCTATAAGCAGAATTGCATCGAAATACTGTTGTGAGTCTCAACATGATACACAGGACTAGCCGATACACAAAGTTTGACAAAGTACTAGCTGATACACAAGGTTTGACAAAGTACTAGCCGATACACAAGGTTTGACAAAGTACTAGCTGATACACAAGGTTTGACAAAGTACTAGCCGATACACAAAGTTTGACAAAGTACTAGCTGATACACAAGGTTTGACAAAGTACTAGCTGATACACAAGGTTTGACAAAGTACTAGCTGATACACAAGGTTTGACAAAGTACTAGCCGATACACAAAGTTTGACAAAGTACTAGCTGATACACAAGGTTTGACAAAGTACTAGCCGATACACAAGGTTTGACAAAGTACTAGCTGATACACAAGGCTTGACAAAATACTAGCTGCTACACAAAGTTTGCTAATACAAGGTGCTAGCTGATACATAGGATTTGCTGCTACACAAAGCTTACTGATACAAGGTGCTAGCTGATACATAGGATTTGCTGCTACACAAAGCTTGCTAATACAAGTGCTAGCTGATACATAGGATTTGCTGTTACACAAAGCTTACTGATACAAGGTGCTAGCTGATACATAGGATTTGCTGCTACACAAAGCTTGCTAATACAAGTGCTAGCTGATACATAGGATTTGCTGTTACACAAAGCTTACTGATACAAGGTGCTAGCTGATACATAGGATTTGCTGCTACACAAAGCTTGCTAATACAAGTGCTAGCTGATACACAGGACTTGTTGATATACAAGACATGGTGATACAAACACCCTGAAACACTCCAATCACTGCAACTAGCTACTGATCATGAGGCAGACTGAACACTAGGTGCTAATACAAGTAGACTGACAGGTGCTACAAGTTGTGGTTTATGATAGTGTGAAACTGCTATCCCATAGCATGCAAAGAGGTGATGCAATGCTTTGTTAGCACATTCCAGATGGGTTGGGCCTGTTTGCATGTGATTGCATCATGCACTCCCATAGTGCCTGTCCTGTTAACTTCAATTTACAAGTAAATTTATATAATATATTAATTCTATGTAATTCACTATGTACCGACCTGATGACGACATGTGCTCCTATTCCCCACATGAATAGATACTGATGGCCTTGTTCAAGTATGTAAGACTTGTTTCCTCTGATACCAGCAGGCAAGATTCTGTTGTGGTGAGTCAACCCCACAAAATGGTTTGCTTAGTCCCAGATAAGTACACAAGTGTAAATGGAGTAGCCAAAGTTGTTCTTAATCTGTAAACTTTAAACGCAACCTTAAAGCACAAACTTTGCTCCCTGTGGCTCCTTGAGAAAATAAACTGGCTCGTCAAGATTAAACCACAAAAATTATACCCACGAAATTTAATACACCTGCAAACCTGACTTTTTGAAAATTTTACCCACAAAATTTAACACACTTATGGTAGTAGATAGATGTGGGTTGAGTAAAACATTATCATGTCATCATATCTTGCACAAAACGTAAACCCACAATCATTTTCTACATTGTTATATATAAGGTAGCTCACTGATCTGTGAGCAGATCAGTGATCAATTGTAAGATCTGCAATGCTACTTAGCACATCAGTGATCAATAGTGAGGTGCGATGTGTGTTGACTCCCTTAACTGTGGAGATAGGAGGTCTCATTTTAGAGAACTTCTCCACTCCAGTAGGGGAGGGCAATACCAGAAAATTTTGCTTTGATACAATTCCAAGTACTTTTGTCATGGTATTGATGAGTATCGATACCAATACTGAGTACTTGTGATTTTTGTGCTTAGTAGCTAATTAGTGAACCTCACAGTGCTGAAAATTTCTCAGTGATGACTGGTGGGTTGAGTAAAGCTTGCATCATAGTACAGTACAATCCATGTTTTAGTGTTTGCAGTCGTAGCACATAAGTTTTGCATGCACAATGTAAGCAAAATATCACATGATCACCAAGTATCAAAATTTTGGATTCTTCATGAAAAGTGCTTGATACCAAAGAATAGGGCAATATGTACCAGTCGGGCTGAAGCGACATCTAACACTGAATAAATCAAGCCTGCATCCTTAGCCGTTATTGAGTTACACTTGTCTGAAGGAACAATTTGGTTGGTTGGTCGGTTAGTCAGTTAGCAAAAATTCACTGAATACTAAAATTTAAAATCCCATAGTAACCTATTGGAAATGTTTCTGGGTAGCACTGAAAGCTCTTCAAGGCTTATTTATATTTAACTGGGCTGGGCTAGTAGCATGTATGTTGTTCACTAACAGTTTCAGAGACAGTGGTATCCTTTGGTGGAGAATAAGGATAAGTGACAATGTCAATAAGGTGGTATCAAGTGTGGCTATAGCCTTCGGAGTGACTATTCTATGACATAATTAGTCTATATGACATTTCATGGTTCTGTCATTTTTAATTGTGGCACTAAAAGTCACTGGGCCCAGTTTCTGTAGAATCACGCCAGGTATCCACTTGTGTGTGGTCCATAGTATTCTCTGACAGATACAGTAGTGCCAAACATAGGTTGTGATCTGGAATGTTTGCCATGATGTTGCTTTTGATCTGCTTGTTTAGATGTCACTTGTTGTTTTGTATTTAGTATCATCATGTCAAAACTTGTTCTGAGTTTTTGTTTCAGGAACAGTTCACACGGAGGAACATTAGTGGTGGTGTGAGGAGTTGCACAATGCTCAAACAAGAATTCTGCTAAGCAATGATGAATTTATTTGCCATCATTGGAACTCGCCTTTAGAATTCATTTAAATGTTTGTACAAAGTGTCGGCAAGACCATTTGAGGCTGGATGATGATAGGAGCACTCAGGATGTGTTTAATATGATTGCCTTCTGTGAATTCTGCAGAGGTTAATTGAGGACCATTGTCCGATACTAATTGTTCTGGCAATCCATGATGAGCAACAATTCTTTAATTGCTTTGCCTAGTCCAGTCCAACAAAAGTAGCTTTGTGCAATCACCTTCATTCTGGTGATTCCAGGCTGATGGCATGGAGAGATTTCAATGCTTGTGAATGAAGTGTCTGGAACAATCACATGTATATCCCACATCACACAGCTATTCTCTATACCAAGTTCATTCTCACGGTGTTTGTAAGGTTGAAGTTCCTCTGGTACCTTGGTACATAGGCCATCCCTCTTGTACATAACGGTAGACTTTTCCAAGTATGGTATCACATCTAGCAGCTTTCTGAATGTCTCCAAAAGTTATAGGAAGAGCTTGTACTTGTGCAATGTTAAAAGTGGTTACACATTGAGCATCTAAGTCTGGGAGTGTTGAAGGTAATGGTAACATTGACAAACCATCAGCAATGCCATGGTGTGTGGTTTACTTGTGTTGAATGGTGTAGTCATATGCAGACAGTAAAATTCCCATCTGTGTAACCGTATAACTGCTAGAGAAGGTATGCTTTTCTTTGGTCTCATGATTGTAATTAATGGACTGTGGTCAGTTATGAGGATGAAATTATGCCCATAGAGGTAATGATGAAACTTTTAACACCAAAGATCAGTGTCAGAGCTTCCTTTTCTAGCTGTGCACAGTTCTTTTCTGCACTTGTTAATGTACGGGAAGCAATGCTCAGAAACATCTGAGAGATTATGGCCCCCACTCCATATGCATAAGTGTCAGCTGCTAAGATAATTGGTAAATTGGGATTACAGTACACAAGCTGAGGTTAGCTGTTCCTTGGCATTCTGAAAAGCTTTGGAACACTCAGTTGACCAACACCATTTTTTGTTTGATTGTAAAAGAGAGTTCAAAAGGTGTAAAAGAGTTGACAAATTTAGAATAAATTTTTTGTAATAGTTGATCAAGCCCAAAAATGATGTTAGCTGCTGCACATTGGGACTTTTAATGACTTCTACCTTGCAAGGGACAGGTTCAATACCATCTTTAGTTATCACATGTCCTAAGTACTCAATAGACTTAAGTAGGAACTCATACTTCTCCAGTTTCAGAACCATGAGTAATCAGTCGAGTAAGATATGGAGGTTACTGACTTTATCTGAGGTACTGATGAATATATCATCAATATAGCAGCACACTCCAGGAATTCCTTGTAGAACAGTGTCCATTAGTTTTTGAAAAAAAAGCTGTAGCTGAGGAAATGCCAAAAGGCAAGCAGTTGTAGGCATACAGACCTTGATGGGAATTAATAGTCAAGTAAGGCTTTGAGTTGTCTTCAATTGGTAACTGTAAGTAGGCTCTAGCTTAGAGAATATTTTCCCTGCTGATAAGATTGAAAACTTCAGGAGTTGGTAATGGATATTCTTCAACTGACAAAGCTTGGTTGATGGTAACTTTGTAATCTCCACAAATACTCTTTGGGACTAGGATAATTTTTGTGGCCCACTGGCTATGAGGAACCTTAGAGATGGTCCCCTGTTTTCTGACCGATCAATTTCTTGGCTGATGGCATGTTTGATTACAAAGAAAACTGGTCGGGTTTGAAAAATCGTGGAGCATCTGGCTTTATGTGCAGAGAAGCTGTAGATGGCAGAATCTTTCCAAGATCTCTTGAAAACAGTGTTTTGTTGTTGTAAAAGTAAGTTAAGTGGCTTCAGTTTAACCCTTCTTATGGTGAAAATATTGTGCCAGTCAAGTTGAATGTGTTTCAGCCAATTTCTGCCTAGGAGACTTAATCTTTTCCTTTTTACAACCACTAGCATTGGTTTCTTTGTTTGGTTGCCATATTTCACTTTTATATTGAGTGTGCCCTCTACCTTCATACATTCATCTGTGTATGTTTTGAGTACCAGATTAGACGAGTGTAGAGTTTTGTTTCTAAACAAAGCTTGTGTCTGATATACGACAGAGATGGCTGCTCCTGTATCAACCTCTATGTCAAGTTTCTGTCCATTTAAAGATAATGAAACAATAATGGGGTCAGCAGAACGAGTGTCCCCTCTATGGAGTCCAAATTCATCTTCATTGCTGTTGGCATTTTCATCAGTGGATAGTTGTGTGTCATCTTGTAAATGGTTAGTCTTTTTGCTTTTGATTTGGTTTTGTTTGCTCAAGGGTTTATTCAGTTTGTGGGAGTTTGGTATGGGAAGCCTTAGAGTGACAGGTGGGGGCGATGTGTCCAGTCTTGGCACAGTTATGACATTGAGCCTCTTTAAATTCGCAGTATGCAGCATTGTGATTTGCAATCCCACAACGGTAGCAGCTTTGAGAATGCCAATGAGAGTTCACTGGACGTGATCTTATTGCATTGATTCTGTCAGCTCTCCCATTATATACTCTTGGTGTCAGTCTTCTTAAATAATTTATGGCCTTTATCAGCTGACTCCATCCCCTTGTTATTTCCAAGGCCTTAGTATAGATCAGTGTAGCCTCTGCTAATAGACAACGTTGTATGGCTTTGTGACGGAGCCCACATACAAAACGATCATGTGAACTTTCTCCCAGAGCACCTGTGAATTTACAATGAGTATAACAAGCTACCGAGTTAATTGCATACTGTGCAATTAACTCAGTAGCTGTCTGATTAAGTTTATGAAAAAGAAATATTTTGTTCAAAGTAATCAAGTAGAGCTTTGAAATAGCTTCAAGCGATTTTTCACCTGGTGTAGCTGGAGCAAGTAGATCACTTAGGAGAGTGTTAATAGGAGCACCAATTGAACTAAGTAACTCTACAAGTTGCTGCTTAGCATCAATCTCATTGGCTTCAAAGTACTCTTTCCAAGTACGACTTGATAGAGTCTGATTCAGGTTAAAATTCCTGCAGTTTCCCAAGCCATATAGCATGCATGAGTATAAATAAATTCTCATTGCCAATATGTGATATTTTAGTAGTAGCTACAGTGGAACCTCTCTATTATGAATATTTTGGGACCCAGAATTTTTGGCCATGTTTTGCTATAATATAGAGGTATTCCTCTTTCAGAGGTAAAAAATGTATTACCCAGACCTGTCGGGACCAAAATTTTGTCCTTATTATGGAGGTTTTTTTTCTATTGTGTTCTTAATTCGAGAAGTTTGTTAATTAATTTAATTAATAATTCCCCCTTCACCACTAAATTTCTTGGAGACTCCAATCAGAGTGTTTTAAACTATCATATCTCACAAACCATACAACATAATCCCATAAACTATATATAATAACCAGCAAATCAATTTGTGATATTGTGGTTTGTTTAACGGTAACCCGTATGCAGTTACATAACCACAAAGTTTAAAAAATCGGCAAACAAACCTTATATAGCCAGTAAATTAACACACATAAATAGTCTTAAAGTGTTTATAATGTCACAATGAAGATAGTCAGCCCATAAATAACTGAAGCAATTCACTGGAAGTCTGGTTGGTTTTCAGGTGTTTTACCAACTACGCTGCGCATAAACCCACGAGGCCACTAATCCGTTATGTGAAAATCACCCATTAGAGTGTTAAAATGTGTCTAATTTATCTCCTTACCATTTCCTTTCACTCAAAACACCAGTGTTGCTTCAAAGTAGCCACCAGAACAGTAATTACAGGCAACCGCAAATCAATTGATTGCATAACATTACGTGCAGTAGTGTGTGAGAGATCCATTTATCCCTGTTCCTGCTTATCAGGGGGTGTGACCATTTCAATACAAGCACATTAACTGCTACAACACATGATGAAAGCCACAGAGTGCCTAAATATTAACACAAGGAGCATTTATGAAGCAAACGTGCCATATGGTGTCTATAACAGTGAATGAGGTTCCACTGTAATTTACTGAAGCTAAGTTCACATCAATAAGCTTAAAACTCACTCTAATTCATACTCCGAAAGTATCATACACAGCACACTTTTATATAGTCACAGTAAGAGAATAATCTAGAACTACCACGAAAATTAAAAGTTACTACCATAAGTATCTAACTGAAAATAGCTAGTTTTATTCATGAACATTAGTCTACATGCAATATACACTGGTATGGAAGCTGTACTGTAGTCTATTAACACTCAGCAGAAGAACCTTGAGTGATGGTCTTGGTAAAGAAGGATAAAAGGTAAGACAATAGCGCAAGCATTGTATGCTTATCAATATACCAAAGGTATTTTCTTAAGCGAACTAAAAACGTTTCTGCGAAAAAAATTAGGGCTGTAGTTGTAGCCACTTTTTCGCTACGCTTGACGGCAGGCAGGCAGGCAGGCCGGCAGGCAGCCAGGCAGGCAGGCAGGCAGCCAGGCAGGCAGCCAGGCAGGCAGGCAGGCAGGCAGGCAGCCAGGCAGGCAGGCAGGCAGGCAGCCAGGCAGGCAGGCAGGCAGGCAGCCAGGCAGGCAGGCAGGCAGGCAGGCAGGCAGGCAGGCAGGCAGGCAGGCAGGCAGGCAGGCAGGCAGGCAGGCAGGCAGGCAGGCAGGCAGGCAGGCAGGCAGGCAGGCAGGCAGGCAGGCAGGCAGGCAGGCAGGCAGGCAGGCAGAAATTTGGAATTTTAAATTAGATTAGGGACAGTGTAAAATGCTGCAATAAAAAGTACTGAAACAAGCTGGATCGGAGTAGTATGTAATGTCCAAATACTGTAAAACAATAAGAAGTGAATATCGGATATTCACTTCTTATTGTTTTACAGTATTTGGACATTACGTACTAGCTGATATTCACTTCTTACTGTTTTACAGTATTTGGACATTACATACTACTCCGATCCAGCTTGTTTCAGTACTTTTTATTGCAGCATTTTACACTGTCCCTAATCTAATTTAAAATTCCAATTTTTTTCTTATACTTGTATAAAGAGTATTGTCTTTATACAGTTCAAAGTCTACAACACTCTAAAGTGCTGGGTACTTACAAGAACATTAAACACAGCATGACAACTAATCACTGAGTTTGAACCCACCACTATTGACTTTGAAGTCTAGCCATCATACCACACGTAACTGTAGACATATCACTAAACTACAGTCAATAGTATACTTGTCAGCTGAACTTGTTTATAACACTTAGACTGGAGTACTAAATGGTCTACACCAAATTATGGCCTACCAATGGTATACAGTAATTGCGACATTTGACTGAAAATTGATTTAGTTCATTCATCACATTGACTAACCTACACAAGCTACACTAATACAGCAAGTATCATACACAAACTACTCTAGCGTACACAAACTATTCTAATAAAGCAGTCACATTGACTAGAATACACAAATTACACTAATAAAGCAGTCAGATTGACTAACGTACACAAACTACTCTAATAGAACAGTCACATTGACTAGCATAAACAAACTACTCTAATAAAGCAGTCACATTGACTAGTGTACACAAACTACCCTAATAAAGTAGTCACATTGACTAGCGTACACAAACTACTCTAATAAAGCAGTCACATTGACTAGTGTACACAAACTACTCTAATAAAGCAGTCACATTGACTAGTGTACACAAACTACTCTAATAAAGTAGTCACATTGACTAGCGTACACAAACTACTCTAATAAAGTAGTCACATTGACTAGTGTACACAAACTACTCTAATAAAGTAGTCACATTAACTAGTGTACACAAACTACTCTAATAAAGTAGTCACATTGACTAGCGTACACAAACTACTCTAATAAAGTAGTCACATTGACTAGTGTACACAAACTACTCTAATAAAGCAGTCACATTGACTAGTGTACACAAACTACTCTAATAAAGCAGTCACATTGACTAGTGTACACAAACTACTCTAATAAAGTAGTCACATTGACTAGCGTACACAAACTACTCTAATAAAGTAGTCACATTAACTAGTGTACACAAACTACTCTAATAAAGTAGTCACATTGACTAGCGTACACAAACTACTCTAATAAAGTAGTCACATTGACTAGCGTACACAAACTACTCTAATAAAGTAGTCACATTGACTAGCGTACACAAACTACTCTAATAAAGCAGTCACATTGACTAGCGTACACAAACTACTCTAATAAAGCAGTCACATTGACTAGCATACACAAACTACTCTAATAAAGCAGTCACATTGACTAGCGTACACAAACTACTCTAATAAAGCAGTCACATTGACTAGCGTACACAAACTACTCTAATAAAGTAGTCACATTGACTAGAGTACACAAACTACTCTAATAAAGCAGTCACATTGACTAGCGTACACAAACTACTCTAATAAAGTAGTCACATTAACTAGTGTACACAAACTACTCTAATAAAGCAGTCACATTGACTAGCGTACACAAACTACTCTAATAAAGTAGTCACATTAACTAGTGTACACAAACTACTCTAATAAAGCAGTCACATTGACTAGCGTACACAAACTACTCTAATAAAGCAGTCACATTGACTAGCGTACACAAACTACTCTAATAAAGCAGTCACATTGACTAGCGTACACAAACTACTCTAATAAAGTAGTCACATTAACTAGTGTACACAAACTACTCTAATAAAGCAGTCACATTGACTAGTGTACACAAACTACTCTAATAAAGCAGTCACATTGACTAGCGTACACAAACTACTCTAATAAAGCAGTCCTATAGACTAGAGTTCACAATGCTCATAGGATATTACTACAGTTTCGGAATCAATCTCAGGAAACCAAGCGTAAACTTGGTTTAGCATGACTATACATCCAACTAAAAACAGTACACCTGTAAAATCAGTGGACCTTCAATGATACTAGTGTTCAAAAATCACAAATATATGACCTCTATGTATTGTGTGTAGAGTGACTGGGAGTGTGGTTGTTTACTTGGTGCCACAGATAACCTTCTCATACCAGTAATCTTCAAACATACTATCAAAACAATGTGGTAATAATAATGTGTCACAATGTCTTGTAAATGACCTGCAAAAGTAGATTTTTTTCCTGCACATCAAAGTCGTAATTAACACACCAGAATAATACATATGTAATCCAACAAGTGAATGTGTTACAATAGCAGCTTGACGTATTATTTTGAAATATGTCAAGCGTTTAACCAAATAGTGTGGTGTGTTTCTAAATGTCCGACATGACAACAAGCATTTTCATAGTGATAAATGCCCAATGACATAGCAACACTTAGCAACAGTTGCTAGGTAACCATAGCTAAGGTAAACATCCTTTAAACTATAGCAACAGTTTCTAGGCAATGAGTGCTAAGTGTGATTGGTCTTTAGCAGCGGTTATATTATTTGATTTTCTGTTGCCTAGTAACAGTTGCTATGGTTTTCGGATTAATTTGCAACAAGACAGATGTCTGTGGTATTCAGGATTAATAGTTCTTGCATTGTAAACAGTAGGGAAATAGTGCTTAGCTTTGCCTCACACTATTTTATTCCTTCCTGTTTACAATACTCACACTATTAATCCTGAATACCACAGCCATCCATCCTATTACACATACGAGTAAGTACCCAAAAGTGTGATAATTTTAGAGCATATAATGTAAAGATCACGATCGTTGCTAGTAAATTTTCTCACACCTGTTGGTTAGATTGCTCATAATTTAACTCATAACACTGCATTAAAGGAAACAGTACAGCCAGAAATATGAGGCTACAATTGCACAACAAAGCATGCACCCCCAAAGAAAGACAGCCAATTTGCTTTTAGCTTTCAGCTGTATCCAGCCTGTTACACAGCCCAACACATAAAGAGCAATACATGAAGCTAGTCAGTCAGTTTACTGAAACTGTTGGATGAGTATATACTAACATTATTACAGATGATTCCTCAGTTGTTGTTTATTTATTTTACGTGATAGTCAGCACATGAACCCATTGATGTACTACTGAAAATCTACACCTTTTGCTGTATGCAAAAAGGTACATAGATACTAAAGTAGCATTAAACAGTGAAAACTCAAGCTCGTACCCTTAGTTGATATTGAAGGCAACAGTCCACTAGTTAGATAGTGGAAACTCCATAAAACTTTTAAACTTTGTAGCAATTTATTTAATTACTACAAGGTTTGGTCTCACAAAACAGGTTTTATGAACTTGTTAGACCAGTTATATTCCGAGTTACTATAGCAACAACATGTCACATGATAAGACAACACACAACATGGTCACAACATGGAGATCACTCAGTAGTATCCTGATAATGACACAATGTTTTACTGACACATTCTCATAGTATACTGGACCAATACAGAGAATTGCAAAATCTATGCAACACAGGAAGCAACAGAAACCTGACCCAACAAAGTTGTGGTGCTGTAATTTGACACATTTCAAAGTAGATTGATCACGTTTTGGCTGTTTACAGTTTTGTTTAAAAAGTTCTGCAAACCTCTGTATCACACTGAGGAATGTGTCATGTGAGAATTTAACAATAACAAATTTTATTCAACAGGATGCTGGCAAACTACATTTCATCATCTAACCAGCCAGATCTCAACCACAAGATAAATCCAACTGTTTGCCACAAAATGTTAATAATTAATTAACATAACCATAACTGTATATCTTGTTACCATGACAACCACTAAAATTAATATGATACAATACAAACTCACATTATTGTAGACTTCATTGTGATGTAATCCATTTCTGTAGGAGTTTCCAGAATTAGGACTTTACCTAAAAAGTGAAAAATACAAGATAAAGTGGATCAAATGTCAGGACCTTCCAGTACCAATGAGGAAGGCATATGGTACTGTCATCAATGACATACTCTATATTGGTGGAGGGCAGTGTCCAGATGATAATGATGAGTATTATGTGTTTGCCTACAACCTGAGGGAGAACAAGTGGACTAAACTACCAGCTGCTCTCCCACAACAATATGGGGTTGTTGTCAACATCAATGATGTGTTAGCAGTGATTGGGGGGTATGACTATATTACTGGCAGGCCAACTAATAAAGTACTAACACTAGAAGAAGATAAATGGACTACTTTATATGGTGATATGAAATGTGCAAGAGACAGACCTTTAGTAGTACCATACCACCAGTATACTATTGTAGCTGGTGGTGAAGATGAAGATTATGTAGCACAGGACAGTATTGAATATTTTAATACTAACACTAATCAATGGACCAAAACTAAAACATGTCTCCCCACACCAATGCGTTCCATTAGTGCTACAACCAGCAACAACTCCATAATCATCACAGGATATACTGGTGCAGATAACAGACGTTACAATACAACATACATTACTACTATAGATAGTATAGTACAATCTCATGATGATAACAACAAATGGAGTGAACTATGCCATACACCATATTGGTACACTACCATTGTCCCCCACACCATACCTCCTGTTATTGTAGGGGGAGAGGATGGACAATACAAGCCACAAGACAACATCATGTTATATGATGATACTAGTAACAGTTGGAGGACAGTAGGATCCCTCCCCATCAGATGTGCTGCCACAACAGTAGTTACTATAAATAACAACATCATTATTGTTGGAGGATGTAGTGATGTTAGGAATACAGAGACTGCTAGAGCTACCAGCCTCACCAGTGTGATGATTGGACAGTTGGATAGAGTATAAATAAATATTTGAATTATTATTATTCAGTTGTTGATTATTTGATAATTATAATATACCAATACAATAATATTATGTGTACTTTTTAAATAATATTTCTCAACTTTACACTAACACCTTCACAATAGCTTGTAGTGTATTTGTATAATTAGTAAGTGACAAATTTTGCAAAAAAAAAAAAAAATTGTTCATTTTGTGATACAACTGTAAAAGTACCAAACTATCTGTGGAAATTGAGTATGGGTATATTAAATGATTAGAGATGACACATCAAAATCATATATTGCCTTAGGGTATTATTGGTAACTTTAAATCTAGCTGGTCCGGAAGCCATACAAGTATACACAAAATTGTTTTCCTCTTACACAACATATCAATTTATTACATGTGCTATCAGAAGCTAAATATGGTAAAAACTGGTTTAGTTAATCTTCTGAAGGTACTAATAATAGTACAGGCATAATCCACTAAAACTAATATGTCACACATCCATGGCTTCATCTAGTATAACTCTCCATGCTTAAGATTACAACCTACAGAGCAATGTTTGAATACCGTATTGTCTAGAATAGTGGCCAGGGCGTTTATTTCTTTCGAGCAAATTTCACCCAGACCCAGTGGCCTGGGTGAAAAGCTGAAATAAATGTGTAGACAACTTTTTACCCAGGCAACTATTTGAGGCAATACAGTAAGTGTCACTCATTTTGGTGATTGAATTTATACCACATAGTATTCAACCCATTACAATGATTGTACAGACATGCCTATCAGCGTTGAAACCAGGTCGGGTCATCCGGGTCAACCGGGTCACATTTTCTCCGGGTCATCCGGGTCCGATCCGGTTTACAAATTATCCAGGTCTGACCCAGATTGGATCATGTGAGAAACAAAATTGTTCGTTTGACTACGTGGAAACTTATAAACGCTATCGCATAGCTCTTTTGTGAGCCACGCCCACTTATCACATTACAAACACACGCCCATTTATTAGTAAGTGCAGTGTGTAGTACGAAACTGTGTCATTGGCTGTCTGCAAGCTTACGTGGAGCAAAGCCCACTAATCGATTATTGTATGAGTTGTATCTAGTCAAGTCTTGCAGCAGGACAAGCCCTTTTGTGAGCCACACCCACTTCAATATATCGGGAAATTGTAATACTGGGTATGCACAAAGCCACACCCAATTGCTGTCTGTAAACTCGCAGTAGCTACGTGGAACCAAAACCCACTGACTGATTTTTAAATTATAAACTTACCAGCTTAGTTATCACATAACTACTCGTTATTCAACATGAATCGATTGCTCAAAACGTGGTCGTGAGCGAGACTACCCGAAACATAGCTCTTATCGTACGCCTCGGCTTTAATTAATCCGGGTCACATCCGGGGTCTGACCCGGATTGCTATCCGGGTCAGTGGGTCATCCGGGTCAGCAGTAGTGACCCGGTTTCAACGCTGATGCCTATATATGGTGTTACAACAAGGTTTATAGACTAACACAAAGTAAATGTAATGTGGTTATCTGACTAGTTAAATGATGTAATTAATGAACTACTTGAGGGTCAAACATTAGTATATGTGACTGTATCTGGTAAAACTGGTTTATCACCAGTTTGAGTTTGCATGAACACAGAGCTACATGAATACACTATCAAATTTCACTGTCAAAATCAGCCAGGCTAGAGTGGTCTGCTTTTGATGTCTGCTTTTCCCAAGCCCAGTGGCAAGCCATACAAGTGGTCTGGGGATTTGGCCCATCATGGAGATGGCTATATGTGGCATGTGTGGCTGTACAGCTGTGTGGTGTTGAATAAAGACCTGTACTGTAAATTTTAGTGGATTTGAGACCTGATGGCTCATAATTTGGTCTAATTCATCCCTACACATTCCTCTTTAATTTTGAACAACCTCCTCTCCACCCCCACTCACCATTGCACCTGCATGAGCTGATACAGTCAACCTCAAGTTAAAATGGTGGGAAACTTAGTTGTTGGCTACTCTACAGTGGATGCTCTGAAAGGTAAGGAAATTGCTGTAAAATGTGTGAAAATTTGGTACACGTAACTTCAGCCATTGTTGAGCTACAACACAAACACTGACATTTCTCAACACATTTAAATAGGTGATGAGACCAGTTTCCGAGGAACAGTATAGACTATCCCATCCAAAAACAGCTTATAGCTGTAAAAAAAGTGCGCGTCCAAGTAAAGCAGAGTTAACTGCGACAAAAAGTAATGATATCATAATGCGGCCATGTGCGAGGTGTGCAAGTTGTAAAATTAATATTAGCTAATCAGATAATACAATGTTATTGTTAAAGTGTTAATGAGAACTATGTGATGCTGCTAGTTTTTAAGTGTGTGAGCATCTTCATAAATGCCACATAAATTTAATTCTCAATAAAGCAATGTGTATAGATTCTCTGATAGTAATAAATAGTTTGAGTTTGGCCGCCTTTCCTGTATAAAGGAAAGGTGGCCAAACTCAAACTATTTATTACTATCAGAGAATCTATACACATTGCTTTATTGAGAATTAAATTTATGTGGCATTTATGAAGATGCTCACACACTTAAAAACTAGCAGCATCACATAGTTCTCATTAACACTTTAACAATAATATTGTATTATCTGATTAGCTAATATTAATTTTACAACTTGCACACCTCGCACATGGCCGCATTATGATATCATTACTTTTTGTCGCAGTTAACTCTGCTTTACTTGGACGCGCACTTTTTTTACAGCTATAAGCTGTTTTTGGATGGGATTTCAATACTTTTTGTTAGAATAAGCAATGCACTGTTGATAACAGTAGGTGAGTTTCCATGGTTTTGACAGAAACCCCAGATTACAGTGACAGAATATTAAAATATAACTGTAATTTTAGTGGCCAGGGCCGCCCACATTGGGGGTAACTGGGGTATTTTGCCCCCTACCACAGCCCGAAAGGGGCCACTTGAATACCTGTTTAAAGAAAGATCGATATACTCTAATAGAGCAGTCAGGATCTAGACCCTTTCTTGCCCCTGGGTCCCTCTTTAACTCTTTTCCCTGGGCCCTCTAATTTCTCTGGACGGCCCTGTTAGTGGCATGCAACTGCAGTCAACTAACACCCATTTTAACTAGTAAACCCTTAATAACACTTTGCCTTTCATCTTATACTGCATTGAAACGATCAATATACTCTATTAGAGCAGTCACAAAACAGCTGTAACACAGCAATCAATATTTAGCATAGTTACAACTTCTGCTTAGCATCGGATTGCATAGTTTAAATTACTAGCTACTTACAGACTTTACAATATAAAAATATGGCACTTGTAAAAATGTGACTGTTCTATTAGAGTATCTCGATCTACTTCAAGCATTGACTAATTCAAGTGAAGAAGCTACGCCCCTGCCAAGAGATCTTGTGAAATGAGAATAGTAAAGAAAAGGCAAGTATGTACAGAGACAATAGAGGGGCACGTAATTATGTCCTGTTGTAAATAAACGCCTTTAAAATTTATATTACTACTAAATAAAAGCACCAGAATAGGCTTGTGTGGCTGTTGTCTCCAAGGTTGTCTCATTACTTGTCTTTTCGTGTTGAAGGGATTTAGTCGCAATTGGTGAGTTTAACTATACATGTATTTGTGTTGTAAAACTTAATTGTAAAAAGGCGATTAGCACATATCATGATAAACATGTATTTGTCACAGTAGAGTCTCTCACGAAGTCACGATCATTACGAGACATTGGATCCGGGTAAAAAATTTACTGCTATATTTAGAGGTTGTAGCGTTTGTATATCTTAGTATCTTAATAAATAATCCCCCATGATCACTAATCACTAATAGTACAGTGAAAACTGGTCATTATTCAGGCCGTAGGGACAAAATTTTCTGACCTTGCCTTTTAAAGAGGTGGCTGCATTATGCGGCCTTAAAAAAGGTAAGAAGCATGCTGTTCTAACTGGCTATAGAGATGGATTTAGTGTATGACAGCGTATGAGACAGTGAGTGCTGGCAGCAAGGGGGCAGCCAATCTGTTAGAGCACCAAAAGCACTGCTTCAGACATAGGCAGTTGACTGTCAGCCCCAAGTGTAAAAATTTTCACTATTGGTCCTTATAAGCTCCTGATGAAGAAAGTGATGAAGTCATTATCCATAGGATATATTTTTCAGAGTATCCATTTCAGTTCTACAATATAGTAGCCAAGCATAAGATGAACATAACACAGCATTCCAGTAGTTTAATGGTGACCACAACACTGCCTGAGTTAAACTGTGGTGAGATTTGAGACTACCAGAAGCCCTGGAATGTCTTCAACACATGAAATACCAAATATCTAATGCCTGGCTTTCATCCACAGTGGACCTGTCTTGGTGGCCACTTGTACAGAAGGGAAACAGCTGCCACACAGTCTTGCAAGCGAAACAGCTAGTTGCCACACCCCTTAATTATCAATTTGTAAAATCTTTAGCAAAATTGTGTGCGCGAGCAAGTGCGATGTGGCAGTGCCGTGTATATGGTTGCTGCCTAGCAGTGACACATCACGAGTATTGAAGTCACAATGCGTTACTGTATCATCCATCTAAATACAATCTCTGAATGTGTCATTTTGTGTAGAGAGCAATCTTCCACAAGAAGTGACCTGCAGGTTTCAGTGTATATTGTTAACCATTAATATAGTTCACAATATTGTGAACTATATGTACAGTGAAACCTCACTTAGTGGCCACCTCTTTAATAAGACCACCTTATTATATTGGCCACCTCTAGTAGGTCCCAAATATAGCTAAGCATTACTTATGACCTCATTAATAAGGCCACCTTGTTATTCAGGCCAAATTTTTTGGTCCCACAGCTGGCCATATTAATGAGGTTTCATTGTACTTATGTGAATTTTTATTTTTCGTAACTTTTCTTCAGGTTTACTGATGGGCACTATGAAACATTGTTGACTGGTACGTGTATAATGTGGTGACTTGAAATGCTAAAACAGTACGTAGCATGTCTTGTATGTACATGTAATGTGTTGTAATGTGTCCACACATCCACACATCTTAGAAATAAATATAATTGTATTCTCTATAAATAGTCAGTTCCATTGTGCCACTGGGTCATAAGTTGGTTGAGTATGGATCATCCAGGGCACTTGAGTCACATTTTGTCCTGGCCACGTGGATCTCATCCACTGACAGAATATACAGGATCAGATCACGTGTATAAATTACGGTAGAACTTGTTTATTGCCACTTTCACTCATTCAGCAGGTAACAGTGTATAAATTCTCAATTGGAATTGGCTTTTCAAGAGTGGTTGTCTTTCTATACTAGTGGCCATTAAGATAGGTTGTACTGATAGAGTGTACATACTAGAGATGCAACAATATCCTCCACTTAGTGTCGTTTGATAGTGATGCAATGGAGACTATGTATTATTGCATTTAAATACTATACTATTATATTACAACTATAGTACGTATTTATAACAGGAATGTTTGTTAACTGTTTAGACATACTGGAGCCACACCTACTCATCTGGATTCTACAAATGGAGTCATACCAACTTGTTGTCATCATACTTACTCGTTACTCCCATTGTGTTTGGATGAATATACATGCCGTCATGTGAGACTTGCTACCATGGCGGGCCACTGGAAAACATTTGCATAGCAGTTATATTACAGTCATTATTGTACAATTCTTACATTATTGTTGTGAAAAGTGTTTGGTATTCATGTGTCTCCTCTGTATGTTGTAATTACATGTGTAATTTTGTGTGGGGGTGCTATAAAATGCAATAAAGCATGGTGACAATTGTATTAGGCAATTTTGCACACTTCCTTTTAAGCTAGCTACATGTGCTAATTACTCACAGCTTGTGTCAACAACTGGTAACCGCAGTTGTACTCTTGTGTCATTCTTTAAGCCGCGCCCTTAGAGGACAAATTATGTGGGGGCGACTAATTTCAAAACGAAGGATGGTATGCAGCACCATAGATTATATCAAGAGTTTATAATAAGAGGAGAGTATCGAACTTCGCTATACCCAGTGAAAAATGAGCCCGTAAAGTATTCCGGATATCACAGTAATTTTGCGTAAACTCACCAGTTGTTGATTGCTGAGAGTTAACACGTTTTGGGCGGCTTTGAGAATGTCCGCATGTGTCCGCTTTAAGTTTCAGGATGGATGAAACTCCTTCGAGACGAGTGTCCTTTGCTCGTCAAGGTGAAGAAACGACTGACGATGAAGTTCTAATTGATGACCATCGTCATGGTATGTGTAGCAGTGGTGGGTCAGAGCGTACCGTTAGAATAGAAGTCGGCGATGAAGGTATAAGTGAAGAAACTGATAGTAACAACGTGGAGCTGGGTTCGCCAAGGTGCAATATTATCGATAAAGCAAAGATTGAATCATTTCACCACGAAGTTTGTGAGTTGGGAGTTGATAGGTTTCCAGAACTGTGCTTTTCACCAGTCCAGGATATTTCAGGTAATTCTATGTTAGTGATAACACAGCGTACTGTGATGCTTCATCCACCGTTTGGCTATACATCACGAATCCAAGTGACAATTACAGGTTTTGAATATGAGGTGCATGTACTGATGAAGAAATGGGAATCTGGTGTATTTCAATCAGTTTTCCATGTCCAAGAACTGTGTGAGAAATTTTGTAGAGATCCTTGTTATAAGTTTTGTCCTGGTATAGATCCATTGCACTACAAGCAACATTACTATGGAGCAATGCGCTTTGATATTTTAAGCGTTAGACAAACCAAGGAGCCATTTGCCCGTGTTGACTCATTCAATTGCAAATTGTTGTTTAAATTGGCCAGTAATGCTACCAGCAATGAGAAAAGCTCTAGTGAGGTGCAGTGCTCTGCCTGTAAGAGACTTGTGACTGATTTAAATTGTCAAAGGCGTCGCACCTTACAAGAGAGCCCCAGTAGAAAGCTGAAAAGACAGTCGTCGTCATCACGTGCCAGACTATCCTACATGTCTCCTGCTAGTCAACAAAGGAGAAAGTCAAATGCACAAAGTGAGAGATCAAACATGATAAGGAAGTTGGAAAAGTACAATGAATCTGATGTAACATTGAATGATGAACAACATGAAGAGATGTGTACTCTTGTAGAAAGGATTGGTAATGGTGATTTAGATGAGATTTTTCTTGAAGGGAGTGAGCATGGTGTGGGTGACCTTATGAAGGAGATCTGGTATACAGACAGTAAACGTCAGCAACAGCAGTTTCTGTGTGACCAATCCAAGAATGGTAATTTCTACATTATTCTGTTGCACTGTTAATTATTCTGCTCTGTTTTTTCTTCAGCTACGGGTGCTCGCGGAAACAGATGGAGTATGATTACCATCAGAATTGGTAAGCCACTGCAGGATTCAATAGGTTATATAGACTGTTCTTGTATGCAGTAAATAAATAATAAATTATGCATGCAAGGAAGGTTGGTGGCAGAAATTAGGAGTTTGATAAACTCAAATTTACAAAAAAATTTTTTGTTATTTTGTAGCCTTGGCAGTATATACCAGAAGCAGTGCAGCTTACGATGCACTGAAAGGATTTGGGATCTTGCAACTGCCATCAAAGGCCACATTGCAGGCTTATACTGGAGCATTCATGCATGAGCCAGGAGCAAGGAGTGAGTGTATTGAAACTCAAGTTGCCCGTTATGTCCTTTTTAAAGAGCAATGCAGAGAAACTGGTAGACAAGAACCGAGATCAGATGGTGTGCTTATATTTGACGAAGTAAAGGTAGCATGCCAGCTGATGTGGAATTCCCGCAGTCACCAGTTGATGGGTCTTGCAATGACCCACAAAGAGTTGCCTTCCCTTAATGATATTTATCGACTGCTGAAGGAACCTGAAGCTGTGCAGCAAACATCCTACATTTTACAATTTCTTTGGTGTGACCTGACTAGTGAATTTGACATTGTTGGGCCCTATTTCACTAGCCCATCAACAGTGGACAACAAATTTGTTATGGCATGCGTCATGGAGACAATCTACCTGTTCCAATTTCACGAACTTAAAACTAGTTTATTAGTTTGTGATGGTGCATCTCCAAATGTTTCAGTCATCAAAAGAAACCATGGACATGCTGGAGTGTACTCAGTAACAGAAGGTGAAGACGACATTTTTAAAGTAGAGCCATGGATGGTGAACCCATGGAACCCGCCACATCGAATATTTTGGCTGATCTGTCCATCACATCAGGTAAGCTATTGTATTGCCTAATGGTAATAATTATTTGATATTTTTTAGCTGAAGAACATGATTAATGCCTTGTTCTCTTCAAAGACAAGTGGCACAAAACATTTTCAACGTGTCGGTAAACCTAAGTTTGGATGGGATACTATTGATGACTTATATAAGCGAGAAATTGGTCGAGCTCAACTCAACTGTGCAAGGATGGTACCAAGGCTGAAGGAAACACATTGTCTTCGAGATGCATGGACAAAATTGAATGTGCTACCAGCAAAGATAATGCAGGTAAGTTATGGTGTTATTTTTTGATTGTAGAATGTACAGTGGTATTTTATTAGCAAGAACAAGTGTTGGGAGAGCTGCATTGGTATATACATCAAGACAACACTACACCAGAGGAATCAGCGAAAACTTCAGAAACACTTAAATACTTGGAAGCTTGTCATCATTTATTCGAGTGTGGCTTTCTTAGCCATGAAAGGGTCCAAAGCCTAAACTGTGATGTCATAAAGAACATTAATAAAGGTTACCACTATTTTTCTGGGTGGCTCACTGATCTCCTTGAGCATTGTATGTCAAACTACAACATGAATGTATATACTTACATCAACAGATCTACAGTTTCCACATACCAGCAACACACAGAAGGAGTTTCTATCTTGGCAAAGTATGCGAATAGGGTGGCATTGTGTACACTTTTGTTAATTATGTTTCTTTTGTTTATGTAGCGTGGGACCTTTTACGGATAGATGTTTACAGTTTTAATGCTTTTGTGAAATGGTTCTTAGAGACATATCCAACGTATTTCATCTCCCCACTCCGTATATCTGGTTCTGCTGTTGAGAGTCTATTCAGCCAGTATAAATATAGTGCTGGAGGGAAGTTGGATGCAGTTAATTATGTAACGTCGAGGTGTTCCCATTTGGTAAAACAGTGTACTACCAGTCATCAGGCAGGAAAAGGTTATAGGGACCAATCTATTGGTACATTGGAACTACCATTAATAAAACACAAGTATGGAAAGAAAGAACAACAACAATAACAAGTGTTTCTTACTAATGTATGTATTAAACATAATCAAGAATTTAAGTACCTAATTTACTGCTTAATTTTGTATGCTGAGTTAATAAGGTGCTCCTCAGGTTGACATCTACAGTTGACGCTAGTCCCTTCTTAGTAGCTAATTGTTGTTTCGTAGATGAGATGAACTCCTGGATTCTGGTATTGCATAGTTTCCTTGTAAATTCTTCACAGACGCCCTCAACGGTTCCTTCACTGAAGACATCAAGATTTGGTATCTTCTGTGATAACGCATTTTTGAATGATTGTTCAATGTTACGGTCAGCTTTGATAGTGTCATGAGCAACCTGAGTTAAAAAAACAACATATAACATTGTTGTGTATTCATGTGGTGGCTTTCCTTAGTATGCTTAAATGTAGTACAATTTACCTTGATCAATTCATCTCCATGTTCATTTAGCCCCTTCAAGTTGACCACTTCTTTTAGAATACTATCAACTTCACGGAGGTACAGTATGAAGACTGGGTCAGGAAAATACATAAATCCTCTGTCACGATACTGTAAGTACCCAGGAATGCAAGATTTATCCTTAACGTTCATGGCTTGCAAAATAGTGATCTTCTGAGAAAGACTATCTTTGCAGTTATCTGAGCAGTGCTTGATATCTTTATACAAACCATGTAGCATGCTACAAAGTGTTGCTCCCCCAAAGCGGTAATAAACGCCATCATCATCTGCTTCTATTGTAATGGTTTCAGGCTGCAGAAACTTCTGCTGAAACCGAGCAACATGATCCAGTAAAAAATGATAGACTGTAGATGATATGGTCATCATAACTTTGTTACAGCGTGGAACAGGAACACCATTAGCTTTTGCAAACCCCAACCATGTGTTTCTAAGTGCACTTACTTCATGTCCCGACAATTCATGATAATCAATATCTTGTAAAGAATGCTCTTCACTGAGAAGAAAAACGCTGCAATATTTAAACCAGTCAATTTGGAATTGTAAGTAAGCATCCTGTTGTTTCTTGCTGGAGACATACATTGCTGCAAAGTAACGCTGGTGATGAATCATCAAACCGTGCAGCGGCTGTTCGGTTGAGCACACAACTTCTGTAAACTCTATCAACAACATATTACCTTCAAAAGTTGCTTTTAACTTGGCAACAATTTCACAGCGTAGAATCTTGTCATCGATTTTCTGTAGTGATTGCAACAAGCTATCTCTGTCAGATTTTTTCATCGCCTTTGTTTTGCTCTTCTTGGTCTTCTTCCTTTCGACAACAGTTTGTTTGTCATGCATTGGTGTTACTGTCTTCGTCTTCTTTGCTGCGCGCTGTTTAGAACAACCAGTTGCCCCATTCCCGTCACTCGACTCGGTACCCTGAGTTTTTGTAAGCCTTCGTCGTTTTTTTGCTGGTGAAGCTGTTCGTGACTGCTGCTGCTCTTTGTCGTGAGCTTTCCTGCCTTTCCCGGTACCTCTTCCTCGACCTCGTCCACCACCACGTGCCATTTTGTACACAAGATTATGGGCGCGCGTAAAAGGAGCACGCCCGGTATCTTTCATGCGGCGCAAGTAATTAGTCAGCAATCAACAGTCGGTAGCATGGCATTTGATCGAGGCCATAGGACTTTACGGGCTTATTTTTCACTGGGTATAGCGAAGTTCGATACTCTCCTCTTATTATAAACTCTTGATTATATCTATGGACTATAATCTATGGCAGCACACTTCTTGGTGGCTATATGTACTGATTAACTACATAGAGCACCAGTTCATCAATACCCAGTGACCGCAGTTATGCTCTGCGTCATTATTTAAATTCTGAGTAAAATTCTTAGAGAGCAAATGACGTGGGGGCGACTAAATTCAAATTTCAAACTAGCCATTCTCGAAAACAAATGTTTCAATCTGAACGAAACTTTCAGAACAGTTTAAAGACACATTGCCCTACATGCCAAGCGAGTATTGCGGAAAACAACAATCTGGGATTTGTATTTGGCCTCTAGGTCGACTGAGGACGACTGAAACTTCGTTTGGTGCTGAAATCACGACTGTAGGGTAATCATGTATGGTGAAATCGATGATGTGAATCTTGAGGTGATTGAGTGAACACTGAAGCGATAACAGGGCGATCAATGTTCGGAATGCACAAAGGAACGCAAGGCATACACCTGCGGTTGTGTCTAACTGCATGCGATAAAAAAAAAAATAAATAAATAAAAAATGAAACTTCCCCTTTGATGTCGGCAACCTCGATCATGAAACAATCGGCATGGATTTGCTTCACTGCTTGTGTGGTAGTTACTAGTGACATGATGAGTTCAACTCCAGAGTTTCAGAGGGATAGCGTAAGTGACAGGTGGATTACAGGAAGGCCGGATTTGACAACGTTCGTTCTTGTAAAATCCTCACGTAGTGGTCGCGTCATTTATTGTCTGCGGCGCGTGTTTCTGCTTTACTGGCCGCGCGACTCACTACCGTGAGTCTTGATATGATGAATACATGTTCTGAAGCACTGATTCAATTTTCATCAAACCTGTTATTATTTATTATAGTATGTTCACGTTGAGCTGAATCCTGAAAAACAGCTAAAAATTAAAAGTGGAATTTTTCTCAACAGAGTTAACATTTCAGCCACTCAGATGATTATTAGTAACAGCAAAGGTGTCAACAACAGACACGTATAGTTTGGCTCCATTACAAGTTTGGGAAAGGGCTGTAGTGGCCACTGTACTTATATGGCTTCCCCATAGGAAATGTATTGTGAAAATTTTGATTGGCTGTAAATATCATGTCAAACATTTGAACAAAAAGATTTTGAAATATTTTTAGCGGATCAAGCAGTACTACAGATGAGCCAAATTTCAAGATCGTGTGTAATTGCATCCATGAGTTATTAAATGTTTTTGAGGATTCAGCTCAACGTGAACATACTATAACACTTTACAGTGACCATTGACTTTGAGAAATAGTCTCGTGGTGCCTGACCCTTATGGCGCTCAACCCTAAAGATCGGGCATGTGACACTAGTACAGCAAGTTTCCTTGGTTATCCCGTGACCCTTCCTTTTATTACAAAGGTACTCTATAACTGCTTCATTTGTAAAGACTGTGATATATCACTGTCTTTACATGTGATATATCCCAGTCTTTACATGTGATATATCACTGTCTTTGCTATGTATGGTATACTATACTGAAGTTATTTGGTGGCAATTGCCTGCATATGTAAGTTTACAACAAACATTTTCAAATAAATGAACAACACAACACTTGCAAGCAGTAGATACAGTATGGAGGGAAACTTTGGAGGAGGAAAAATTTGGTGAATCAAGCAAAATATCACTGTTGGCGAAATAAAATATAGTGAATTGTTAGCAAAGTGCACGCCCTATTTAATTAATAAGATTACTAATTGCTGTGTCTGAAGCGAGAGCTGGAAATGGGAGTGCCATGCCTCTTCAGTGCCTGGAGTTAGCTATCAACTAAAAGATAATACTATAGACAGTAGATCTACACCCTCTGGAATAGAGAATATCATACTTAGTATAGGACTCGCTACTTGTTACACCCATTTCAAGGTGAGGTTTGAGGATACCATGTGTACAGTAGCTAGCTACCTAGTGAGGTAGTCGAGGCAGGCTTGGTTCTAGCATGATTCCTGTCCCAGTAGCCCTTAATCGAGTAGAAAATTGATTAGTTCGAGGCTTGGTTTGCTGTTTTCTTCACCAGCAAAACATTTGGATGGGCAAATTCATGGTCATTCACCAATTCGCCAAATTTTAATGCTGCCAAAGTTTCCCTCCATACAGTAAACAGCAATATATAGTGTCAGTGACCGATTATTGACCAGTATGTATTATCGACTTAACTTCCCATAAAAATAATGAGTTCCTCCATAAACTTGTATTTGTTTGCTGGACTATTCTAATGGTTTATATCCCATTTTACAAGTGGTTAATTGTCAGAGAAGGATTTTACAACATGTGCTTCCTGTTGCAAGTTTGTGGTATTGTAATGTAAAGGTGAGTTGCTACATTTTGGTAGAGAAAAGGGTAACAAGTCACCAAAAGAGGTCATATACAAGTACACGATGGAATTTAAACATATTGCCTCAGGTTTTATAGATCCTTACAATTATGATGAAGCCTCAAACATGTCTAACTGATAAGCTGGATCAGTTGCTACACAATTCTCCATATGTGCCTTTGATCACTTGTAATGAACTGACAAAACCAGCTCAAGGTTATCATTAGCAGAAATGTGCTTTAATAGAGATATTATTCTAATGGGTAAAATGTATGGAGTAATACCAGTTATTGAATATTTCCCTATAAACAATACTGTAAAATATGCTGCCTCTGCTTCAAAATTTTGTTTTATCCCACTAAAACCTACAGTAGATGTTAGTACAAAGCACATTCATGGTTAATTAACCCCCAGCCTGCACTAATGTTCAAGTATTTTACCAGAAATGTATGGTAAAATATCAATTTGTAAGCAAATACGACATATAAAACGGTACTTAAAGAAATGGCATGTCTTCTACTTTGCTGGATAACTAGCTAAGGACATGTTTTATGAAAGTATGCAGCAGTTTATTAATTTAAGGACATACCCTTTCTGCCAAATTGGCTAAAATGGCGAAATGTGTATGGATGCTTTTAGTACACTACAGCTCTCCTACAGTTACAGTATGTGTACACTAACTGTGTGGTCACAATGTACCCACCATGTTTACAGGACAGCTGCTTTGTTGATCCTTATGTTAGTGGCAATGTGCTAAAACAAAAAAATATGGTAGTATAATCACATGCACTTGAATATAATCACACATTAAAAAACAATGCACAAAACAGAGCACAGGATACAACACTCCAGGGCTATTATCTATGCAATAATGTGTGTGGGTGGGCCCAGTTCACTGAGATGTGTATCGTGCGTGGGAAGATGAATCACCATAGATTTTGTTGTCTGTTTTTAATGTCATTGCACTAAGTGGTGCATTTTCATGTAACAAATACATTTGTCTTCTTATAGAATGTTTAAACACTGCTATTTTATTATTACCAATTGCATGTGTGGGAGTTTTGCCCACTTCCACGTCCTTCCCCCACCCCCATATATGGTGCACTGCCTATACTATGGTGGTGGCACAAAATGTAAAAATGGTGGGCCTTTAAAAAAAAAGATCTTAATAAAACAAATTTCTTGTAATGTTCTGTTAAGTCTTCAAGAAGGTTAATAGCAGAACTGTAGTTTTCATCATTGTTGTATTGATAAAGATAATATTTCATATATTATTAAACTGGTTGTGGTCACATTCTGATTATGTAATTGATCGGAAACTTGGTGGGTGTGTACATTGTTACACACTGAATTGCATCATCTATGGCAGAATAGGGTAGAGTTTTCAGACGTAGTGCATTTTTGATAATTTATATATGGAATATGTGTAGTCAATAACAACTACCGATGGCCAATAATACCTACTTTGCATGGTCTCAGTCTACCATAAAGAGCATTAAAATGAATTGATTGTCACGAAATTGGTACTAATTGACAACCTCTCAAAGAAATGAACTGGAACAAGCCAACGATATTCACGCCACTTAGCACTTCAAACCACTCAAATGTGTTAATCGCTTCAACTGATAACTTAAACACACATGTGACAGCATTAGACAATTCATTACATCATTGAATAAACCTAGCCTAACCTAATTACAAAACCAAAGATAAAATAAATATTACACTCCCGTGTTTGAGGCAACACAGTTGATCAAACATCTAACTACATAATTATAATTACAAAACTTAAAAAGTTCATTCACAAGACACTGTTGGGTTCTTGACTTCAACTGGGTACAGGTGTAAAATACTTCGCTTCAACAAACGTGTTGGAGTATCACCACTCCCTACTCGTACCAATGCTGCTCTAATCTTGCCATCTCTTCCAGCAATCAGCTCTTCCACAAGTGCCAGTTTCCAAAAGGCTCTCTTCGTGCTATCGTCCTTCAAAACAACAACATCTCCAACAGTGACATCTATAGAAGTTCCTGTTCGTCTTGAATTTACTCGATGTGATTCCCTCAGTCCTGTCAAGTATTCCTTCCTCCATTGCTTGGTAAACTGATTCAACAAGTGTCTCTGTGTCTTGTACCTCTTGGTGAGTGTTTCATGCGTACTGGATATATCAAAATGACTGTCATTCAGTTTTTCAGTAATCCGTCGTCCATAAATCAGGTGGGATGGAGAAAGAGTATAGCTGATTCTATCAACATCATCCTGTACATAAGTGAGGGGGCGAGCATTGATGACTGCCTCAACTTCAATAAGAAGGGTTTGTAACTGATCATAAGTTAAACTGGTACGACCCACAGTCTTTCTAAGACATCTCATCACTCCTTGTACCATCCTCTCCCAAAATCCTCCCCACCATGGTGCCTTCTCAACAATAAACCTCCATATAATTCGATTATTGGTCAAGTATTGACTTATCTCCTTTGACCTAGAAATCTTAATCAGTTCTTTAGCTGATGACTGAAAGGTTTTAGCATTATCAGACATCAACGTTGCTGGCAGCCCTCGTCGACTGGCAAATCTTCTTATAGCCAATAAAAAAGAATCTACTCCCATATTTGGGGTGAGCTCAAGATGAATAGCCCTCGTCGACACACAAGTAAACAGACATATGTATACTTTCTCACTGACATTCTTCTCTGAAATATACAGGGTCCAGCAAAGTCAACACCTGTGTGAGTAAATGGTGGCTGGTCTGAAACTCGTTCATTTGGTAAGTCTGGTGCTGTAACTGAAGAGTATGATGGTCCTTCAAGCTTACGGCAAACAGTGCAAGACTTTACAACTCTTCTGACGACTTGGCGTCCCTTCAGGATCCAAAAACGTTCTCGTAAATAAGTTAGCGTGTCTGCAACACCACTATGCTTTACATTCTGATGAGCCCACAAGACCAACAGTTTTACAAAATAATCATCATGTGGTAATATGGCTGGGTTCTTGCTCAGTAGACACAGAGATGAATTGTTGAGTCGGCCTTTACAACGTAAAACTTCCTGGTTATCTAAAAACAGCCCAAATTGCTTGACTAGTAGAGGACACGGACCTGAGCAAGAACGGAAATATTGGATTTCACGAGCAAAAAAACTACGTTGTATAGACTTAATCCATAATAGCTCTGATTGATTCATTTCACTACGAGATATGAAAGGTTCAAATGAGTCGGTTTGTTTCCTGCACCTCTTAATGAACCGAATCACATAAGAGGTTACACGCAATAATCGATTTAAGCCTCCATATTTCTTGCAATCAATCAACTCCTTAATAGACTGACACACAAAGGTTGAACTTGTGGAGACCAAGGAAAGAGTAATTGGGGTTATGTTCTTTACCATCTCCATCTGTGCTTCATGATTGAGGTCATACACTTCAATGGTTGGCCAGTTTGTAATTGATTCCCTCAGGAAGTCCGGTCCTTGGCACCACAATACTTGGTCAATCAACTCTGAAGCCATGGTGCCCCTTGAAGGCAAATCAGCCGGATTTAATCTTCCAGGGCAATGTCTCCACAACTCTCGATCACTAAGCTGACGGATCTCATCAACTCTGTGTTGCACGTACTGTTTCCATACCTTGTCATTACGGATCCAACAAAGTGCAGTCATGGAATCCACCCAAAAAAACTGACCATTGAGATTGGAAATCAAGCCTTGGACAACCTTAGTAAGCCTCGCAAGAATCAATGCTCCCAATAGCTCAAGTCGTGGAATTGTTTGTTTCTTAAGGGGAGCAACCTTGGTCTTGGATGCTACTAATCTCACTGATACACTTCCATCAGAGTAGCGAGTTCTAAAATACAATACAGCCGCATAGGCATGTTCTGAAGCGTCACTGAACCCATGGAGCTCAACTCTTTCTGGGCGCTTCCCTAATACAAAATAACATCTGGGTACCACAACCATATTCAAGGTATTCAAGCTCTCTAATAATTGATTCCACCTATGAGCCAGGTCTGGCGGGAGAGGATCATTCCAGTGGGACTTGTTAACACAAAGTGTTTGAAACATTATCTTCAGAAGAATAACAAACGGACTAAGAAAACCCATTGGATCAAAAATGGCAGCAGTCACACGCAGTACCGTTCGTTTGTTGGATGGCAAGCCTCTTGCATGAGTCTGTAACTCCCCAAAGCAGAATCTAAATTCATCAGGCTCATGAAACCATTGAATTCCAAGTAGCTTGTCTGAATCAGGTTCTAATTCCTTCACCCTATCAAACTCCAATTTGGGTTTCTGATTATTCTGCTCTGATTTAATCATCGATAACAAAGAAGGAGAATTGGAATTCCATTTGCGCAAGTTAAAGCCACCATCTGACATCACTGATTTAGCTGTCTTGTATAACTTAAAGGAATTACCAATAGTATCAGCCCCAGCAATGAGATCATCAACATACAAGGACCGCTCTATACACTGGCACAGTTCAGGCTGACTGTCATGGTACTTATGAGTGTGGTGAGCAATTACAGCTCCTAGAATGGCTGGTGATGGTCGCAGCCCAAAAACTAAACGGGTAAATCTAAATTGAACAACTTCACTATCTTCACGGTGAGGGTCCTTGAACCAAAGAAAACGCAACATGTCTCTGTCAGACTCACTAATGCCAATCATGAGAAAGGCCTTCTCTATATCTGCAGTTAATGCTATTGGCACAAAATTCACCTAAATTGTCATTATTAAAATTTTTACCATTAACCTACCATCACAGCCATTTCTTGGCCGCCACCTTGGATTTCACATCTTTTTTCACCATAGCCTTTTTGAGGGCCGCACACTTTTTTTACAGCTTGGCTGTTTTGGATTAGATTTCACTTCTTTTTGTATTTGTATACCCCAAAGCCGGCCTATGGCCTGCTTTGGGACTTTTTAACCTATCTTTTTTTCTTTACCACAGGAAGAAGAAAAGATGAAGCAGATGTACCTTAAATATTTCTGATTTTATCAGTAAATGTACAAATTATTTATATAATACATAAATTTATTATAGAACTGTCCATGGTGGTTTCTGTGTAACTGAACACTCTTCAAGGCAACTTCTTCTAGCTGATCTCTCTACAGGGTGATTTGTTTGTAGCTGAACTATCAACAAGGTAACTTCTTCTAGCTGTTCTCTCTACAGGGTGATTTATTTGTAGCTGGATTCTGTACAGGTGATTTGTTTGCTGCTGAGCTCTTTACAGAATGGTTTCTTTGTAGCTGAACTCTCTACAAGGTAACTTCTTCTAATTGATCTCTCTACAGGGCGATTTGTTTGTAGCTGAACTCTCTACAGGTGATTTGTTTGCAGCTGAACTATCTAGATGATGGTTTCTTTGTAGCTGAACTCTCTACAAGGTATTTCTTCTAGCTGAACTCTCTACATGGTGGTTTCTTTGTAGCTGAACTCTCTACAAGGTAACTTCTAAATGAACTCTCTACAGGGAGATTTGTTTGCAGCTGAACTCTCTTCATGATGGTTTCTTTGTAGCTGAACTCTCTACAAGGTGACTTTTTCTAGCTGATCTTTCTACAGGGTGATTTGTTTGTAGCTGAATTCTGTACAGGTGATTTGTTTGCAGCTGAGCTCTTTACAGAATGGTTTCTTTGTAGCTGAACTCTCTACAAGGTAGCTTCTTCAAGCTGATGTCTCCACAAGGTCACTAGTTTGTAGCTGAACTTTCTACATGGTGGTTTCTTTGTAACTGAACTCTCTACAAGGTAACTTCTTCTAGCTGATCTCTCTACAGGGTGATTTGTTTGCAGCTGAGCTCTTAACAGAATGGTTTCTATGTAACTGAACTCTTTACAAGGCAACTTCTTCTAGCTGATGTCTCTACAAGGTCACTAGTTTGTAAACGAATTCTCTACATGATGGTTTCTTTGTAACTGAACTCTCTACAAGGAAACTTCTCCTAGCTGATCTCTCTACAGGGTGATTTGTTTGTAGCTGAACTATCAACAAGGCAACTTCTTCTAGCTGATCTCTCTACAGGGTGATTTGTTTGTAGCTGAATTCTGTACAGGTGATTTGTTTGCAGCTGAGCTCTTTACAGAATGGTTTCTATGTAGCTGAATTCTTTACAAGGTAACTTCTTCTAGCTGATGTCTCTACAGGGTCACTAGTTTGTAAATGAATTCTCTACATGGTGGTTTCTTTGTAACTGAACTCTCTACAAGGAAACTTCTCCTAGCTGATTTCTCTACAGGGAGATTTGTTTGTAGCTGAACTCTCTTCAGGTGATTTGTTTGCAGCTGAACTCTCTACATGATGGTTTCTTTGCAGCTGAACTCTCTACAAGGTAACTTCTTCTAGCTGATCTCTCTACAGGGCGATTTGTTTGTAGCTGAACTCTCTACATTGTGGTGTCTTTGTAGCTGAACTCTACAAGGTGATTTCTTCTTGCTGAATTATCTCTTTCTATAGTTGCATGAATTCCCTACAAGGTAACTTCTTCTAGCTGATCTCTCTACAGGGTGAATTATTTGTGGCTGATCTCTCTACAGGGTGACTTGTTTGTAGCTGATCTCTATACAGGTTACTTGTTTCTAACTGATCTCTTGAATTCTCTTCGGGTGACTGCTCTATTAAGATGACTGCTCTATTAGAGAATCTCGATCTCGCACTTACTACACCAAGTTGGATTACGTGTTATAACTCCGTAACTTTAAATCTGATTCTTCTACACCATTGAAGAGCCTTTCTAAGATGATAACTCCATCTGTACAGCGATTTTCAAAGCATTACCCCAAGCGGTTTACCTGGTAGGCGTGGCAAGCAGTCATTTTTTATTAGCTAATCTCGATTGCGTAATTGTTACACACTGTTGGTTTTTTCGTTGTATCTTCCTGGTTTTTAGCTCGATTTCTTTCAAACCACAAAAGGTTTGAGGTTCAATAGTTAACCTATTCACCCACCTATTTTCAGCTTCTTCCAATGCGCAGTTTACCCTGTAGGCGTGACAACATATTGGTGTTATTTTTCGTGAATAATCGCTCATAACTCTTTGCTTGCCTGTTTATCGTATTCCAGCCAAAGTTGGTACAGAGATGAGCCTTTATACCCCCCTTCTGTGTGCCAAATTTCAAGGCGATCGGATGTGGCGTTCGCGTTTTATAGCAGTTTTTGTAAGTGTGCGAAAAGAGGAAGAAAAATAAGAAAAAAAACGAAGAAACTAAGCCAATTTTTGAAGTCGCATATCTCGGGAACGCTTGAAGCGATTTCGCTCAAATTTGGAATGTGGAGTGCTGAAGGTGGAGGGAGTGTCCACAGCAAAAACCGTCTTGTTTCATTAAGGCAGCACAGAGCTACGGAGGTTCGAAAATTGCGTTTTCTTTCTTCCTGTCAATATACTCACGGGTGTTACGCGCCGGCTTCTTGGGCCGCACGACACACAACCGTGTGTCTTGATCAAATGACTACGAAATCGTACCATAACGTCAAAAAATAATCTGGGAATAAGGTTAGGCCCTGTTTGTAAGCAATCATTCAAAGATAATCCAGACTCCTTTGATTTGGCAGACCCATCATATACTATTCTGACCTTAGTAGTGCTCCGCCCCTTCCGTATAACAGGCTGGTGGGGCCAGGGGCGTAGCTAGCCAGACGGTGGTGGGGGGGCAGGCATCCCCCACAAAACACTCGACATTGTTCATAATTGCACAAAAGGCTAATGACCCAATGATGGGCTAGCCAACATACGGTGTTGTATTATTACAGCTTATGTAACTAGCTACATAACTACTGCATTACTGATTGCTACCAGTTATCACTTATCAATGGAAATATTTTCGTCGAGCATCGTCGCACGTGCCACAACTGTACTCCAACAAATTCGCCCACAATCCAGTAGAACTATATTGTGAATAGTTTAGTAGAAATACAATGTGTCACAGTTACTTACGTCAGCCACAGTCTGTGCTGCAGTCCTAGCACACTGGCATAGTATGACGAGCTCACTCACTTCAGCCGGCGAAATTGAAACGCCATGTATTGGCACGAAATCCCAACTCTATACCTTTCCTGTTAGCAGAATTTGTAAGCTTGTGACAGATCATCTGACTGACTGACAAAGTGAAAAAAAAATTTAACTGGCATGCCGGGCCACTACACTGTACGAAGATCCAGTGTGATTAAGTCGGGAAAATAAAGTTGGTCCATTTAACACTTTATCACCTCGTAGGTTTGTAGCATCATTGCATATCACTTGTCACTTTTGAGTTGCGACTCTTGCGAAGTCACTTTGAGCGGGTCATCTGTCTTTAGATTTGAAAAATGCAATATCACATGAGTAGTGTAGGCTAAATATAGAATTGTGTCTAATATTTTCGTTCGGTGAAGGCCTAGTGTCTATACGGGGGAATCCCTGGGGATTCGGGCATACCTTATTTTTAGCGCATCGTTTTATTAATTGCTTGTAACGCGCAAGAAATCATCGTATTATTATCACCATTCACAAACGAGTTGAATGTTGTGTGCACTCGCGTAGTAGCGCACAAACAATAATTTGGGATGCGTGTCAGTTACTGGAAAGCTTGTGACGGAAGTTTTTAAAAACATCACTTAGTGACGGGGGGGCAAATGCCTCCCCTTGCCCCCCCTTAGCTACGCCACTGGGTGGGGCATGTAATGAATAGAACCCTTCTCCTTGTTAGTTTGTTGCATGGGAATACTCTCAATTATACCCCTTTCTAACTGATCTTGTATAATGCAATCATTTTCATGAAGAATGTCAGGATTCTTAAGCAATCTTTTATGAAGTAATTTCAAACGACTAAAACAAGGATCACGATTATCAGAAAGCTTAACATGGTCCCCTATCCAAGGTAAGCCTACCTCATAGCGATTGCCCTTAAATTTCAACCCTTGTAGAAAAATGTCATCTGAAGGGGCATTCTCAATACATTCAATACCAAGAGTCTCAACTTCCCAAATTTCTTAAGAGCAGAAACAAGTTGGTCATCCTGGGATTCAGAAGAACTAGATTCATTAAAATAACTAATAGCAAGATTGGAATGAGTATGGGCCAATTCCTCAGTAACAGCAGTCGCAGCAGGTCCTGATATAAGCCAGCCCAATGTACTACAAACAGCTATAAGTCCTCTTTCAGTACGAATAATCTCCCCAGTCACAATGGACCAATAGAAGTCTGAGCCTACGAGAATGTCAATGTGGTTCTGACCTGGTGAGACCTGGCAATCAGCCAATTCGAGCACTAAGGTCAACAGGACTGGGTAGTGCAGAGCATATAGTTGGAAAGCTTAATGCATTAATACAATACAAGTTCTCACTCCCAGGTTTCCGCAAATACACTCTAACAACATCACAATTCTGTGTTTTAAACTTACTATCACTGAAGGTGTTGAGGTTGAGCTTCTCCTTTCTGATGGGTGATAGTCCAAGTCTTGTCTTCAATGAGTCTGTGATGTAGGAGCATTGGCTACCATTATCAAAGAGTATCCTCACATTCTCAATGCTGGTTTCACTTCCATTAGTAGCTTCAGCCCGTGCGGTCTGTAGTAAAACCAATTGCCTGCTCTTCACAGTGTTAATAGTATTAGCAGTGGTATCTTCAACTGGTGTAACCTGTTCCACATTATGGTCACGTTGGTTTGTTGTTTGTGGTTCACACAAGGACTGGTGGTGTCTACGACGACAATAACGACAGTTTCAGTGAGATTCACAGTCCCGAGCCCTATGATTAGACTTCAAACAAACAAAACATCTCCCCATTCTTATTAAGACTTCCTTACGATCTTTCACACTGACTACCTTCTTACATGAAGCTGAGTAATGTGCCTCACCACAATACACACATTTGACAGTGTAGTTATTAGTTACTAAAGAGTTAGCAGTAGGATTAAAGCCACCAACATGTGTCTTAGGGTGAACAACACTCTTCTGTGATAAGATTCTGGCCCCTTCACTAGTTTCCCTAGCTTCAACTTCTATAAGAATAGTGCTCATCAGGTGATTAATCTCCCAGGTTTCCTCTCGATTCTCTCTAGCCACTCTCAGACGTACTCCATCTGGTAGTTTGGACATGAGGACAGGAATGAGCACACTACCATACTGGGTAGTCTCAATGCCCAGGGATTTCAACCCACGTATGTGAACCATCATCTTGTCATATAACCGTCTCAAAGGCTGGGCACGATCTCCAATACAAGCAGGAAGTCTGAAGATTTCTTCCATATGGGTAGCAATAATCTGTTTAGTGTTGCCAAATCTCTTCTTCAATAATTCTATAGCTGATTCATAGTGGGCTTCTGTTAGACTGAGCCCTTGAATGGTTAAGGCAGCAGCACCCTCAAGCAAAGAATGCAGGTAATTGAACTTGTCAATTTTTGATATTTCGTTGTTGAACTGCAGACTTAAATGAATCCCAAAAGGATACCCACGCAGTGACATCACCTTTGAACTTAGCCAAACTCAATTTGGGTAGACGCGTTTTTGCAACAGCTCCAGGTGGTGACGCAACAACAACAGCTGGGGTGGTACTAACTGTGTGGGGTGCGGGGGTTTTACTCTTTTCACCACCTTTCATAACCCTTACGTAATATTAAGCTCAAAAGCATCCAGACTTCCTACTGTAGTTGTTGCTCTCTCTCTTCGACTTTAGGGCACGCATCTAGTAGTTGCCGCGAGTAGTCGACTTTAGGGGATGCATCCAGTAGTTGCCGCGAGTAGTAGACTTTAGGGGAAGCGTCCAGTAGTTGCCACGAGTAGTAGACTTTAGGGGAAGCGTCTAGTAGTGTTAGCGTTAGGGTTAGAGTTCAGCTTTGGTTTCTTCTTCACCTTTAGGGTTAGGTTCTTCTTACTATATACAGCTTATTTCGTTAGTCACATTTGTAAGATACAAAAGAAGGGAATCAATGGAGCTAGCAGCGGTAGCATAATCGGTAGCACACTGGACCATCACACTGGGATCCTGGCTTCTAATCCCCTTCAATACTGCACTTTTTTTTTTGCCTTTTTGGTTCACCGTTTTTTGTCTAAGTTCTGTAGGGTTATGAAATAGGGTGAAAAGAGTGATACCCGGGGTGCGGCAAATGGCGGTTGTAAGGCTACGTCAATTCGACGCTTATAGTCCATTATCTTGGCTACCACAGTTTCAGCATCATTTGCCTCTGTTTCAATTTCTTCCAATGAACACAGGTTCAAGATATCACGATTAAGGGTCTGTAATGTCTGTTCCTTAGCATTTAACTGTTGTCGTATCACGGTTAAACGGTCGATCTGTTCAGTGGTTAGTGGTTCTGTGGCCGCTAGTTTTTTTTTTTTTTTTTCTTTAGTTAGCTTCGTTACGACTCCACGGTGTGATCCTCTAACGGTCTTCAATCGATCCAAGTTTTCACTCATGCTTGCTCTCGATCTCTACGGCGTGAATGAATCTAAAAATAAAACTACGAGAATACACAGTTCAGTCTTATCAGTACTTCACCTCTACTGGTGCCGTTTAAATGCCCCGGCACAAAGGATTCTGCGTGTAGGGGGCTTCAGTGAGTTTCTTGCCCCACTTGGGCGCCACTTGTCACGAAATTGGTACTAATTGACAACCTCTCAAAGAAATGAACTGGAACAAGCCAACGATATTCACGCCACTTAGCACTTCAAACCACTCAAACGTGATAATCGCTTCAACTGATAACATAAACACACATGTGACAGCATTACACAATTCATTACATCATTGAATAAACCTAGCCTAACCTAATTACAAAACCAAAGATAAAATAAATATTACATTGATCTACAAAAATGGGACCACAACTACTTTATAGTTGAAGAACAGTCAAAATGGATGCTGAAACTGGGAGTTTGTAGGACCTTTCTTCACCGAGTTATGAGTTAAAGGATGAAACTTGGTCAATAATCGGTTGCTTAATTACACTACAACATAATCATCAGGAAAACAATGAAGTGTTTTAAAATTATATCAGTTTGTATTCACCTGAGCCTCCACCAAAACCAGTAATATCATAAAAGGTGAACATGTGTTCACTCCCAATGATTTTGTACTGGAACAAACATGTTTTCATGCTTGCACATCTGAATCATCCCTGCTCAATATCTTTAAAAAAAAACTCATTAGCTCTTATCAAAGCATGTTGTTGATAAACAATTCCAGCACTTGAAGGGCTTCACAGTGATACTAAATGTTTGGTAACATAACAAGAGTTATTAACAACAGGACTAGAACTGACTATAGAAATTAACAGATATAATTGTGACTGAATCCAAATTGCACATTAGAAATTTTGAGACAAGCAGTTTTAAAGATTTTAAGCCTAATATTATAACTTGTCAAGAGGTTAGTTTTCAAAATGGAGGCATAAGTCCAGACACGAGATTACAGGGCTACATGTGCTGGCTCCTTAGTGGCTGATGTGCAGCAAAAAAACCACATAGAAAATGTTTGTCCAACTATATGAGTCAATCCACCTGTGCACCACTGATTCTCATGAAGCCAGGTCCTTCACAAGACCAGAAACTGACATTTGAGTTTGCCACACTGTTGTAATATGACATAATACATGTGTGTATTACTGTGTAGCTTTGTAATCAGACAGGTTGCCTCTGTAAATCACCACATAATGTAGTTAAGGTTTTGAATTAGTTTTGTAATTGTATTCACATGCTTCTAGAAGTTTCTGGACCTGTACAGAACTTTTCTGTGGTTTTGTAGGTATAAAAGCAGTTGTAACTTTTAATACTTTAGAGTAGAATTGAGTAGCTGTACACTGTGTGACACTGTTTATTGAGTAGCTGATTAAAAGCTATTTTGTAGCAGACATCCCAACTCTCACGCATTAGGCGTGAGTCTCACTCTTTGGCTAGTAATCTCACGCTCTCACGCCTAACCCTCTGTTTCTCACTCTTTCAGCTTAGTTCTCACGCATTTCTCACGCCTGATCTGCTTAGTAATTAGCCCTGTGCTTAAAATTGGGCAGACCTGTGCTTATTTTTGGACTTAGAACATGCGACGACCTTTTTTTTTTGGTCTTCACTACCAAAAATCCTGGAGCTGCACTTGAATCTGGTCCACACTGCTGGTAGTGTTTGAGGTCTCACTCCTAAAATTGTTCAGAGGTTGGCATCTCTGTTGTAGTCAATTGTCAGGTTAATTTGCGAATCTGCTAACACACACCACCCACACCACCTGTTCAAACCAGCTTCAAGTAGTTTGAGTAATACTGAGGATCATAAGCAATAGACTGGTAGTGTGGCTATCCAGTGGTGGTGGTAGTTTGATTTTGCAATTTCGTAAAATATATAAGATTACTATAATACAATTCTTCGTAAGTTAATTAAGTAAGATACAGTAAGATATGGTACCACATCAAACCTCTGGATATAGATGGGAAATTTATAATTGCCTATGAAACTCAGACCAGATTTTTACTGACACTGAAGCCACACTGATGTCAGTACATTTTATTGAGCTATACACAAGTGCATTTTAATTTTTTTATAGCAAGAGTGAAATTGAGAGGACTATACAGTATCAAAACACATACATATTGTGTATTCCCTACTACAGATACTCTAATAGAGAAATAGATCATAGCACAACAATAGTATGGATTTAAAATGGCAGCATGAGTTGTTCTAAACATAAGAACCTTTCACACTACTGATGTTATACATTATTAGTAATACAAACTATCTCCACTGACTATACCTCTGGCTTAGCACTGCTTCAGTAGAGGACTGCTCAGTTCAGTTCTTTTCCTTCAGTTACTAAAATGTTTTGATTGTGGGTTGCATCTCCATAGTTACAGCAGTTTAGATTGTGGGTTTAGTTATCAGCACGTGGTCTAGTCTGGCGCGCCCGCCCCTTCGCATAAAGTAAGGGTCTGGTGAAATATAGTCTCGCGGCGCCCTACCCTAAAAAGAGGGTCTGGTGAAACTGTGTACAAAAAGTTTGGCGCTGCCGTATGGCACGCCATCTGTAACAAAAATAGGCTGTTAAATCAGGCCTTTTTTAAGCAAATCCGGCTCAATTTAAGACAATCCGGCTAGACTTAAGAGCTGCAAGCTTAGGCCACTCCAAGTCATACCTTAGTTTCTGGTCACTGCCTAACCCAAAAAAGGATGCGGGCGGGCGGATGATCAGGACTTCAGGACTATGGACGTACATATACACCAGTATGTATACTGTGATGACACACTGTATAGTATTATTATTTGCTCATTCTTGCTGGTTTAGTTTATTAACCAATATTCTTACGGCATAAGTAATTATGCTTCTGCAAAAATGCACTAAGAAAATTGTTGATGGCTATAGCTACGCAGGGGTAGTCTCGCGTAGCCAGACCCTATTTCTCCTCACGGCGCTTATCGATTGGAAATTATAAGCGCCTGCTCCGAAAGGGTCTGGGGACTCTACAATAGAAAAGTTCTGCCAGCAAATCACCTCTGGATGGGTGAGCGTTGATTGGCCCTAGACCACTTTCAATAGATGTGTGGATGACCACAGTTGGCTTCATCCTCAGCTAAAGGCAAGGCTTCAGCCTTATTCCTTATTCCTTTCTTATTCCTTGGTTGTAGAGTCTGAACAGGCTGAAGCCTTGCCTTTAGCTGAGGATGAAGCCAACTGTGGTCATCCACACATCTATTGAAAGTGGTCTAGGGCCAATCAACGCTCACCCATCCAGAGGTGATTTGCTGGCAGAACTTTTCTATTGTAGAGTCCCCAGACCCTTTCGGAGCAGGCGCTTATAATTAGTTCCAATCGATAAGCGCCGTGCGGAGAAATAGGGTCTGGCTACGCGAGACTAACGCAGGGGTGGATCCAACTTCAGCCTAGCTGTAAGTTGAAGAAAAAAAAAAGGTCATCACCTATACTGAAAATAGCTACTCCTCACCATAGATGCCCTCACCAACTATATTTCCTTATTTATAACTAGATACATAGCTTCCTACACTGCTCATCAAAAGACTACTGTGACTGCTCTATTAGAGTATCTCGATTTGACTGCTCTATTAGAGTATCTCGAGTAAGAGAGGCTTTTTCAAAAGGGGGGTTCCATGGAACCCTTTGGACCCCCCTGGATCCGTCCCTGCTACGCTACTACAACTGAGCACAACAATGTATAGTTCAACACAACAATGTATAATTCAATTAAGCACAGCGGTCTCCTCATTTATAGTTACTTTTGCTTTCCAAGTGAAACGTCTCATTAGCTATGTCAGCAAAGTAAGCTGATCCACATTGAAATAATTATAGCTATGCACATCAGAAACTCTTCATTCAAATCTGAAGTCTTAGCCCACTATACATGTTTCTAGCTATTTATAATCAAGTACAAAACTAGTCAGAAACGTTTTAGTAGTGCGGTAGAGTTAAGGGTATTATAGTGTGAGTGCTGCATTAGCTAGACTCCTTGACTGTTTTATTAGAGTATCTCGCGTGATCGATCTTTTGCAATATTTAAAAAATCAGTGTCCTTGGTTTCTACTGGCACTTAAGCGCCTGTAATATTAATAATAGTCCTCATAAACTAGGGTTCCACGTTTTCCATGCGGGCGGGTGACCAGAAACTAAGGTTTGACTTGGTGTGGCCTTATCTTGGACCCTATCATCTCGGGCCCTATTTAAGCCTTATCTCGGGCCCTATAGAGCGTATTCACGTGATGTCACAAACGTGGCGTTTATTTGAAACAAGTGCGGCGTTTATTTAAGACGTGTGGATAGAAGCCCAATGGTGCTATACAAAAAAATTGCATTTTCCTTCTTTCTACTATACCTGGAACAGGAGCAGCCAATTCGCGACTATGAGGTAACCACCTGTGAATGTGTAATAACATACTAGAAGCATGACCTCGTAGCTAGTCTACTTCCTGGTATCGCAGCGGAATGTTTCGTCTTGTGTAGGGACATGGCACACTTCATGGCCATTATTTCAGAAACTATACTAACTACGCTCTTGTGCTTCTAGTTCCTAATTCTCCATTGATAGGCGACTACTGTACTGCTACTAGGAAGTTGTTCGGTGTATTCGTGGTGGTGGAAAAACGCGAGGTAAAACTTGCGTAGTTTTGGCCTGTGTTTTGTTGACACTAAAAGCAGAGAGAAAACCAATTCATGGCAGTATGGTAGTAGTATTTTAATGGTTAATGATGTACTAGAAGCACATTGGCTTAGTTGGTCTACTTTCTGAAATTTTCACCAGAGAACGCGCCATGTCCTAGACGCGTAGGAAAACAGATGGGGCGTTCTATTACGATATCAGAAAGTAGACTAGCTACGAGGTTGTGCATCTAGTATGTTATTACCCACCTGTAGGTGATTACTACATAGCCACGAATTGGCCGTTCGTGTACCAGGTCAGGAGGAAAGAATGAAAACGTGATATTTTTCTATTGCGGCATTGGGGCTTTTACCACACGTATTTTAAGCGCCTCGCTTGTAATTTCTTCGTGAATACGCTCTATTAATTAAGTTATCTTGGGCCCTATTTATGTCTTATCTCGGGTTCAATTTAAGAACTCTATTGTTGGCTCGCCCACACCTCTTGCTGATAGCTCTATTTAGTGCATCGCTTTGTGTGGAGTGTTTGCTTTACTTGACTTCAGGGTGTACACGCGGTTCTGTGGAATATGAATGTAGAAGAGTCCGGAAGTGCGACCGCGTCTAGTACTACCTCAAGCGACTTATTTGATATTCTTTTTGAATACGAAGGTTCCATTCAGCCCCTATCTGTCAGTCGTGAAAACGTGATACCATCTGTAGAAAAGGAGCTAGCCAAATTAGGTATGTAGCAAACTGTTGCACTGGTATAGTAAGTTAAGTAAACTGGCGGATTTTAAAACTATATAAATTATACATGTAATTGTGTATCAGGGCACTGCTGAAAACTGTATTTTTATAGCTACTGAGCATACTGAGTCATTTAAAAGGGGTCTCTTAGCTACAGTCAGTCCTAATTAGTGCCTACGTATGTTGATGTATTGTGTGCAGAAATTGATGTGATTACAATTCATAGTCAGCTGTGCACAATGCATATAAATCACACTAGCTACTGGAGGTTATAATGTGTAATTCCGTTTGTGCTGTACATGTATAGGTCATGATATCACAGTTCGTGAAGTAGCCATAAGAGATGAAAGCAAGAAGCGAACAGCTGCCCTACAACGATGGTCTACTAAGTGGCACCGTTTCGTGGATACAACTGGGATTGAAATAGCTGATGGAGATAATGTAACTATCAGAGAGCATGTTTGTAAAGCTGTGGCTACTGGTGAGCAGCAATCAAAAGATGAGGTTAGGCTTTTGTTTTTGGTATCTCATATTGAAATTAGCCATTGGGATTGTGAACCTAATAAAATTTACTGATTTTAGTGAAATTCCACATATCTACCGACATGGTAAGTTCAAAAACGTATAAGAAACCCACTAAAAGTTGGCTTAGGAAACACAGTGTCTGTTTATATAGGCCTACAGAAACTAGAACAAAGCTATTCTAAACTAAGTTACTCACACGGCACTTTCTCGAAGCAGCTCTCCTTAACTTTTGTCTTTAAACTGAATGGCCCGCTCAAGGGCAACAACTCTTCATACAATTCCCTCGAATTACAGAAGTACTATTCATGTACACAATGTTCCAGACCGTTTTTTGTGTTTAGACTAATTAGTTTAAGGTGAATTCCCATAGTCTTGGTAACAGGTGAATCCCACAATACATTACGCATTGGGCAAAATGACGAACCGGGTTCAGAAACTGTGCTGGGCCCACGTATCCGCTGCAGCTACAGTCTTGAAAATAAGGTGGAGTATTCCTTAGAGGCATGTGAGTAATTAACAGGCCGTTTTTTGTTGGTATCACTACGTAATGTTGTGGGCGCTTCAAAAATGCACAAAAATCACTGTGTTTTTACACCATTTTAAGCATTTTACATACTTTTGGGGGTGTGTCCCTTTCAATATTAATGTATTGATTCTTAACCAAATAAATTCAATATGTAACAGTTGGCTCTAGTAGAAAGTAACATGGGACAGTGTGAATGGGATGCATCATACGGCCTAATGTATTTCGCGGACTGGACTCGCACACTGAACTGGAAACAGTTTTTAAACAATAATCCAGACATTATCCATATCTTGCAACACTGGAGACACCACTATCGAGCTACAACTGCTGATACTGCTCTTTCTTACAAGTCAACAAACTAGCGCGTGCACTAATTAATTAGAATACACTTACGATACACGAGTACTAGCAGTGATAAAACGTGATAGAGGCCATTGTTGTAGCTTAGATGTTTTTCCATTGTTGCTCCAGTACTTAGCACTAGTGTTAGGGCTGTAGTGATGAGCCAGTTTATTTGCATAGCCCCATCACCTCGCTGGGCGGTGCCATCTACAGCTACCCTGCTAAGAATTGTTACTGGCTCATCTCTACAACCCTAGCACTAGTGCCAAAACAATAAAGGAAAACACCTACACTACAACAATATCCTCTATCACGCTTTATCACTGCCAGTACTTGTGTATCGTAAGTGTATTCTAATTAATTAGTGCATGCAATAGTTTGTTAACTTGTAAGGAAGAGCAGTATCAGCAGTTGTAGCTCGATAGTGGGGTCTCCAGTGTTGCAAGAGATGGATAATGTCTGGATTATTGTTTAAAAGCTGTTTCCAGCTCAGTTCGTGAGTCCAGTCCGCGAGTCCAGTCCGTGAGTCCAGTCTGCGAAATACATTAGGCCGCATCATACATTTACTGAATATATCTACTACTGTTACCAAGAGTTTATAATAATATGGCAAAGGGTATCTAATGCCATATGGTCCTATGGTTGCTCAGAAGTTAAGTGCTTTCTTTCCATGTAATACATAGACTTTAAATTAAGAATATTTGTAGACTTATATCCATTTAAACCAGCAAATTGAGCACAGATGATCTCAAACACTAGGGCATGCATTTAACTTAGCCAGCAAGAGCAGCACTGTTGTATTAAAGAGCTGATATCCTCAAGAGAAGCACATCTATCAACAAAAGGTGGAGTACTGTTTGGAATTTTCAATTACATTGCCATGTTAACATGAAACACCTGCCTTTTGAGTGGTGTTGTAGTTGAATAGAAATATACTAGCCATGGCCAGTTTCTATGTTTAGTGGAAAGGAAGTTGTTTAACTTATGGAAAATCATCTTATATGTGCATGCATGGGCAATGAAAAGATGAAAAGAACAAGGCATATGGCTAATTGGGGTTCAAAATTATACTTGTAAGATTAACTAAAGCTGATATAAATCGAAATACTCTAATAGAACAGTCAACTACTCTGATATTGAAGAAGTTACCAGTGTGTAAGCTACCTATTCTTTTTTGGTATTTCACCATTGTACCAAATATCCTGCCATATACTAAGCACTTAAGGTGGCACCGAATCAGTTAAGTTTAGCTGCACAATACTGCGTTATAGCTGAACTAAACTTTACTTAGGAATATCCTAGCATGGTGTTTCTTACCTCACTGAACAATTCTATGCTTTCCTTTTGAAGTAAACTGACATGAAAGCTGCTGAAAATGCTCCCCTGGATGTTGTGGTTGTTCATACAAATCACCCAACGTAACGTTCTCTAAAAATCGAAGCATAATTTTATTTAGATATGGTTTATTGATGTGTATGTCAAATTTTGATAGTCTATGGTACTTAAATTTGAAGATATTGAGCAAAAAGGAGGCCCACGAAGACAAGTATGGACACCACACTCAAGATCCTACATTAAAAAAAGCCAGAGATCACACGACATTGTGCGTGCTGTTCATAGAAAGCCATAGTAGATGGTACTGAGTCTTATTATGGCATATTCATAGTTTAGTTTTCTTTCTAATGTCAAATTTATTCATCACTACTAGTACCAGTGTGAAGAAGTCTAACAGTGCTTAGGCAATTTGGTAAGTGTATAATAGCAGAGGTGTGCTAATCCTGCGTTCCCTCAACAACTGTGAATTCATTATGTTGAGAAAGTAAGATACTATGAATCATAAATTAATGTTACAGGAGAACAAGAAGTGCTATGATATTGTGTCTCTCTAATTTTTTGTGCGAAGTGAAACCTGGGAGTAACTAGTTCTGGTAACATGGACCTTAGGTAAAATAACCTCAGTTGAGGGTATATTTTTCTTTCCAAAACTTGTGATCATACTTGGTTCTATGAATTAATAGGTGAGAGCTGTCAGCTAGGGTCCAAACAACGAAGTCACACCATTTACGATTCATGATGTGCATCTGTCCTTGCACTTAGTAAAAGTAATTGTGTTTTTGGCTTCAGTTTGTATCCACCATTGATGGCCTTGAGAAAAAAAACCGGGTTTGCTGGAACACACATCTTTGACAGACACAAGAGTAGGACACTTGATCTCAAGAACACCATGTGGATTGGCAGCACTTTGATCATACACCAACCCATCTGGTGTGTGGAACTTTATTCACCAACCCATCATCAATTGTCTCCATTGCCTAAAACAAGCCATTCGGTAGCATTAAAAGTGATCCTACAGAGAAATAATATGGTAAATGTGTAGTATTTTGGTTGTTCAGTTGTGGCCTAAGGCATACAGCTAGCTATAAACATGTGACTGTTCTATTAGGGTGACTGCTATATTAGAGTATCTCGAGGCAGCCTGCAAGGTGTGTGCTTGCCCCAAAAGGGGCATGGTTTCGATCGATTATAGAGTATGTCGAGTCAGCCTTCCAAGTTGAAGGTGTGTGGTCACTGAAATACAGCTAGTGCAAAAGGGGTGTGTCATCGTTGTTTCAATCGATAGATCAATAATGCGTAGAATGAAGAATGGGTATGATCTTGTGACCTATTGTGAAGCTATCTAGTACCAGTACCTCCGTACAGTACCCTCCATCATAGATTGTATCAGTAAGGGATATAATCTATTCCTCCGTATAGCAGCATAGTCTAAGCGCCTTAAAAAATCTTATGGCACCTATTATGCTGCTTTAAAAAGGTGTTGATACGGAAAATTAAAAATTAACGTATCAATATGGTTTCGTTGGTTGAAGAAGACAAGCAGCCTGATTGAAGATAAAAAGAAAAGACAAGACACAGAGGGCACACAATCATCAGAACCCCAAAAGGCACATACATCCCACTGGTGAGTTTGTTATTGTGGCATAAAATGGTGGCCTTGCACTGCTTCGGTTGGCCTGTAGCCTTGTGACTGTGGTCAGTGAGGCAGTGAGGCTAAAATTCGAGTTTTGGCAATTTAAAAAAAAATTTTTATATCCAGCTACCTGTAAGTGTTATGTTGTGTTTAATGCTGTTTTATGTATTATATGGACTAGTACTGTTCTGTAAAGGTGATTTTCATCTCGTAAGATATCTCTAGGATGATTTTTAAAGGCAGAATTTTGGGCAGCACACAAAAATTTCACCTGGATTCCTACTTAAACAGTACAACTGTACCGTTTGATATCTGTTCATTAATACTTCTTGAAAATCTATTCTGAAAACAACTACTGTCAAATGGTTTAATAATGTAGTGGGTATTTTTTTTCTTTTTCACAGACATATATGACCATATTTTACATAATAAATAAAACATTGAAATAAAACATATTTTTAGTTGTAGCTATAAACTTGATGCCTAAAGGTTGAAATACTTCCTCTTGCAAGTAAAATAGTAATTATGATGAATTTCTTAGCATTTATAAAGTTAACAAGGCTGCAGCATCTGAGAGCTGCTTGTTTTTGTTAGCTTTACCAGTTAGGTAGCACCCTTACTTCCATGGTACATTTATCTAAATCTCCCTATTTTAGCATCAATTTAAGTGAAACAATCTGATTTTGGTCCCATCACCATATGCCCAATTACATAATTACTGTAGTTTTTGGCTGCGACTAACTCCTTTTTAGCTCCTGGACACACTGACAATATAAATGATGCGGCTTAAAGTTGAACTTCAAGGGATTTGGGAGTGCAAACCTATCACTTGTATAACATACTTAAATATATTCTTTAACAGTTGTTTTAATGAAGGTTCAGTTCAGTGTGTAATGTGGTACATGCACAAAGAAGTTTGGCTTAAATTTTATTTCTGACGTAATTTTGTCTCATTGTAAATGCTTGTAAGATACTTCATTATATAGTGCATGTACTTTTTTACAGTGCATACATGTAATCAGCTAGCTAAATTTTTTATTGTTGATTTCCCATTTGGGAACAGAAGTCTTCTTGGTATTCCCAATATCAGACAAACTGCTATTGTGTGTGTGTTCATAACTGACCTTAAAGTCCATTACTACATCTAGTTTGTCTATGGTGAGCTAAAAGAGTTGATTTCAAGGGAAATCCTACTTATTTGCTTATACAAGGGAAGGGGTTGTACTTATTTGGATGTAAAAATGATATTGGACTTTCATTCCAGTAGTCCATTCCCGTACACTCTTGTTGCTAAAGTCTTTGTACACAAGAATTAGATATCCAGTTTTCTAAATGACATGGGCAACTGCGTCCATCACTATTGGAGTGACATAATTTTTGGACATTCTTTGGTTGAATGTATTGAGTCTTGCCAGTTAAGTGGCGTTCAAGAATTTGCAGCCCACTGTTAAATGCTGAATACATTTTTATGGGTATCCACAGCATCCAGCTTTTAATTAGTACTGTTTACATTTTAAGAACTGGTATATTAATGCATCATTTTTCATTATTGTTGCAGGATTATAGATCAATACTTGACATATCTACACAAGACAGCGGTGTTGATCTGAACTCCATTCTATTGCAAGGTTACTTTTTGCGATGATGTAGCACTTTAGTTATCTATATATTTCTCCATTAGCTGAGAAAGATCAGAAAGAATTTATTCAATCACTGAACACCAAGCTATTTTTTAAACCACATGATGTCAACAGAAGTACCATCTTACAAGATGTTTTTGCTTTGTTTGGGATTGAAGAAGTGTTGCACCACTACCCACTCAAGATACACTTTGTCGGTGAAAAAGCCGTAGACACTGGTGGTGTATGTCATGATATGCTTGCTGAGTTTTGGCAAGCAGCCTATGTTGAATATTTTGAAGGCTCGAATTTGTTAGTGCCCTCGGTGAATGCTCAAACAGACATGACAGCTTTGCATCTCATTGGAACTATTTTGTCTCATGGCTATATATTTTGTGGTGTATTACCAACACGGCTTGCCTTCCCAACTTTGTATGCTAGCCTTGTGGGTGTCAGTGTTAAACTACCTAGAAGTATCCTTTTTGGTTCATTTATTGATTATCTAACAACTGTGGAGCAAAACACTGTAAAGAGGTGCTTAGGTATAAAATCTAGTGCATTTTCAATTGACTTGCAAACCCAGCTGATTGCTATACTTGACCGATTTGGGTCAAGGAAGGTTCCTAAACCAAACACTTTGAGACAGTTACTGATTAGCGCTGCTGAGTATGAATTTCTACAGAAGCCTCTGGCTGCAATTTCTTGTGTTAATGCTGGTATACCAAAACAGGAAGTACAGTTTTGGTCCAAGTATTCTGCTGATGACCTCTACACCATTTTTCAATGCCTCACTGCTTCACCTAGCAAAGTCCTGAACCTTATTGAAGAGCCTGTTCTGTTGAATCCACGAGAAAAGAAAGTTTTTGAATATTTACAACAGTTTATTGGAAACACATCCACTGAAGATGTTGGTAATTTCCTTCAATTTGTTACTGGAAGTAGTGTGTGTCCTACAAGGAAGATCCAGATTACATTTAACAGCCTTTCTGGTTACGCTCGTCGCCCTGTTGCACATACATGTGGATTTACCCTTGAGATTTCGACTGATTACAGTAACTACCTACAATTTTCTGAGGAAATGAAGGCTGTTTTGACCAATAAAAATAGCTGGAGCGCAATAACCGTTGCAAACAAGGCCGACACTCTTAACTAGCTATAGTTCTTTTACACTATGTGCTATTGTGTGTATTGATTTACAGACTTTATTTAAATGTCTGAATTTAGCTATATTGTTATTAGTGCTTTACAGTGACCAGCACTGAAGGTCTGACAGCAACATGTGTTGCAGCCTTAGGATTACCTAACCTAATTTCAAGGACTTAGACTTAGTGACTTATAGCTGAAAAGGTGTAACAGAAAAGGGGCCAAAGTAAGGAATAAAAATCCCTCCAACCCCAGGATTCGAACAGCAGGTCACCCAATGTCTATTATGTTTATATAGCATGCTATATGACCTTAGTCGTTTTTGATAACACATGACAAAATCTACCATTAAAACAAGCGACTGCTCTATTTGATTAAATGCTTTCTTGGTTCTAACTAACGTGATGCATTACATAATAATGTGTATTGCAGAAAGAATAACTGCAGCTATGATTATGATTAATTACAGGTAAAGGCACAGCCAGTATACCCAATCAAAAATACTTATACGAATAATACGATGAAAAAGCACAACTACAGGGAAAGAGGCAAGTCGTCATCATCACCTTGCAGAGCTCTCAAAATCAGTCTAGCATTAATTGTCCATATCAACATACAGAAAGTTGTTGAAGTAAGTTTTTTCTCTTCACTTTAGGTGAGATACTACACAGGTAGTGGTATGGAATGAACATGAGACAGCAGTTAGCAGTTAAGCACTGCCACGTAGGAAAACAAAATTGCTACATGGATCCAACCAGTCAGACACAATATATGACATTTTAAAGTTTGCAGCTTTCCCCATACATTGTCTATGTGGGGGGCAACAGTTGCCCCTTCTGGACAATCACATAGACAATGTAAGGGGAAACCACCGATTTCAAAACCTCATATCTCAATCCCACAAATTATCCATGTGTTTCCCAGAAGGGGGCAGCTGTTGCCCCTTCCCATAGATAAATGTATGAAAGAACTACAGATGTATTATATCTCATGACCTACTGTACATAAATTATAGCTATAACTATATGCTATCCTTTAAAATTTGGAGATGTTACTATAGACATTCAGGTTGCTAGGAGCAACTTTTGTTATTATGACATTCATCCATTAGTGTCTGGTTGGTTGGACTTCTTATATGCTATCCTTTTGAAATTTGGAAATATTACTTTAGACATTCATTTCATGTCTACAAAATAATGTAAATTCAGGTTGCTAGAGGCAACAGTTTAAAATTCCTTATTAACTTTACATGGCTAGAAGTCCAACCAATCTTGCTCTTATATTGTTTTATAGTGTACTCATGCTACAAGGTGAGAGGAAGAAGGAACTCATATGAGGTTTTGAGTTATGAGTGTATACAGTTATAGAGTGTATACAATTATGAGAGGAAGAAGGAACTCATATGTTGCCCATTTCAGTTATGAGTGTATACATTTTTTGACAGCATATATTGTATACTGCATGTTTTCAACTTCATTTCACTGTTACTGTTAGGCTTGCGCCAATTATGCCAGCATAATTTTGAGCATAATAGGTTAGCAAAAGCATCAAGCATTATGCCAGCATAATAGGATGGTTTTCAAGAATTTTAATTAAAATGTGCAATGCATGTGCCAAAAATATTGCCGGCATCCTGCTCCTTGGCTTACAGGTGACCAACTTAGGGGGTTTGGCTAATAATGCTTTATCAATATCTATAAATAGGCCTGTGTCAGCATAATAAAAGCATAAAACAGTAGGTTTAAGTACTATGCCAGTATAATGCTGGTGAATATTTCGAAGTATGAAGTTTAATTCCTTGAATATAGATCTATACTCCCTAATAAAGCAGTCAGTGGAAAATGCGGGCTACAGTATAGAGCACCCAGATGCTCGGTGCTCTCTAATAAAACAGTCACTTTATAGTAAAACACTCTAACAGAGCATTCACTGATTAAAATGTTCCAAGATTATTGTAAGAAAGATTGTTAATCTAGGAGCATAGTGAAAACATAATGGGATCACTGAAAGAGCATAATAGGTGAAAATTTTGGGAAATTCCTGAAACAGTTTGGGCAAACTTTTGAGCTCAGGTCTATATAAAATTTAATAGTAGAGCTAATGATTCTAAAGTCACACAATTTAACAGCAGCATCTACACAGGTTTATTTGCTTTTAAAGCTTCCTTTGTGCAATATTATCATACTTATATCTATACAAAATTAATGGTGACTGGAGCTCAAAATAGGTTTAAGCAGCCTTTGTGGTGTATATAGCCTTATGCGGCCAGACGGCTTTTTTGCCATTGAGAAGGGTTCTGGATCCCATGCACACACATCTTGAAGCTACCTGTCTAATACAGAAGAGTTCTTAGCTACTAGCCACGGCTTGCATATAATTATGCTAATGCATTTAGTCAATATCTGAAGTCGCACAGTACAAAAATGGTGCACTTTTTCATAAAAAAGGATTAAACTTTCCACATAAGTAGTACTCCTCATAGTATAATTGTTGATATAGTGCCATTGCACAATTGACTTTGGTGACCTTTATGGCCTTTTTTCCCAGAAATTTAATCATTCTTGTCTTCATCTCCCTGAGGCATTAAACAAACTGTTAAAACATGGTACCAAAATAAAGATATTGTTACATGAAACAAACTTAGTTTTGTTTATTTGAAGTTAATAGGTAATTTCGTTCTAAAGTTATGATCATTTATATTACCCTTGAATTTTGAGATAATTTACCTCCTCATGGGTAATTAAACCCCCAAGGGCAGGTAAACTCAGAGAATTTTGCAGCTAATAAAAGTAATCATAACTTCAAAATGGAATTACCTGTTAATTTCAAATGAAAACCTAGTTGATTCATTCAACAAGACCTTTTCTTTGGTATCATGTTTAACCATATCAATTAATGCCTCAGGGAGATAAAGACAACTGAAATGATCAAATTTTTCTGGGCAAAAATGGCCATAAAGTCACCAAAGGTCAAACCTTCAATGGCACTATATCAAAAAATACATGTCATGAAGAATCAAGACACACGGTAGTGTGTCGTGCGACCAAGAAAGCCGGCGACCTACCTTGAGTACGTATATTAACAAACAGCTTTTTCATACATAGCTCCATGGCCCCTTCTCTAAAGCACACCACTTTTGCATTAATAGCTGGCCCCAGGTAGGGTACGCCACACAGCAAATTTGATTAAATTCGCAACAGCCATTTGCAAGATATGGGCATTCAAAGTTTCGTTTTAATTTCTTCATTTTTTTCATTCTTATTCACTACGGGGGGCTTCGATTTCTTTTCGCACACTTTGCAAAAAAATTGCTATAAAATTCCCAGTCGCCACCTTCCACTATGTCAATAACTACATGTACAAGAGGACACTCTCAGAGATTCAGACAAGTGTCAGCTCACTTAAACTTTTATTCTCACTCATTTTTTCCTGCCCGTGCACTATTAAAATATGGAACAGCCTCCCAGCTAGCTACTGCAATTGAAGCAAGTAATATAGATGACTTTAAGAAAAGGATTGTAGACTATTAAATTTTTTGTATTAACCCAGCTATACACTAAAATGTTGTATGCTTTGTGCTTATATGTTTTCTTGTGTGTATCTGTGCTTTATACTCCCTAATGGAGGCCTGCACAGTATCAATAATTATACAACCAAGTACTATATAAAGATAATAAATAAATAAATGAATAAAAAATAAATAAAATATGCAAACGTGTAACTTGATTGCCTTGATCTTTGGCACAAATGAAGAGCGTGTAACGGTGGATTCATGCACCAAGTTTGTTGTGAATCTGAAGAATATTCAAGGAGTTATGAGTGGAGTTCCTTGGAGTTCATGATCAATTGGAGTTCCTTGCTCACCGCCACAGTATCAATTGGTAAATATGTATACAAAGGCCACCAAAGAACACATCAAAATATCTTCGATTCCTGGGGTTGGAGGGATTTTTTTCCTTACTTTGGCCCCTTTTCTGTTACACCTTTTCAGCTATAAGTCACTAAGTCTAAGTCCTTGAAATTAGGTTAGGTAATCCTAAGGCTGCAGCACATGTTGCTGCAGACCTTCAGTGCTGGTCACTGTAAAGCATTAATACAATACAATACAATAAATCTGTACTACAGTAATGTACTGAAGTAATTCATGTTTAAGAGTGGTGATATGCAGCTACAGCTGCATATGGTATATGGGCAAGACTACGTAGATTTTAACAAAATAATAATTTTCACTATGGACCAACAGATGGTGTTGAAACTTATATTCAATAGACAGGAAGAGCTGGAAGAAATGGAAAGCTATCTCATTGTTGGCTATTAATTACAAAAGCCTGATGAAATTTTGTGATAAGAACACGAAGCAAAAATACCACAACTTACAGATGGGACTCATTGTTTTCAGGGTTTTCCAGCTACAATATCTATGAATGTAACTGTAATTGTTGTGATGCGTGTGCAGAAAAGTGTAAGTGTGAGAAATGTCTATATAGATCTGTTTAAAACAATTCATTAATAGGTAATAAGTACATGCACTGTACTTAAATTAATTATTTTATTCTTTTGGGTATACTTTTACAATTCTAGAGCACATTCTTGTAACCACTTGATCAGTTTGTCATAAATTATTTCAACACTTTCAATGGGTTGTATCAGTATACATTTTGGAAAAGATAAATGACTTCGTCCTGGAATCCATTCAAATACTCGTCCCTTTTCTCAGTCTAATTTCTTTAATAATGACATGCAGTCATGCACTAGACATGCATCATGCATAAAGTGGGAACTTGATCTGTATATTTGATGCTTGTTTATTTACTGGACCGTCCCATACACTGACTAGCCTTAGAAATTGCTGTCTCTGATTTATTAGCATGTAAATGGTACATATATTCTTTAAGGATTCTATTAACATGTTCAATGTAGATATCACACAGAATGTTGTTTCCTGGCTTTTGCCAGTGTGCGTGTTACGCTTTCACATGCTGTAACTACACATGCATGTCAGCTGGTAATTACTGGAAGCATTGCGAATTTTGTGATGTCATTAGTTTGAATGGCTTCATAAACAGCCAAGCTTTTGTATTGCGTGGCACCAGACCCTTGTGGTCTGGGTTCGAAACTAATGGAGTCTGCCTCAAATTAATGAATGAATTCTCTTGGATACAATTAGCTATAACCAAGATTTACACATTGTCTAACATCGCTATCATGCTATGTGATAAGGTGATAGTTGCACACATGACAGGCTCTTCAATAAGGTTCAAGACTTGACTACAGTAGGTGATGCTACATGCACTCATATTAGCATACACGAAGAATTCAACTGAAGTATTAAACACACAAGGCGATGCCGGCACTATAGAGGTGTGGGCGAGCCAACCGGAGTTCTTAAATGGAGCCCGAGATAAGCGGACTTAAATAGGGCCCAAGATAAACCCTTAAATCAGGCCCAAGATAAGCCGCCTAAATAGGTCCCGAGATAAGACGCTTAGCTAAATAGGGCCCGAGATAGCTTAAATAGGGCCTGAGATAAGGCTTAAATAGGGCCCGAGATAAGCTTGCAGCTCTTAAGTCTAGCCGGATTGTCTTAAATCGAGCCGGATTTGCTTTAAAAGGGCCCGATTTAACAGCCTATTTTTGTTACAGATGGCGTGCCATACTGCCGGAATGTTGGAAGCTCCAATCAGATCGCTCCATTTCAAATTGATTATGTAATGTGTACATTTCAAAAGATTCGCGGCTTACGGTTAGCGTAAGTGACCGATTATCGAACAAAGTTTATACTTCACTTCATAAATATCTCCAGGAAAGTAGTATCAACCTCGACTTTTCACCAGGAGGTAGTGCCTTTCTTGTAGAATACCTCGCGTAAGTTTGAGTAATAGTATCCGATTGGTGTCCGTGTTATAAGTGGATTTCTGCATTCCGTAAAATATGAATTAGACCTATCGAACACCAATACCTATTATCGAACGCCCATTAATTTGCGTTAATCAATTATCGAACGTTTTGCACCTTTTCTATTGTGGTGACTTCAGTGCACCCTACACACTCTTAATTATTATATCAACGTGTTATCTGAAGTACCATGATACTGTAACTGAAGTATAGTTTTGATACAAGCATGCACTTGTGAGTTACAACAGCGAATCGTTTAGTGTAAAATGCGTACAGTGAAAAATCAGCACATTACAACTAATAACACAGTCTTATTATCCTTGTTTACAACAACCCCTTCTGTACAGTCTTCGTGGATACATCTTTTACTCAGGTAAATGACAAACAGTCAGCCCAATTCCGCCGCCAAAGTCACGCTCGAGTTGTACTTCTTTCACGGCGATTCCTGTGTTCTTTTTCTTCATTTCTTCGTCAGTGGTGATGAGTATCAAGACTGCTGTGATGTCCACACATAAACTCTAAAGGATGGAAAGCTCATTAAGAATAGGCTACACTATTGGAATTCTCCATAATTATAAACACCTTACGAGTATGCGGAACAAAATTGTAAACTTCCGAATACGTTACGTGATTTTTATGTTCGATAATAGGTACCGTTCGATAATAGGTCACTTACGCTAATTACATCCGGTGACTCTGCTGCTTAAACTCATTGAGAAAACAGCCATACAATTCTGTTGGGTTCGTTTTAATGTTGAATAAATAAAGTAGCGCTATTGGTTTGGTGATGCTGTAAGCGGATCTGGTTGAATGGATGTTGTGACGTAAACTGGTGAAGTAGATAATAACAACAATAACAACAGTGCACTTACGTAACACGTAAAACGTCATCCAATAAACATTCCAGAGCTCAAACTTTTTGTACACAGTTTCACCAGACCCTCTTTTTAGGGTCGGGCGCCGCGAGACTAGGTGAAATACAGATACTAAAATGAAGGTTAATAGCTTAACCGTGGTTAGCACACAAAGAATCACGCACGCCTCCAGCCAATCATGCACGTGATGCAGAATGCGCCATTTGTTGACTCGTGTGATCGAACTTCAACTTGTCGTGCGTAAAAGTGTGAGACGGAGAACAATGACATTTCTACCTCACTGAAGCGGAACGATATCCTACAGTAGGTTTTTGTCTCCCCTTGAACCACTGTGACAGCCGTCAGATTGTAACCATAAAGAGGTTCAAGCAAGTTTCATTAGTGCTCTGGCCGTGGTGTAGTCTCGCGTGGCCAGACCGCTTTTTTCCGTATATTGGGTGGGGAAAAAAGGGTCTGGTGCAACTCCAATAGCTGTTTACTTCTGAGCCGTCCCCACATTCCGGGGACGCTAATTGAATAACATTGGTCACAAAGGAGGTGCCATGACGTCAGTAAGTTAACTAGAGATCTTTTTATCCTTTAAACGAATCTTAATTTGCTCCGATGTCTCTTTTATAGCGTCTTGAAAGTTAATCTTCATCGTGTAACAAGACTCACAACCGGAGCAGGAGTGTAGGAATACTTCATAGTTTTACTGACGTCATGGCACCTCCTTTGTGACCAATGTTATTCAATTAGCGTCCCCGGAATGTGGGGACGGCTCAGAAGTAAACAGCTATTGGAGTTGCACCAGACCCTTTTTTCCCCACCCAATATACGGAAAAAAGCGGTCTGGCCACGCGAGACTAGCCGTGGTGGCACTGATACACACAAACAGATCAACAACTGATTCTATCGATCGATCCCCCAGTATCGTCTCGCCGGGTGAGTTGTCACCTACCACCGGAAGTCCCCACAAACCAGTCACCGGTTTAATACCGTGCCTCCTCCCTTCACACAGGAAGGGAGTGAAATATAGTAAATCCTGGAGATAGGTGTAGAGGGTACCTGGCCTGTTAGGGTAAGGTAGGAATTCTCTTTTTAAAGGAATTTAGGCACGAGCTGACCACAAATTAAATTGGATTCCACATTTTTTGTATTTTTTAGCCCGTAGGAGGGAATAAAATAAAGGGGATGTTAGCTAGGCTTGGTCCAGTGAGGGACAGGTGGATTGGCAGCTACATCAGTAGCACTCAACATGAGCTACGTCGGTAGCACTCACAGACATGAGCTACGTCGGTAGCACTCACAGACATGAGCTACGTCGGTAGCACTCACAGACATGAGCTACGTCGGTAGCACTCACAGACGTGAGCTACGTCGGTAGCACTCACAAACGTGAGCTACGTCGGTAGCACTCACAGACATGAGCTACGTCGGTAACACTCACAGACGTGAGCTACGTCGGTAGCACTCACAGACATGAGCTACGTCGGTAGCACTCACAGACATGAGCTACGTCTGTAGCACTCACAGTCATGAGCTACGTCGGTAGTACTCACAGACATGAGCTACGTCGGTGGTAGCACTCACACATGAGCTACATCTCATGCATAAGCTGTATCACTACATATCACAATGAGCGATGTTGGAAACACTCAAATGGGGTAAGTTGGTACTTAAACATGGGCTACATCTCACAATGTGAGCTACGTCGGTAGCACTCAAACATGAGCTACGTCGGTAGCACTCAAACATGAGCTACGTCGGTAGCACTCAAACATGAGCTACGTCGGTAGCACTCACAGACATGAGTTACACCGGTGGTAGCACTCTCAGACATGAGCTACATCTCATGCATAAGCTATATCACAATGTGAGCAATGTTGGAAACACTCAAATGGAGTAAGTTGGTACTTAAACATGGACTACGTCTCACAGTGTGAGCTACGTTGGTAGCACTCACGCATCAATTACGCTGATAGTACTCAAACAGGAGCTACGTCAGTAGCACTCAAACATGAGCTACATCAGTAGCATTCAAACATGAGCTACGTCGGTAGCACTCACAGGCATGAGCTACATCGGTGACACTTACAGACATGAGCTACGTCAGTAGCGCTCACTGACATGAGCTACGTTGGTGGTAGCATTCACAGATATGAGCTACGTTGGTAGCACTCACACATGAGCTATATCTCATGCATAAGCTGTATCACTACATACCACAATGTGAGCAATATTGGAAACACTCAAATGGGGTAAGTTGGTACTTAAAGATGGGCTACATCTCACAATGTGAGCTACGTCGGTAGCACTCAAACATGAGCTACGTTGGTAGCACTCAAACATGAGCTACGTCGGTAGCACTCAAACATGAGCTACGTCGGTAGCACCCACAGACATGAGCTATGTCGGTGGTAGCACTCTCAGACGTGAACTACATCTCATGCATAAGCTGTATCACTACATATCACAATGTGAGCAATGTTGGAAACACTCAAATGGAGTAAACTGGTACTTAAACATGGACTACGTCTCACAATGTGAGCTATGTTGGTAGCACTCATGCATCAATTACGCCGATAGTACTCAAACATGAGCTACGTCGGTAACACTCAAACATGAGCTACGTCAGTAGCACTCAAACATGAGCTACGTCGGTAGCACTCACAGGCATGAGCTACGTCAGTGGCACTTACAGACATGAGCTACGTCGGTAGCACTCACTGACATGAGCTACGTCGGTGGTAGCATTCACAGACATGAGCTACGTTGGTAGCACTCACACATGAGCTACATCTCATGCATAAGCTGTATCACTACATATCACAATGTGAGCAATATTGGAAACACTCAAATGGGGTAAGTTGGTACTTAAACATGGGCTACATCTCACAATGTGAGCTACGTCAGTAGCACTCAAACATGAGCTACGTCGGTAGCACTCAAACATGAGCTACGTCGGTAGCACTCAAACATGAGCTACATCGGTAGCACAAACATGAGCTACATCGGTAGCACAAACATGAGCTACGTTGGTAGCACTCAAACATGAGCTATGCCTGGAGCACTCAACCATGAGCTATGTCGGTAGCACTCAAACATTAGCTACATCGGTAGCACTCAAACATGAGCTACATCGGTAGCATTCAAACATGAACTACATCAGTAACACCCAAACATGAGCTACTTGGGTAGCACACACATGAGCTACATTGGTAGCACTCACATGAGCTATGTCAGTAGTTGAGCTACATCGGTAGCACTCAATCTGTCATTAACACCGAGACATGAGCTGTCAGCAACACTCAGTCATGAGCTGTCAGCAACACTCAGTCTTGAGCTACATCAGTAGTAGCCAACATGAGCTATGGTGGTAGTACCGAAATGAGGTAAGTTGGTACTCAAACATGAGTTATATATCACAACGTGAGCTACGTTGGTAGCACCCAAACATGAGCTACATCAGTAGCACTCACACATGAGGTACATCGGTATCACTCAGTTGGTATTACTCAAACATGAGATGTGTCAGTAGTACTCTAACATGAACTATGTTGGTAGTACTGAAACGAGGTAACTTGGTACTCAGACGTGAACTATATATCACAATGTGAGTTACGCCAGTGGCACTCAAACATGAGCTACGTCAGTAGCACCCACACATGAGCTACGTCGGTAGCACTCACATGAGCTATGTCAGTAATAGTCAAACATGAGCTCTGTCAGTAGTACTCAAACATAAGCTACGTTGGTACTACTGAAATGAGGTAAGTTGGTACTCGAACATGAGCTACATATCACAATGTGAGCTATGTTGGTAGCACTCACACATGAGCTACATTGGTAGCACTCAAACATGAGCTACCTCGGTAGTACTCAAACATGAGCTACGTCAGTAGCACTCAAACATGAGCTACATCGGTAGCACTCACACATCAGTTACGCTGGTAGCACTCAAACATGAGCTACGTCAGTAGCACTCACACATGAGCTATGCCAGTAGTACTCACACCTGAGCTATACCGGTAGTTCTCAATATGTCAGTAACGCTCAGACATGAGCTACATCAGTGGTAGCCGGACACGAGCTATGTTGGTAGTACTGATGAAAGGAGGCAAGTTGGCGCTCAAATGTAAGCTACATATCACAATGGGAGCTATGTTGGCAACACTCAAATGGTACTTAACATGAGCTTCATCTTGCAGTGCAGGCTATGCTGGTTGCATGAGCTGCATCGGTGGCATTCAAACATGAGCTACATTGGTGGCATTCACACATCAGCTACATCAGTAACACTCACATGAGCTATGTCAGTAGTACTCAAGCATGAGCTGTGTCAGTAGTACTCAAACATGAGCTGCGTTGGTAGTGCTGAGATGAGGTAAGTTGGTACTTAGACATGGGCTGCATGTCACAATGCGATGAGCTACGTTGGTAGTACTCACACATGAGCTACACTGGTAACACTCAGACATGAGCTACATCGGTAGCACTCAAACATGAGCTACATCAGTAGCACTCAAACATGAGCTACATCGGTAGCACTCTTGCACCGAGGACTTTGGGCATACATTTCTGGCAGATCACTCGTGCCCATGTTATAACTACGAAATTCGCACACCCAACTGTGCAATATCTTGAGTGAATGAGATATACGCACTGGCTTAACAAGATATACGCACTGGTACCACTCAAACAAGAGCTACGTCGGTAGCACTCAAACACGAGCTGCATCAGTAGCACTCACACATGAGCTACGTCGGTAGCACCCACATTCACTAGTACACAAACCTGAGCTACGTTGGTAGCACTCAATATGTCAGTAATACCCAGGCATGAGCTGTCAGCAACACTCAGTCATGAACTACATCAGTAGTAGCCTGACATCAGCTATGCTGGTAGTACTGAAACGAGGTAAGATGGTACTCAAACATGAGTTATATATCACGATGCGAGCTACGTTGGTAGCACTCACACAGGACCTATGTCAGTAACAATTAAACATGAGCTACGTCAGTAGCACTCAAACATGAGCTATATATGTTGGCTGAAATGAGGTAAGTTAGTACTCAGACATGAGCCACATATCACAAGGTAAGCTATGTTGGTAGCACTCACACACGAGCTACGTTGGTAGCACTCAAACATGAGCTACGTTGGTAGCACCCAAACATGAGCTACATCAGTAGCACTCAAACATCAGCTACGCCATTAGCACTCAAACATAAGCTACGTCGGTAGCACTCACACATGAGCTAAGTATGTCGGTAGCACTCACACAAGCTATGTCAGTAGTACTCAAACCTGAGCTACGTCAGTAGCACTCAACAGGTCAGTAACACCCATGCAGATACAAGCTGTCAGTAACACTCAGACATGAGATACATCGGTAGTAGCCAAACATGAGCTATGCCGGTAGTACTAAAATGAGGTAAGTTTGGACTCAAACATGAGCTACACATCACAATGTGAGCTACGTTGGTAGCACTCACACAGGAGCTATGTCGGTAGAACTCAAATGAGCTATGCTGGTACGGTAGCACTCAAACACAAGCTACGTCGGTAGCACTCAAACTTGAGCTATGTTGGAAGTACTGATATGAGGTAAGTTGGTACTCGAACACGAGCTACATATCACAACACGAGATATGTTGGTAGTACTCACACATGAGCTATGTCGGTAGCACTCAAACATGAGCTACGTCGGGAGCACTCAAACATCAGCTACACCGGTGGCACTTATACATGAGCGGCATCAATAGCACTCACATGAGTTATGTCGGTAGTACTCAAACATGAGCTACGTCAGTAGCACTAAAACATCAGCTACACCCGCATCATTTAAATATGAGCTATGTCGGTAGCACTCACACATGAGCTACGTCGGTAGCACTCACATGAGCTATGCCAGTAGTACTCAAACCCGAGCTATGTTGGTAGCACTCAATATGTCACTAACACTCAGACATGAGCTACATCAGTAGTAGCCAGACATGAGCTATGTTGGTATTATACTGAAATGAGGTAAGTTGGTACTCAAACATGAGCTACATCTCACAATGTGAGCTATGTTGGTAGCACTCACATGTGCTACATCAGTAGCGCTCAAACATGAGCTACATCGGTAGCACTCAGATTTGAGCTACGTTGGCAGTACTCAAACACGAGCTACATCCATAGCACTCGAACATGAGCTACGTCCGTAGCACTCAAACACGAGCTACGTCAGTAGCATTCAAACATGAGCTACGTCAGTTGCACTCAAACATGAGCTACATTGGTATTACCCAGATATGAGCTACGTTGGTAGCTCCCATACATGAGCTGTGTCGGTAGCACTCAGATGATGGAAGTTGGCAGCACTCAATTATGAGTGATGTCAATAGCACTCACACACGAGCTATCTCAGTAGCACTCGAACATGAGCTACATTGGTAAACGGGGGCTATATCAGCGCCCAAACAAGGGCTACACTGGTAGCACTCAAACATGAACTATCTACAAATGAGCTACCTCGGTAGTACTTGTAAGTTGTAACATGAGTTACGTCGGTAGCACGCAAATATGAGCTACACACAAACATGGTCATAAGCTACCTCGGTAGTACTTGTAACATGAGTTATGTCAGTAACACGCGAACATGAACTACATCAGTAGCACTTCTAAGATGAGTAGCACCTGACTGCATCAACCACAGACATGCAAGTTGGGGGCTCATAGTCACACATCAGCAATGTCGATCGGTAGTACCTGCCGCATTAAATGGGACAACTACATTGCAATCACACATCTACTATGTGTGTCTGATTGCATCAATTGCAGTAAATATATGACAGCTACTTTGGTAACTCAGTACACTCACACTTCAGCAATGCTGGTAACACCTGCAGCTGACTGTAGTAAATGTGACACTGCTGGTAGTGCTCTTCAGTCACGTTTGCTACGACATTAGTACCTGGGTGCATCAGTCCCAGTAAAATTAATGTGGATATCACAGTACAGTCACACATGACACATCAGCTACCCAATTATCAATCACAGTCAATGCGACCTGTCATCACACAACTACACGGCAGCTATATTGCAGGCATCAGCTGCGGTTGAGGTGACTGCTACATCAGCAACACTATACAGTCAACGTCTGTCTACATCAGTGGAAAAAAATTGGGACAGCTATACATTATTACCATGCACTGTAACTACAGCCACATATCAGCTATATCGTTATCACGGGACCAGGTCACAACGAGGTGGCAGAAACATCAGCACAGTAACCATACCTCAGCTATGTCATCACCAGACTGCACCATGATCAGCTGCAGTGAACAAGACAGCTAGACCAGTAACATTGTACAGTTTATACTGTTAGTAGGCATTCCAGACTGATCTTAAAATTTTGGAAAAACTGGCTTTTTATATGCTCAATAGATAGAGTATTGATTGCTGATCTCAGAAATATATAGTTTGTTGGGTTGGAATTAGCTACTTTGGCATGCACAGTGCTTAAAAACTGAAAAAAGGTACATTTTTTCTCCAGGGCTCCCCATACATTTTACAGAGGAAAATGGCACAATTGAATCAGGAAGCCATCTAGCAATCTGGACTATCTTGAAACTGCAGTTGCTTCTAGCTGCAAGTTTGTACATGTAATGAGAGTAACTTCAGGTCTTATTGGATCTTAGCGAACTTTGTATTCTTTGTGGTGAGCAAATATGTTTCACCTACTGCACACTTCTCATACAATGGTGTATGCCCATAGGCAAGTGGCTATCTCAAGTTGGTAAAAACATCAAGTTAACAACTTATAAAGGTAAACAACTAAAGTGGAGGTGCCACAATGATGCAACAATACCTAAGGTGGAGTTGTGGTTTCAATTATGGCATTGTTATGCCGACTTTGAAGTGGTTTATACTTCTGAGCTGATGACACAACCATCAGAAAATTGCTCTGGAGCTGAAAATCGCTAACCCGAGCGAAGTAACTACGCACTTTAAAGTAAGCACCAGTGACTACCTTCCACCCGACCGTACGTTTTTTAAAGTTTTAAAGTATTCTACATACATTACAAGGCTTGAAAAGATTACAAAACAACACAAAACTTACTTATATGTAACGCGCACGATAAAACTAAGATTTTCATGATGATCAGCGTGTGGACAAACCCCACAGCGATTTTCACCCTCATTGGAGCTCAGATGACGGAGCAATCCCAAGTTAAACACGAGTTGTCATTTTGTGCCAGGGTTCTATTGGGGAATATACGGAGAATTTTTTTATTAAAAAATCTCGGATACTGGAATGCCTACTGTTAGCATCAGACTATATCAATTACAGAGGAGGTGGCATCAGACCATATCAATTGCAATAAAGGTGGCAGAAACATCTGGCCTTTCTATGCTGGTCAGTATCAACAACCATTACCTAATTGCAGCTCCTAACGGCGCTGCTGGCATGGTTTGCATTGAGGTGGCCAGGTCAACCACAAATAGATAGACACACGTGCTAACACTTAACGGCGCCTATCAAAGGTGACAAGACCTCATCTGGGCAACAGGAAAACTAAGCTCAAACAACATGATCATTTTACACTTCAACTAGCCATTTGGTTATAACACGTACTACCCCATTATGGGCTTTCTTTGGGCTATGAAACTCTCGCCCAGATAGGCTCGAGTTAGCTGCAGGGGCCAAAAATCCAACATCGAGTCATACAGATTACAACAAAGGCTCGAAAAGCAGCTACGCGCCTGTCACCGACCTGCGCTGATAGGGGATCACGTGACACCGGATCACGTGATGAAACAACCTGACCACCTGCCAAAAATATACAGTATCGTGGATTGCGCATCCGTGGTCACCAATGTCTATGGTGTCACGTGAAATTGGACCAATGAGAACGAAATTTGAATGGAAGTCCTCACATTTGATTGGCTATTTGGTCGAATCCAAAAAAAATTTATGACAACGGATGCGCAATCCACGATAAATGTTCATACCTCCAACATCAACAACTACAAAACGTGATTCGACAAATGTGCTAATCATTTCTAGCGCCCAGATTCGGCGCTAGCCAATTAGTGCATGCCAATGACGTTCACACAGAAATCGCCTTGGCAACACAATGCTTTTGTTCGAATTGAAGTGCAATTATCTGACGTAACAAGCATTACGTGCGCTGTCTAATTGAATTCCTTTTGAAATGATTAGGTATTTGTATTTCACCAGACCCTTACTTTTTGCGAAGGGGCGGGCGGCGCCAGACTACACGTGGTCATGGTGTAGTCACGTACTACAAAAAATGAATTGGGAGTTTTCACTAGGTGGACCATCAAGATTAGTTGTAACAATGGAAAGTGTATGTATTATGAACAAGTGCAATGAAGTGAGTAGTGTAACTAAGGATAAGGTGTAGCAGTCTGCAGAATATGGCCTGTCACGCTGCAAGTGGTCCCCCGCCGCAAGTGGTCCGGCCGGACCAACTACCGCGCCTCAAGTAGTCCGGCCGGATCATGTAAAGTTGCTGCAGATGGTCCGCCCTGCTGCAGATGGTCCCCCCAAAGAAATCTTCACTATCAGCTTCCCAGTCAGTGCTAGTTCAACGTCTTGATTAAAACGCACTGCCCTCCACGGAATACGAGTCCTGAAGCAGTGAAGCGAAATTTGAGTAATGCATGACCTATTCTTAAACAAATAATTCTGAACATTGCATTGTTTTGCATTTGCACGTGCATGGTCCTTAATTTGTATAACGCCTTGTGGCCACCAGTGTCCCTTTTGATCCCCCTTTCAAAAATACTGACAAAACATACTCTAATAGAGCAGTCAGTCAAATCATGGTCAAATAGAACAGTCACCATGATATAGCTTAGTGTCATGTATAGTCACCCACATGCAGTTGTCAGCAGTATGTGACAGGATAACACTAAGATGCATCTCCAGAAGAGGCTACAAATAAAGCTTTGGGTATCTTCACCACTTCAGAGTAACTTGCAATACTCAATTTACTATCTCCACTTTCCAGAGGCCATGACACACCACTCGAACAGTTGGCTATAGTTTTCCCAGTCCTATAATAAAACATGATTTAATCTCTATACTGTCATTTAGGCTGGAGTATGGGTTAGACAGCTGTTCTACCAATGGTGATAATCATTAATTTACTTGGATATAGGCTTGGACAGTGATCAGGAACTACCAGCTGACAACCCTTGTACATTTCATTTTTTATGCCCATGTATAGTAGATGTTCCAACACACCCCGCTCCCTTTAATGTAACTCTTTAAGTATATGTAATGTATTTTTTATAAGTAATGTAATTCGGTAAGTATAAATTTTTGATTTTTAATGGCCGGTAGCCTTGAGCTAGCAGACCATCAGTACTGTACCCTAAAGATTTTATTAATTGTACATCTCTTATTCTATACTTGTATGCAGTACTGTAAAGTAATAATCAATCAATCAAGCTGCATGTTTCACTCCTCATATGCAGCTTCAATAGTTATAGACAATAATTTTTTGAACATGTCAACATGTACTAAAATGTCAGTTTCGTCGAAAATGCTATATACAGGCAGGCTAAAGCTGAAGAGTTCTATTCTAGTCTTAGTGTGTAAACCGTACACTCTCCATTAATGATACTAGAACTGATGCAGTTTGGCGACCTTAAGTGGTTCTTACAAGCCAATAAGTTAGTAAACTTAGAGTGTGACACATAATAGTTTAACTGAATCACCACACACAATGGTTTTATTGTTCTATACTGGCCATATCATATATCTTATTTACTTGGTTAAACACTGCAACATTTATTACCTCAGTTTCAAAAATCATTGTAGTGGCTATTCAAACTTGACCACCTCTTGATGTTCTAAAACAATGTTTAAATTTTGAACACTGTAGGCTGGATTTTTGAGCACTGCTCAAAAGCATAATAGGCTATTTTCAAAGCATAATTGTGTGAAAATTTACCCATATATGTGTGAACTTGAAGCATCAGTGTTATGAACAGACCACCCTCACTGTTGGCCAGTGCTATGATATAGGTTAGAATGACTACCAATCAAGTTAAATAATTGCCAAATCTGAAAGATTCACTTGATGTCCATGCAACTATATAAGTTACTGTATATTTCACCATTTTACACCGGGTCGTGGGTGTCACATGGTAGAAAAGGTTTCACCATGTTCACAACAATACTTCACAAAAGCACTGATACACAATTCATCACGAAGATTATACAGACCACTCAAAGTTGCAGGACTCAAAAAGAGTATACATGCAATATAAAATAATTATTTAAGTGTGAGTAAGTTAGTTATTGATCACATGATCTTTACAAACAATTATTGTTGACAACAATATCTGGTATCTCTGATCTATTACTTGATATTATGACATTCTCTTCTTGTGCATTATGTTCCTTGACTGTGCAGGATATGGTCAGTAGCTGTAAAGAGCTCAAGTACTTTAATTATAGATGGTGAAATTGCAGTTCCAGTTTACAACTGCAACATAGCTATTGATTCAGATGGCACTGATCTTCCTGGAGACTTAATGACTACAATATAAGCTCATCGTGGACTGCATTATATAGTGTTGTGCATGAGATCAGTGAAGGCATATATTACTGCACTTGTATGAAAATCCAGCTCCCAATTTAATCATGCCTCATGTCAATGACATAAGATTACCTTTCCAAGAACCTATTAAAATTGCGTTTACGTGATGTGTATTATACTTTTCATCATCATTTAGATAGCACTATAGCTATAATGCATTGATGTGGGTACATTATATGCTTAGGCATCACAGCCGATAACCTCCAGTAGCCTCTAGCTCTGCCAGTGGATTGTGCCAGTCAACTTCAATACTATGAACACTAATAGTTAGCTACTAATAATAGTAAAACTAATAATAGTATCAGCTAACGTTTTGGTGCTATGTCATTTTATCTTGTCGGCATTAAGCTGCAAGTTTAATTGTACAGTGGAACCTCTCTATTAAGGACATTGTGAGACCCAGAAGTTTTGGCCACTTTTTGCTGTAATATAGAGGTTTTCCTTTTTCAGAGGTAAAATGTATTGACCAGACCAGTTAGGGCCAAAATTTTTGTCCTTATTATGGAGGTTTATTCTATTGTGTCCTTAATTTGGGGAGTTTATTAAGAGAGGTTCCACTGTATGTACTAGCTAGCTATAGTGTTTTTACCCCTAATGTTTACAGCAGCTGATCCAGGGTTTATCAAAGGGGGTGAATCAGTATATGGAGTAGGGATCTGTGCCCCCCAGAAGCTAAAGCTTTTTGCAGGACAAAACATCTTGAATGGTTTAGATCATATTGCTTTTATGTGGACTACACTAATCAAGAGTTGTATAGATGACAATCATGCCAGCAGATTGTTATTATAGACCTAAAGAATGGCATACACAAGATCGCATGCATTTCATTTGCAAGATATCCTTAGCAGGCTAAATGTACCAATGCAACTGTAGATTTTAGGTGACTGTTCTATTAGAGTATTGACTGACTGCTCTATTAGAGTATCTCGATCTTGTATAACACGTACGCATACTAGTAATTATAAGGCCACCTCGGAGGCCGCAGTGGAACGGGAAGCTAGGTCGGCACAGTGGGGCACTTTGTACCTAGCCCTACGCCTTCTCAAAGATCTCTATGATCGAGTCTATGATAAAGCCAGTGGGGGACCACTTATGGCAGAGGGGGACCAACTGTGGCGGCGTAAGTTGTCCGGGGGGGACAAGTTGCAGTGCTACAAGTAGCTAGTCCGGGGGGACCAAGTGTGGTTGCTGCAACTGGTCCGGGGGGACCGATTTTGGGGGGACCGGTTGTAGCATGACAGGCCACGTATATAATTATTATCTATGCATGTATAAGGCCACTTCAACAAAACTCCTTGTTTCCCATTTCATTGACCTTAAAAATACATGCGGGCGGGCGGGCGGTCCATTATTCATTATAGATATTTCCACCATAGATATTTATGGGGGGTTAATATCTATGTTTCCACTAATTTTCGAAATTCATAATTAAGGCCATACCTATTTGATCTTATGTTGCGTGACTGCATTTTTCTTCAAATGAAATAATTTTGAAAATCACGTGTGCGGATCACGTGTACTTAATTAAAGACAGCACATCATCAGCACCCTCGTGATATAGTCCAAAAGGGACCATTGAAGATGGTCCAATGCTCCAAAATTGTAGAATATGATTGGGAAAGCTATCTGATGCTACTAGAAGAGTATGAAACCTAGATTTTTAACTGTGTATGTACTATTATAGCTACATTTATGATTTGCATTTTGTATGCTTGTGTTTAAAATTCTTATCATTTTCATTTTCAAACCGACCTACCTACCCAAATTTAAAATAATTTCGCCCGCGCAACATAAGATCAAATAGTAACTTACAGGTAAGAATAGAGTAGAAATGTTTAAAATAAGAACCTTAACAGTGAAAAGCTAGCTAAATGGGTTTTTGAATGCTAAACTAGTTACTGCTATGCTGCTTATGCAGTCACAGGATAAATAATGAATATTGACAGCAATAATGAATGACCATGCAGGAAGAGAATCTGCATGTGGGCGGGAAATGGGAAACAATGAATTTTGTTGGAATGGCCTAAACTCTGGTTACTTTTGTAGTTTAGTGCTAGCTATCACAGACAGGGAGCAAACTAAACATGACAGATCATGAGAAGGATCATTTGATTAGTCATCATTTTGTACTCCATGTCACCTATCAGTTTGGGAGGTTGTAGAAATTTTGCAGACTTATTTCCTACTCTAAAAGTGAAAGGCACAACCAGAGGCGGATCCAGGATCTGGCATACTGTAGCAGCAAGCAATCATTTCTCAGTAGTGTTCACTGTTGAATTTAACCATTTAGGCCATCGCAGCCGGAAAGTTGTAAGTCTTAAAAGGCATTTCAAAACTATTAATGGCTTAGGGAGCATCTCCAAACTGATTTTGGTATGCTTAACGTCATTATGACGCTAACTTCAGACCTTCCCCCCTTAATGTCACACTAGGAAACTAATGTATTGTCAATAGAAACCCAAAACAGTATTCTTTGCTTGAATACATAGTCTACAAACAGTACTGTTGCTTGGTTACTTACAGTAATTACTATTTCTATATAATTGTTTACACTATAGCTGCATTAAATAAAATTCAATAATGTCAAGGATTGAACCTCCTTAACATCATAATGACGTTAAGGGTACCAAAATCAGTTTGGAGATGCCCCCTAATAAAAAACTTCCAAATGATAATTATTTTTAGAGACGCTTACTATGCACGAAGGTGGTGATGGTTTGAACTTTGGTTTTGTAGTAAAGGGAAAATATATGTCTGCCTTTCAAATGAATCAAACAGTTTTTGATCCACCTTTATTGTGAGGGCTCGGTTTTTAATTTAAGCTGCTGATGCAGGAACTATAGAAAAATGGCTTAGGGTGGGATGAAAGACTACTCCAAGAGCTGTCTACAAAAGGTGACTGCATGGTTTACTGAATTGTCAATGTTGTGAGAGATTAAAGTTCCAAGATGTTCACAGATCAGCAAAGAAGTTTAGTCTTCCAAGCTACACACATTTGTAGATGTTTCTCAGGAGACATATGGTAATAGTGTTCCATGCCTAGTGGTAATGGGTACAGTGTTGGGTAACAGGTTAGCTCAATCAGTTCAACTATGGAGACAAAATCAATAACCTTTTGACCTGATATTAGCTAATGTCTTATGGCAAACAAGTCATACATTCAAGCCATTCATTGAGTAGGAGAGATTCAAATGTGTTCAAGTCCTGATTCATCAGCAGTGGCGTAGCTAGACTTTTAGTGATGGTTAGGGCCTAAGTGCACACCTTCACATCAAGTCCACCCATGCAATTATAAATACACTACATATGAGTCCATTTCACTGTGGACTCTTTACACATTTATATAGAAAGCTTATTAATGTGCATCGTTGTGCCTAGCTAGCTAAATACACTGCTACACTGCTGTTTCTCCAGCTATAGCTAATTAACACTACAACCTATCTATGCTATGAACGATATCCGCAATGACGAAATTAGATGACATAATTGATAGAATGGCCGTGTTAGTGTGGGGCTTCAGAGACTTTAGCACGCAATATTTGAAAAGAATATTGACTGTAGTTTTCTACACTTGGAACCACGAGATAATAAAGGTGAGTCAGCACAGCCCTAAATTGCCCTTATTGAGCCACATGATCATGCCTGGAAAGAGTTGGTGGAAGCAGTAGCATAAACAGAACGAGAGGAACACCAGATTACTACACATCCCGTGATGATACAAAACGTGCTTCAACAAGGAAAGCAGACCGAAAATTTTAAATTCGGTTAGGCTTATTTGTATTGCATTATATACTATATGCCTCACCTTCGCCCTTTTTCAAATTTATAAATGCTATCATAGGGAAACACTATCTCGCCCAATACCTTCCTGTACAAACTCCCCACACTAGCACAGCCGTTTTGTTTTGCGACACCAGAAAACTTCATTGCAGATATCGTCCATTGCATAATCAGCATGCAATTTTACCCAATTTTTCTTCCACAGTTCTCATGCATTAATTCTTGATCCAATCTTTAATCAGCTAGCAACAGTGCACAAACACTACACATTCCTTTTAATTCCCGCTATGGTTAGCAGATCTTCAAGACTACAGAGCTGATATAATAATACAAGTTAGTTGTCAGTGTAAATTCTAAAAGCAATGAATCCTAACATGTTTTAGAATATAAAGTAAAAATTAATGTAAAAAACAATATACTCAATAGTACTAGTGCTAGGCGATATAGCCGACATACGACATATCACGACATAATTTTTTATATCGTGATACAATAGCTTGAAATTACATCACGATATAGCGCACGTGATCTAAGTAGTGCAACATGAGCTCATAAGATGGCATCTCCAGTTTCGCCATTACTCCTGCTGCACCCACGTCTCACCTACATCAACGGTGTGGCATACCGTTGGGTGTTTTGTAGGCGCTATCTACTTAGATCTGTATGCAATGGTTAATTGGGACATGTAGGAAGCAGTAGACCAGGGAGAAGAATAGCAGTTCAAAGAGCCACTGTGATTAACCAGCGCCAATTTTCAGCTACTTGAATTTGTAGAAAGATCGAAATACTCTAATAGAGCAGTCAGTGCGATACTCTAATACAACAGTCAGTAGAATATATAACCATTGCTCTAATTATACTGCTTGGTCTAAGTTATCTTCATATTAAAAAAGAAAGTAGAAAGAGACTGTGTATGTAAAAAAGCCTCCAACGCCATTTCAAATCATCTGTTTTAAAAATTTCTGTGGGGAGCATGCCCCTCCTAGCAGCTTGCATGTGCTTTGCACATGTTATTATTGTAAATTGATAATCTCTAAGTATTAAGATGATGAAGCTATTGGAGATTAAGTTGTAGGTGAACCAGAAGACTAAGTATTGTAAATTGCCAGTATGCAAATCAACATTTTCATTTTAACTTGCTGTATAAGTGCATATGATGTATTAGCTAATAAATGATCTTATTCCTGTGTTTTGTGTACAGTATAGTAGTATCTACAAACTTGAAAACCATCTGAAACAAAGAAAATAAACATTCAGGTTAAAATAATGGTATATTTTGTGACATATAAGTTCATATCGTGAATAAATTTTGCCATGACATGTGACATAAGAAAAATCTATATTGCCCAGCACTAATACTCAAGGACAATATGGAATTAGGGCTGAAACGATCATGGTTTTTAGTATTTGAGTACTCTCTAGAGTTAACGATTGAGTACTCATGAATACTAGTTGCATGTAGTCATACCTAATTGACATGTTTTGTACCAAGTTTAAGTAACAACAATGATACACACACTGTATTAAAGTACTGCTGTTAGTGTCCCTGACAAAAAAAAATTATGCTAATCAAACTCTACAGTGTCACTCCCTGATGACAAATACATCATGTGAGCTGGGTCATGTGATCTTAACAAGTACTCGAGTACCAAAATCCTTAACGAGTACTCATTGTCGAGTGAGTCGTTGAGTATATAGTATTTCTTTCAGCCCTAGTAGGAATGTCAGTGAAGATAAAGATACATTAAAATTTAATTAGTAACTATATACAACCTGATAAGTTTTATAGCCAGAAAAGACTGACCAGAATATTAGCCTGGTTGACTACACCCCCTATCATAGGCGGGGCCCTTCTCTTGTCCCCCTTGGACTCACAGTACTATATTAATACCAGAAACTGGAATCATGCATTCACACTGTATTCAGAAGTATAGAAAGCCAATGGGCAAATAGAAGACAACAGTTATAAATGTACTTTACAGTTATACTGTCTGTACATTGTAAAGAAAGTGAGGCAAATAAGTTTGAATTTTTGTGCTAAGATCGAGATACTCTAATAGAGCAGTCACTACTATAATAGAACAGTCACAATTCTAATGTCATTATAACAATACTAGCTACACCTTATTTTTGATTTAGTAAACTTTACCGTCAAACAGGTTTTATCTCAGATAGGCTAACTAATCTTTATATGCATTGCAAGCATACAATTCATCAGCTAAATGTTATCAAAAATGCTCCCAAATTCAAACCTAGGAGGTCTATTTCTAAAATAATTTCTCTAACTACAGTCTTACAACTGTATGTCTATCATTCATTTACTTTTAACTAACATGGAAGATAGTATAGATTCAATAAAGGTTCATTCCATTCCTCTCCTTTTCCCATCTGATCACTACAGTATAACTTTCAATTTATCATTTAGTGAACACCTGTTAAACAAGCAACTTATTATTCTTACTAAAGGAGACTACCAAAGACTCTATGAATATTTGTCATATCTCGATTTGAGTAGCTGTTTCCTGTCACATAATGTTGAATTCATTTGGGAAGCAATTGAGCTCATTATATCTAATGCCATAAGATTATTCATTCCCTTTACCAAAATTCACTGTAATCATCAACCCTCCTGGTTCACTGCCAATATTAGACATCACAAGTGCCTGCATACTCTACGTCACAGGAATAAGCGGCATCCTACCAGATTTCTCAAAGAGAAAATCAAATTATCTGATGTGTCACTCCAGAGTCCAGGAAAAAATTGCCGAAACTAAAACCAACTATGAGTTATACCTCATCAGAGAGTATGCATCACACCACCACAGCAACAATGTTTTAAGTAGATCAAGAATCTCACCCATTCCAGGAACTTTCCTTCTGTTTTACACTTGGACGATAATATTGCCGAATCTGATACCAATTCTGCTAACATGTTCAATCACTATTTTCATTCAGTTTTCTTAGACTCATCTGAACTATCCAATGTTGATAACATTTTTGGAGCCTACTGATCACAGAGACTCTATTTCAATCACTATAGAAGAAGTGTACGATGTATCTCTGGACCCTACTAAAGCTTGACCTTATCTCTCCAAAAGTTCTTCAGACATGTGCACCAATTTTGTGCCAGCCATTGCACCATCTCTTTTGTCTTTTCCATGTCTCTTAAATATGCATACATTCCCTCAAGTTGGAAGATCCACAAGATTGTACCTATTTTCAAAGCTGGTGATAAAACTTCGGTTAAGAACTACAGACCTATCTCATTGCTTTCCAGTATATCAAAGGTTCTTGAGCGATTAGTGTTTAATAAAATAGTAAATCATCTGGTAACTCAAATTAGTCCTTGCCAGTTTGGCTTTGTAAAAGGAGCTTCCACCTTACAACAGCTTTTAATATTCTTTGACTTCTTGACCAACAGCCCAACACAAATTGATACTATATATCTGGATATACGTAAAGCTTTTGGTCTTTTGGTATCACTGGCACACTGTGGTCGTGGTTTAAATGCTATCTCATTGATCGAGTACAGCAGGTATCTATAAACAACACCTTATCAGACAGTGTACTACCAGTTATATCTGGCGTCCCCCAGGGGAGTATTTTAGGCCCCAATTATTTTTAGTTTATATGAACAGTATCTCTTCCAGTATAGAAGTTAGCAAAATATTGAAGTTTGCTGATGACATGAAATGTTTTATGACCATTTCATGTGATGAAGACTGCATTACGGCGTACATTTTGTTCCAAGCACTGCCCATCAGTCAAATTAAACTTCATCTGTATATTACTCTAGTTCGTCCCCATCTCACCTATTGCTCACAGTTATGGCGACCGTACCTAATCAAGGACATCTTATCTTTTGAGCGTATTCAACGTCGAGCAACCAAATACATCTTGAGTAATTTATAAATCCAGGCTATTAGAACTCCATCTTTTACCATTAATGTATATCTTTGAGATCCAGGATGTTTTGTTTGTAATCAAGTCACCTACAAGAAACTTCGACATCAACAGACACATTACGTTTACTCAGGCACACACCAGATACTCTACACACAACAAACTCATACATCATCTCCACATCAACAACTTAAATAGAAATTCTTATTTTCATCGTCTTCCTTGATTGTGGAATGCTCTTCCTGTAATTGATATCAATTTTTATCTATTACAACCATCAAGGCTAAACTGAAGAAATTTTTGTAGAATCATTTTGTAGATCACTTCGACGATGACAATCACTGTACCTACCATTTTCTTTGTCCATGCAGCAGGTGTCATGATCTCCCACCCACATCAAACTTTCAGACACTTTAGCTAAGTTGTAAATTAATATATTTGTGTTTAGGGCTGCAAGCACCAGTTACTTGCAGACCCTTGGCATATTTGCCATAAAGCAATAATAAATAAATAAATAAATAAATTCATCCAGTTATACTGAATAAAGTTATGCAACTGAATATACCTTGTGTACTAGAATTCCTCTTAGTGGTTATTAATAAACACTGTTGTACACTAAAACTTCTTGGCCCCCCTGACAATGCCTCCTAGATCCGCCTATGCCCCCTATGAATCTAGCCTGGAGGTATATCCTTTAATGTCCTCTGTCAAGTCCCCCCAGTCCACATGTCTTGGCTGGATGTTCTGTTGCTCTTGACCACGGTAAGTATGCCTGGAGACACAATGTCACACAATTCAGTCTTGCATGGCTTTAGTGACATTAACGTTATGTTAACCTTCTTGGACATCTTGCCAGTGTCAGTCCTCCTATATAATATTTCTACCACCCTTCATACCTAATCGGTTTTATTTCTGATGGTTCCATCAGTTTGTTTGAACTGACTATCCCTACTGATATACCCAGCAGTGCTAGCATCTATTGGGTTTGGAAGAAAGTCAATTGTGGTCCCTTACACATGACCTTCAACATTCTGGGTGATTTAGGCCACTTTAAGTCAGACACGTACTCTCAAGTAGTTAACGCTTGTCACTTGACAAAGTGAACTGCAAGATCATCACTAAACAGGCTGCACTTATTATTTTATTACGATCACCATCTACTCATATAGAGTTTCTTTTAAATTTAATCTCCCAAACTGAAGCATGTATTTTTTGATCTAGCATCTAGTGCATGCCTTGCCTGCAGCTGGGCTCCTGTGTTGACCAGATTGTGGCTTTCAGTACATGGTACTCTTGTTGTAGGCTTGTAGCTATAATACATTTTTGTCTTAGTCAACAAGATGTTTTTCATCATTCTCCTCCATGAATCATCCTCTGCTACCAAAAATTGTAGTGAATGCTCAGTGCTGAACCACTAACTATACTAATACACAACTATGATTGAATCAAAAAGCAACACAAATGACAGCATACAAGTCTTTATTCAACACCACAGCACTGTACAGCTATAACAGTCATCCCCAGGCTGGCCCAAAAGCTCCATTAGGGCCCCAGTCCACTCATATGGATCACCACTATGCTTGGGAAAAGCAGCCAGCAAAAGCACACCACTCAGATTTTGAAATTTGATAGTTTATTCACTGTGTTCTTGGAGAAAAATCAAATCTGCTGTAATGGTCGGTAAGACCAGACCCAGTCACAAACTAATTAGGAATTTTAAGTTTTGATTAGGACCACAGAAAAAAGTGGTGAAACAAGGAAGGTTGCCTGCAGATGTACTAGTGGAAGCATTTAAACTTCACAGCACTATTAAATATTTGAGCAGCTGGCTCATGTTACAAGCTAACAAGAACAAGGATGGAACTGACCATAATATAGAAACCCACCCTAAATATCAAAGAGCAGCTGTAATTTTATTGATATTAATTGGTGCATTAGAATACTTTATATTGATACTGAAGTATCAGGGGTTGAGTTATTTCATTCAATCCCTAATTATGGGAATTAGGGATTGAATATCCACTATTATTATAGCCTAAATATTTCAGGGGGGGGGGGGGGGGGGGGGATTTTCACAGATTTCACGGTTTTGGGGGTTATCAACAAAAATTTTATTCTCAAAATATTTAGACCTTTTGGGAGTGTTTGCATCTCCGCAAAAATTTTATTTTTAACAACATTGCTCAACCTCAAAAAATTGGCTATATGGTACCATAATTCACTTTATTTTTATATGCAAGAAATTTAGTGATAAAATTTTCATGTAAAAATATTTTTGTACGATTTACGTGAATGACTGCTCTATTAGAGTACTTCGATCTTCATGTAAGAAATTTTCGTACAAGTGTTTCATATGAAAATTATTTACAGCAAAAAAAACAAATTATGGTATAATCTGCAGGCAACCTTCCTTGTTTTACTACTTTTTCCTACAATTCCTAATTGAACTTTAAAATTTCCTAATTTTTCCTTGTTTAATTTTTGGTAACAAAATATCATGACTGGTGAACCAGTGTATACTGTATCAAAAGAATGGCACCAGCCTATACTGTTATAATGAGAATGCACACTCCAACTATCTGAAAAGTAAAGTGGCCTTTATGCTTCATTTTCAGCTATGTTCAGGCTCAGCCTGTTACATAGCATTACAAATGAAAAACAGTTTGAGAAGTACTTATGCAATAAATTTAGCCATTCGGAAAACATGGACAATTTCTTGTTACAAACCTAGGAAAGTAGTCATCATACACTACCACAAATTGACACCTTGTGCTGTCGGCAAAGATAAAAATGGAACACAGAGGAGGAGCATACATTGTACAGACTGTGGTATGTCAAAAGGCACCTGTCAGGCTTAGCATTGTTGAACAGTGTATCAAGCCCATCACCTTAGCCATTATCGACTTACATTGTCTGAAGAAACATTTTAGGTCATACTCAAGGTACTTTTCGGCTTGTACCACCAATACTGCCAAGGTGTCATGAAGGTATTGTGAGGCTGGTTTCTGGTCAATAGCTTGTATTTTGGAAAAGTGCAAACCTCCATGACCCTAATATACAGTACTATACCATACTGTATGATACATCATAGGGCTATGATACTGTATGTGACCAACCTCCTTTGAGAACACTCTAATGTAAAGAAGTATCCTTGATGTAAAAAGTGTCATCAAATAAATATATAAAAGGTATACATACAGTATAGCATTATGTATAAAAAGAATCATACAATATAATGGCATAATATTTTGTGTTAACTGTTCATTTCTTCTTTAGCGCTGCTTTGATCTGAAATAACAATATTTGTATAAATACAATATATGTACAGAATACACACAGTGTGACATAACTAAGTAAAAATAGAAGATAAGCATGTGTATTTGATGGACTTCTATATTATTTAAAAATAATAATTTCTGAACTTTGCCACATTGATGGTCACAACCCAAAACACACAATTGTAAAACAACGACATGATAGCTGTACAAACTTTCCATCACTCAATACATTGTAGCTATCCTTCCTCAGTTGTTCTCATCATCCTGTCCCACTACTAAATGAATTCTGAATAGGGCTGGGGCTATTCGTTTAATTCCTTACTGTTTGTATGCTTAAAATTCGAACATTCGTGTTTTTTTTTTTTTTGGTTGCCTCTGTTTCATTTAACTGCTGAATTCATCCATAAGGATTCAAATTCTTCATAGTAATCCCTACTCTCACATTGGTTTGTTATTTGGACTGTTACTTTCTGTGCCTAGAACATCAACTAAGAAACAATTCAGTCTTCTGATATGCTACATTTTATCAGCTTTATACTGCTAAAGAACAGTTTTGTTCATTTGCAATCAAAACACTTGGTTATTAAAAATTGTTCTAATTCTGAATCTAACAGATCTCAAATTGTGTGATAACTCAGCATTGATTGCTACTAATTTACCTTCTGCTAATCGCAAGTATGTACTAGCTTTCTCACCATGGAAAAACTATAGCATGGGTGTGTGGTCATGAACCAAATATAGCATGAGGTGAAGTCGAGTGCCATTAGTATTTGTCTCTCAACCACACCCTCATGATATATTTTTCATATTACACCACTTGAAGGCATCAATAGTAAGCAGCCACAAAGAATTCACTGGACTTACAGTGATGAACAGTTTAGTGAACAATTTAAGACTGAGTCATATGATTATTGTAATGGAAATAAAAAACATTTGCTTGCGTAGTCACTTATTGTTAATTTCTAAGGTAACTTTGTTGACAGTTTTGTTAGTGGATGTAGTGGGTGTAAGTGTGGTAATTCCAGTGTCTCCGTGGGTTGTGTCACATGCACACAAAGTGTCCTTTACTACAACACAAAGGAAAATAAGTACACTTTGATGGAAATATAGCAGAGGAGGTTGGACAAGCTCTAAGCACAACATAAATATATTACCGTTAATTGTATTGTTTTATTTGGTATTTCACGTGACCCTCAATAGTCATAATACAAATTTGAAAAATGAAGGGGTTGACTGGGTTGATTAGATATTTGGATGGTGCTTCATGTAAGCTTCATGTAAGCTTCAAGGTGATGTACTTTGTTTTGTAAAAGCGCTTGATGATTGGGATGAAATTAATAAGTTGTGGTTTTGTGTGTAGAACTTCTCCAGAATTGTCACGTACGTATTCTACAAGTACACAAAACATTTTGGAATTTCAACTAGAGTAGGGACCATAGCACATCAATAAAAAGTACTGAAACAAGCTGGAGTAGTGCACGATATTGGATCACAGTAAAACAATAAGAAGTATTATTATATTCCTACTGTGCAATATCGTGCACTACAGCTTGTTTCAGTACTTGTTTGTTAACTTTTTTTGTAAATAATTTTATTAGGACTGGTGAACCCACACATACCGCATCTGAAATGGTGCCGCGCACCCCAGCTATATCGTCTGAAAAGTGAACTATCCATTATGCTTCACTGTCAACTATGTTCAACCCATTGCAGGGCCAGAGCCCAGAGATTTGAGTAGTCCGGCCATCCATGGACTGCAATGAAGGTCACACTCAGTTTTTATTGATCTAATATGATCTGTAAATCAGAGATTATCTACTTTGGTATAAACAAAAATTTGTCAAAATGAAAGTTTAGTTTTAGATTGTAACTGCATGTTAATGCATGACATGCATGATCAATTAGCTCAATGCAGTGTGCCATGCAGATGACTCACTGGGTAATTTTAAGGCAGTTAACACAGATGTAATGGCTTAGACTATAAGCTATATTCTATACTGAATGCTTTATGAGAGTATCACGATGACTGTTCTGTTAGAGTATATTTTGATGACTGCTCAATTAGAGTATCTCAATCTTTTCACTAAAATCAAGTCGGCCAATGCTGGACCGTGGGCTCTGGCCCTGACCCATTGCACAGCATTTCAAATCAAAAACTGTTCATAAAACACCTCTGCAATCCATGCATGAAATCATGCCGCGCGTCCCAATTATATTAATTATTGTCTGAAAAGTGAAGTATCCATTATGCTTCGCTGTCGGCTATATTCAACCCGTTACACAGCAGTACAAATCAAGAACTGTTCGAAAAGCACCTCTGCAATCAAAATAGCCACTATGAAAAATACGGATGATTTCTGTTTCGAAGGGAAGCTATCACGTGCTACCGCCAAATCGACACCTTTCGCTGTCAGTAAAGATGAATGGGACACAAAGGAGGACACTGGTAAGTCCATGAAGAATGCACTGTACGTACTGCAGTATGCCAAAAGGCATGAAGCGATGTCAAACAGTGAAAAAATCAAGCCCGTAGCCTTAGCTGTATCGAGTTACGCTTGTCTGAAGGATTCAGTCAGTTACTCAGTCAGTAGAAAATTCCATTGAATAAAATTTTTAAAATTCCGTAGCAATTTGTTGAAAGCATTCCGGGTCGATTTGAAAGCTTGTTTGGGCTTAGTTTTACCTAACCAATACTGCCTCATCGTCGTCAGGGGAAATTGAGGCTGGTTTTTGGGTGATGTTATTTTGTGGGCCACGCCTACTCCTTTGTGGTCCTTACTATACAGTACTATCGTACTGTATGATAATCAGAACAATGATACTTTACTGAATTAAACTAAGATCGATGTATAAACCTCTTCAATAAAACGAGTTCGCATAATTTGTTTTAGGGGAGCTTAAATCGTGTCCAACCTCCTCTGGAAATATAGCACACTTTGGTACAGTATGGAAATAAAGCACACTTTTCCCTTCGAACTTAGATGGCATCATTCACTAAAGAGGTATAAAGCTCTAGTGGTATTGTTTATGGCATGCTTTCTACCCATACAGTATTCAATCACAGTAAGGAGTTATATGACAGACATACGTACATCAAACTTTTTATAGTCACGTGGAACTAAGAATTTTTCTACTGATGTTTGCTGTGCCCGGAAACTTTCCAAAGTGACAATTGCAGTAACAGTTGGAAATACTGGTACATCTATAATAAACAAAAATATGATACAATTACAGTTATCTTATGGTATCTCTGTATGCAAGGAATGACTCAAGGGGGAAGGGGGGCAAAATAAGGTTTATAAGTGTAAAGGGATGTGCACACGGGCATGTTCCTCTAAGGAATTTTGTATCTAAGATTGTTTCTAGTACATTCTTAAATAGTTGAAAGAAAACCAAAGTGATCACTGTTTCTGATGCATTCTCAGGTACATTTCTGTACCTATGGGAGTAGGAGCTTGTCAAGGGGGACGGGAGCTTGTCAAGGAGTGCCCCAAGGTTGCATGCTTCCTCCAGAAAATTTTTCAACATTTTAGTCCTGTTAGATCAAATCTATACCAAAACAGCCAGCTGAAAAATAGTGTGGCCCTCCAGATTTACAAAGTTGTGAAATCAAAGGTAGCAGAGGATGCAATGATTCTAATGCCAATCATTTAATGATCATGATCATTAAAATGATTGGCGTTAGCATCATTGCAGCCATTTCTTAGCCACCACCTTTGATTTCACAACTTTTTCACCCTGGCCTTTTGGAGGGCCACACCCCTTTTCCAAAGCTTAGCTATTTTGGTACAGATATCACTTCTTTCTGTAATAGCAAGCCCCAAAGCTGGTCTATGGCTGGCTTCTCCTTACTGTGGGAGTCATCAAAAAAGAAAGGGGCACAATTATGTGTTTACATATAAGGAAAAATAAGGAATTTTCAGTTTGAATAGGGATCATCAAGAAAGTTGGGAAACTAGGGAGTTGCCTACACCTACAGATGTACTAGTGGACATTAATCCCTAATTGAGTCTATATCCATGACTGAATTAGGGATTAATGTACACTAGTACATATATCTGCAGGTGTAGGCAACTCCCTAGTTTCCCTACTTTTTATGATCCCTAATCAAACTTAAAATTCCTAATTTTTCCTTATATTTGTTTGTTTACTTTTTAATAACATTATTATGACTGGTGAACCCACGCATACCGCATCAAAAGAAATTAGAGTGCTAGAGCTAATGTTTTTGTCTAAACACGCACCCCAGTTATCAATTGCTGACTGGAAAGTGAATGGCCATTACACTTCACTTTCAGCTATGTTCAGCCTGGCTGGTACACAGCACTACAAACGAAGAACAATAGAAGAACTTCTGCAATTAATCCAGTCAAAAAATACGGACAGTTGCGTGCCCCAACTATCAATTACTGACTCGTAACGTTTCCCTTTCAGCTATGTTCAGCCTGTTTTAAAACAGTGACAGAATCAAGCCAGAAGCCTTAGCAGTTATTGAATTACGCTTGTCTGAAGGCATTAGTCAGTCAGTCAAGTCAGTCATTTGAAAGCATTTCAGGCCATACTAAAGGCACTTTTGGACTTGGTTATACCTAACCAATATTGCCAAGGCACCATGAAGATGTTGTGAGACTGGTTTTAGGGTGATAGTTTGGCCAGAAAAGCCCAAAACTTCATGATCCCTAACATACAGCACTACCATACTATCATGTATATAGCTATTGATGGCTAGGGACATTCAGCTCAAACTTGAAACAGGAGGTACACCATTGCAAATGCAATATAGCTAATTTCTGTTTAGGTACTAATCAAGCTATGGATGCATGAAAACGGTGTTTTCTTGGTTCCTGTAAAATACTTGGCCACATGATGCATTCTTACTTTGGAAGATTTTCTGAAATTATCACAAGACATTTAATAGAAACTAAAATATACTAATTTAGCTTCTTTCTTCTCCATCACTATTATTAAGGTGGTGCTGAAGTGATTTTGTGAAGCCTTACCAGGCTCACGTTTGTGGTCATGAAAGAAAAAATGTGGTAAACTAGAGAACAATCCAAGGCACTTAGAAGTATTAAAAGAACCAGCTCTATTACACTATAATACAGCACTAAATATAACAAAACATTATAGGTGGCCGGATATAGAATTTTTTTTAAATCGTCAAAACTTGAATTTTAGTTTCACTGCCACACTGCCTGACCACAGTCGCAAGGCTAGAGGACAAACGAAGCAGCACACAGCTACCATTTTAGGCAACAATAACAAACTTACCAGTGGGGTGTGTGCTTTTTGGGGTTCTGATGAGTATAGGTCCTCTGTGCCTTGTCTTTTATCTTCAATCAGGCTACTTGTCTTCTTCATCCAACGAAACCATATCGAGGCATTAATTGTCTGTATCAACACTTTCTTTCAGCAGCATATTTAAATGACAGAATTATTTAGCTGGATTTCAGAAGCGTTTCAGTCCCAGCGCTTCAGTCCCAGCGCTTCAGTCCCAGCGCTTCAGTCCCAGCGCTTCAGTCCCAGCGCTTCAGTCCCAGCGCTTCAGTCCCAGCGCTTCAGTCCCAGCGCTTCAGTCCCAGCGCTTCAGTTCCAGCACTACTATAAGAGGTATACTAGCTAGATATCTACAACTTCGCGTTTGGGATCCCGTTCGTGATAGGTTCACGACCACACCCATCAAATAAGGACTAATAGTGATAGAGTACGGAGACCACACCTCTTAACAATCTAGTTAGCTATTTACTTAACAGTAAACAAGATGACTTCATCCCTTATTGGTCTAGCTGGCTGCACACTCCTTGGCTGACTTGAGATACTCTAATACAACAGTCATGTATGATAATCTAATAGAACAGTCACAAGTTACACTGTAGCTAGCTGTGCTACAACAAAAACTAGTATTTTTTAAAATGTTAATTTAAAAATGAAGTAGGGAATAAAAAGTAGTGAAATAAGAGATGAATGATGGTACTACAGCATAGCTTGGTGTGAAAGTCCCTACTTTGGCATTTAAATTAACAATTTTTTAAAAAATACTAGTATATCACACAATACACAGTACAAGTAAAGATCACACATACAATAAACATCTTTGTGTGCATAAATATGACCAGATCGGCTACAATTTTACACATTAGGAGAAGCCTACATCTTACAATAGAATAAATCTGATAAAATGAGTAAAATACATGCAATATATTGTAAAAATTCTATAAAGTATTGTTGCATTAATTAAATTAATTAATTAAGAAAGGTGTTAATGGCAAAAAACATTATGTTCACCAAACAAAGAGAGGTTATTACAGGTTTTTGCAATTGACTTTGTCACCTTTTTAATTGACTTTGTCCTGTTTGCAATAGAATTCGTCGCTTTTGCAGTAGAATTCGTCCCGTTTGCAATTGAATTAGTCAGTTTTGCAATTGAATTAATTGCATTTGCACAAGAATTCATCATAATCACATTGACTGCAATGAACCAGCCGCTCATCACAAGGTGGATCATTTTTGCCATGGAGAATACCACTTGAGACACTACAGGGTAACTGGAGCTAGTTAGAAACATAGCCATTTGAGTGAATTAGCTTGTTCATAAGTGACCACCCCATCGCCAATAGTGAAGCACAATTGTGAATGCTGTTGAAGATGCTGTAGCAGAATAATTATTGCCTTATAAAGAGTTGTTTACAACAGTTGTACTTCAACAAAGATCATGAAGCAGCTGCTACATCTTGTTTTCGTGTTTACTGCAGCTTCCGATATCGTTACAGATGGAATTCTTGTGCAAACATGACAAATTCTAAGGCAAAACCGACAAATTCAATTGTAAACGGGACAAATTCTACTGCAAAAAGCAACAAACTCTATCGCAAATGGGACAAAGTTAATTGCAAAGGTGACGAATTCAATTGCAAAAACCTGTATGAACATGTGAGATTTTTGTAGATAACATACAACCATTTGCAATAAACAAATTTCTTACTTAATTTTACTGGAAATCCTCTATCTGGAAGCAACTTTAAATTTATGAAATCTCTCAATTTTTGGAAATGTTTATATGGAACAATCACTTCTAATATGTCTAATAACCTATGTACAGTAAAAAGACATCATAAAGGATAAGACATGATAATAATGGTTCACATGTAAGTGTCACACATATACAGTAGATGTACATGACAAAATACACCATTAAAGGAGTCAGTCCCAATTTTGGTACATATATTAAGCTACAGCATATGAGGAACTCCATGATATATTGCACTAGTATAAACAAGAGTTCATAATATTTGTATGGGAGAGAGTATCCAACTACCATTACAGGGGCGTAGCAAGGCAAAAAATATGAGGGGGGCCCATGCATGTACTGGTATAAGAGGGGAGGGTGAGGTTATGTACTTGTGGGAACATGCATAGTGCGCGAAGCGCACTCAGAGCATGCAAAGCATGCTCTCCTTCTAGGGGGGTCTGGGGGCATGCCCCCCCAGGAAATTTTTGAAAAACAAGTGTTATAAGGCTGAATCTGGAAGCAAATTTAACCATTATTTCGGATTACAGGCATGGTTAAATAAAGAGTCTGATAGCAATGATGTATACCATGTTAATGATGTGAACATGCATGTTTTTGAATTAACTTCCTATATTAGAAAAGTACATAAATAAGATGTACATATATAGCTATAGCTATAAAAATACTTAGCTATATAATCACAACACAATATTATTAAAACCTTCCAAAATAATACATTCTACGTTTGTTTGCAGATGCAAAGTCCTTAGCTAAGTTACACAAGTCAAGTGAATCTGTAATGTCTCTGTGGATATATAATAGGAACAAATTATTTAATCTGGAACTTGTCATAGTACTTCTGAGATAAGTTTTCACATGTCTGAGGGAAGAAAAGGAGCGTTCAGCAGTAGAAGTTGTCACTGGAAATGTTAGATACAATTTTAAAAGTTTATCAACCTCTCGTAGCATGCCCTTGTATATTGAACTCTCATTCATTACACTTGCTATTGTTCTCACATTGGTTACCTTTTTTATGCCTAAACAACTTGTTTTAATTGCATCTGGTAGCATTGACAGTTGGGTCTTCAAGTTTTCAAATGCAAAATCATTCTTCAAATACATCTCTAAATCTGGAGAGATACTCTTTTCTGTATTACCATTAGAAAATTCAATAAGAATCGATTCAATTTCATTTACAATTCCTAGATCCTTTTGAATAAACCTTCTTTCAACTTCAACAGCAGTTGCTTCAGCTACTTCAAAATACATGCGACGGTGTTTGTCTTTTGGAGTTTCATAAATGTGGGAACTCGTACCATCATCAATTCTTCTAGGCCTTTTTCTTTGACGTGGAAGGGTCGGTTCTGCTGTTAAATTGACACTCTCACGCATCACTTCACTGTAAAAACTATTAAACCTTGCTTCATTTCTCATGGAATTTAAATGCGTTATGAGAAGTTGAGCACCACGAACTGCCTCTTGTACAGTGACATCCTTTGCTTGAATATTTATTGATACCTGTTCTGCAGCAGAAAATATGAGATATGCAAGTTTTAGACCAAAAAAAGTATCAAAATTGTCCATCTTTGATGCCATTCCATTAGCTTTTGCAGCATACTCATCATGACCTTTACTAATCTCATCTAAAGCACCCTGGATAGTGCTGTAATTTTTCAATATACTGGAAATCGATGAGTGTCTTACAGTCCATCTAGTTGGACACAACATTCGAAGATGTGGTGTCAGTTCACCAGTATTAACAGTTACTTCCTTTCTTAGACTTTCAAACAATGTTAATCTTTTAGGGGACATTTTGATCAGTTGTGTTAACTCATAAATAAAGTTTAAAACATCTCTTATCATGTCACAAGTCTTTGTTACATCCTTTAAGCAAAGATTCAAACTGTGAGCAAGGCAATGAACGTACAACGCTTGCTCAACTTCTGCTTTAAATAGAGCTTGCACTCCATTATTGATGCCACTCATATTGGATGCACCATCATAAGCCTGACCTCGGCATTGATTGATTGAAAGCAAACATGTAGAGATTAAAGTATCTTTTACTGCTGAAAAGATTGTTTGGGCTTTAGTATCAGGTAACTGAACAAGGCCAACAGTACTTTCATGTGTTTCATAATTGTCATCTGTCCACCTAAGGGACATTGACATTTGCTCATTGTGAGAAACGTCTGTGGCCTCATCTACAATTACAGAGTACCATAATGATTTGCTAACATCAGCTAAAATGTTCCTCAGAACAGATTTGCTCATTAATGTGATAATCTCGTTAACAATTTCTGGTGATATGTACTCCCTCCGATTGAGCCAAGAGATCATTTCTGGACAATCTTTTGCCTGTAGTAATAGTAATTGATAGAGGTTACCACTAAATGATTCTGCATCCTCTCTGTGACCACGTAAGGGCAGTCCTTGACGTGAAAGGTATTGGATTGCTTGCAGTAGCTTCATAAACATTTTTCTATGGTACTCTTGATCTTTCCTTAGCTGAGTATCACATAGGGCATCAATTCTAACTCCTTTGGCCTTGGCTGTAAGCTTCTCAACAGCCTCCCTATGCATGTTACTGCATTCATGCTCACGAAACTTTTCGAGAGCTTTCTTCCAATTGTTAAAACCTTGACGAATAAAAGTTGACTTTGCATGTATGGAGTTCAGCAAGCACTGCTCATTAGCTGCTCTACAAGTTGCACAATATACCTTATATTCAGATGTACACACAGTGATCCAAGGATGTGCTTCATACCAACTACTTTGAATCGTTCTTGAATGAGATTTCTGCTTGCCATGTTCTTTGCTAGAGTATAACTGTTGTCTTTTAGAGCTATCAACTGCTGAAGGATGGTAAGGAATGTTAAAGTTAGTACAGCACTGACACTCGCATGGACTAGCAATGGATGACGATGATGGACTACTAGTGGTAGCAGTAAGTGATGGCATATCCCTAACTTGATCAAGTTGATGGTAATTCAACAATACAGCTTCACTCAAACTTTGACTTGAGCTCTCTGGTTCAAACGAGTGAGGTTGCTCTGATTCAGCTACCTCCATCAGATTCACGCTCACAGATCCATCATTACGCACACTGTTATGGCTAAAACAAGGCGGATTTTCAGATCCACCTCCGCTAGTACCGCTTGAGGAGCCTCCTTTAGAAGCTCCTTCACTAACAACCGAATTCTGTGAGCCTCTGTTAGTGGTACAAAACAATTCGTTTAAAGTTTTCTGCCGAGACATAAAACAGCTCTTCGATAATTATCTAACACGTGTCACCATGTGCTAGCACCACGTGAGTTTTAACATATTTCACAGCATTTTAGCGCCTCTACAATTATTTCAAATAAACTGGGCATGCTTTCACTCAGTGTCTCCCTCGGTGTCTCCAATCAATATCGTCAGTCAGGGAAGACAATACATCAGCGCAAGTAGGTATGGTTATATCACGTGATGTATTACTGTAAAATGGCTCCTGCTGGCAACTGAATAAGACCTGGCCTGTTCTCTATATGCATGGCCACAGACTAGGGGGGCCCTGGCCCCTGTGGCCCCCCCTGTTCCTACGCCCCTGCATTATAACCTGTACAAACACAAGTTCCTTTTGATCAAATTAATGCTTCCACTGGTGATAGAGACCTGTTGATTGGTATTGATCAGTGTTGATAAGGTCAAGCCTTTATTATTTGTAAGACTAAGGTGTTACTTAACTCAGAGTGTTTCCTGAATATACTCCAGTTAGACACTCTACCTCACCTCTTAATATTATGAACTTTTGGTATAAATCATGACTAGATTATTTTGTAGAGGTGCACAGATATTCCAATATACCAATAACCAATATATTGGCTACAAAATTTACCGATTCCGATACTGATATCTGAACATAAAAAGTTTTCAGACAATAAGCGTTAAAAAAAATGTGGCAAAAAGCTGGTCACTAAAATCCATGTAAAGAAAAAAAAATATATATATATATAGTGAAAAGGGTAGTAGTGATAAAAAAGTGTATTTAAAAAGTGTGACCAACTTAGGAACTTGGCCATCAAGTGAATCCTGGCCATCAAGTGAATCCTGGCCATCATGAAAATCTTTACAACTTGAGTTTCTTGCTTTAATCATCATACTACCAAGTCAACCATAGGATCCCTTGGACAATTATCAAGACACACGGTAGTGTGTCGTGCGGCCCAAGAAGCCGGCGCGTAACACCCGTGAGTATATTGACAGGAAGAAAGAAAACGCAATTTTCGCACCTCCGTAGCTCTGTGCTTCCTTGATGAAACAAGATGATTTTTGCTGTGGACATTCCCTCCAACTGCAGCACTCCACATTCCAAATTTGAGCGAAATCGCTTTGCGTGTTCCCGAGATATGCGACTTCAAAAATTGGCTCAGTTTCTTCGGTTTTTTTTTCTTCTTCTTCATATTTTTCTTTTTCTTGTCGCACACTTACAAAAACTGCTATAAAACGCGAACGCCATATCCGATTGCCTTGAAATTTGGCACACAGAAGGGGGGTATAAAGGCGCATCTCGGTACCAACTTTGGCTGGAATACGATAAACAGGCAAAGAGTTATGAGTGATTATTCATGAAAAATAACACCAATATGTTGTCACGCCTACAGGATAAACCGCGTATGGGAAGAAGCTGAAAATCGGTGGGTGAATAGGTTAACTATTGAACCTCAAACCTTTTGTGGTTTGAAAGAAATCGAGCTAAAAAACAGGAAGATACAACGAAAAAACCAACAGTGTGTAACAATTACGCAATCGAGATTAGCTAATAAAAAAACGACTACTTGCCACGCCTACCAGATAAACCGCTTGGGGTAATGCTTTGAAAATCGTTGTACAGATGGAATAATCATCTTAGAAAGGCTCATCAATGGTGTAGAAGAATCAGACTTAAAGCCACGGAGTTATAACACGAAATCCAACTTGGTGCAGCAAGTGCGAGATCGAGATACTCTAATAGAGCAGTCATCCTAATAGAGCAGTCACTCTGAAGAGAATTCAAGAGATCAGCTAGAAACAAGAAACCTGTATAGAGATCAGCTACACACAAGTCACCCTGTAGAGAGATCAGCTAGAAGAAGTTACCTTGTAGGGAGTTCATGCAACTATGGAAAGGGATAGTTCGGCTAGAAAAAATCACCTTGTAGAATTCAGCTACAAAGAAACCACCATGTAGAGAGTTCAGCTACAAACAAATCGCCCTGTGGAGAGATCAATAGAAGAAGTTACCTTGCAGAGAGTTCAGCTACAAAGAAACCATCATGTAGAGAGTTCAGCTACAAACAAATCTCCCTGTAGAGAGATTAGCTAGAAGAAGTTACCTTGTAGAGAGTTCAGCTACAAAGAAACCATCATGTAGAGAGTTCAGCTACAAACAAATCTCCCTGTATAGAGAGATCAGCTAGAAGAAGTTACCTTGTAGAGAGTTCAGCTACAAACAAATCACCCTGTAGAAAGATCAGCTAGAAGAGGTCACCTTGTAGAGAGTTCAGTTACAAAGAAACCACCATGTAGAGAGCTCAGCTACAAATTAGTGACTTTGTAGAGACATCAGCTAGAAGAAGTTACCTTGTAGAGAGTTCAGCTACAAAGAAACCATTCTTTAAAGAGCTTAGCTGCAAACAAATCACCTGTACAGAATTTAGCTACAAATAAATCACCCTGTAGAAAGATGAGCTAGAAAAAGTTACCTTGTAGAGAGTTCAGTTACAAAGAAACCACCATGTAGAGAATTCAGCTACAAACTAGTGACCCTGTAAAGACATCAGCTAGAAGAAGTTACCTTGAGAGAGTTCAGCTACAAAGAAACCATTATTTAAAGAGCTCAGCTGCAAACAAATCACCTATACAGAATTCAGCTACAAACAAATCACCATGTAGAGAGATCAGCTAGAAGAAGTTAACTTGTAGAGAGTTCAGCTACAAAGAAACCATTCTGTAAAGAGCTCAGCTGCAAACAAATCACCTGTACAGAATTCAGCTACAAACAAATCACCCTGTAGAGAGATCAGCTAGAAGAAATTACATTGTAGAGAGTTCAGCTACAAAGAAACCACCATGTAGAGAGTTCAGCTGCAAAGAAATCACCCTGTATAAAGTTCTGCCACAAGCAAATTGCCCTGTAGAAAGATCAGTTAGAAGAAGTTACCTTGTAGATAGTTCAGCTACAAACAGATCTCCCTGTAGAGAGATCAGCTAGAAGAAATTACCTTGCAGAGAGTTCAGCTACAAAGAAACCACCATGTAGAAAGTTCAGCTGCAAAGAAATCACCCTGTAGAAAATTCTGCCAGAAACAAATTGCCCTGTAGAAAGATCAGTTATAAGAAGTTACCTTTTAGAGAGTTCAGCTACAAAGAAACCATTCTGTAAAGAACTCAGCTACAAACAAATCACCTATACAGAATTCAGCTACGAACAAATCATCCTGTAGAGAGATCAGCTAGAAGAAGTTGCCTTGTAGATAGTTCAGCTACAAACAAATCTCCCTGTAGAGAGATCAGCTAGAAGAAATTACCTTGTAGAGAGTTCAGCTACAAAGAAACCATCATTTAGAGAGTTCAGCTTCAAACAAATCACCTGTAGAGAGTTCAACTACAAACAATTCTCCCTGTAGAGAGATCAGCTAGAAGAAGTTACCTTGTAGAGAGTTCAGCTACAAACAAATCACCCTGTAGAAAGATCAGCTAGAAGAAGTCACCTTGTAGAAAGTTCAGTTACAAAGAAACCACCATGTAGAGAGTTCAGCTACAAACTAGTCACCTTGTAGAGACATCAGCTAGAAGAAGTTACCTTGTAGAGAGTTCAGCTACAAAGAAACCATTTTGTAAAGAGCTCAGCTGCAAACAATCACCTGTACAGAATTCAGCTACAAACAAATCACCCTGTAGAGAGATCAGCTAGAAGAAGTTACCTTGTAGATCGTTCAGCTACAAACAAATCACCCTGTAGGGAGATCAGCTAGAAGAAGTTACCTTGTAGAGAGTTCAGCTATAACGAAACCACCATGTAGAGAGTTCAGCTGCAAAGAAATCACCATGTATAAAATTCTGCCACGAACAAATTGCCCTGTAGAAAGATCAGTTAGAAGAAGTTACCTTGTAGCAAGTTCAGCTACAAAGAAACCATTCTGTAAAAGCTCAGCTGCAAACAAATCACCTGTACAGAATTCAGCTACAAACAAATCACCCTGTAGAGAGATCAGCTAGAAGAAATTACATTGTAGAGAGTTCAGCTACAAAGAAACCACCATGTAGAGAGTTCAGCTGCAAAGAAATCACCCTGTATAAAGTTCTGCCACAAGCAAATTGCCCTGTAGAAAGATCAGTTAGAAGAAGTTACCTTGTAGATAGTTCAGCTACAAACAGATCTCCCTGTAGAGAGATCAGCTAGAAGAAATTACCTTGTAGAGAGTTCAGCTACAAAGAAACCACCATGTAGAAAGTTCAGCAGCAAAGAAATCACCCTGTAGAAAATTCTGCCATAAACAAATTGCCCTGTAGAAAGATCAGTTATAAGAAGTTACCTTTTAGAGAGTTCAGCTACAAAGAAACCATTCTGTAAAGAACTCAGCTACAAACAAATCACTTATACAGAATTCAGCTACGAACAAATCATCCTGTAGAGAGATCAGCTAGAAGAAGTTGCCTTGTAGATAGTTCAGCTACAAACAAATCTCCCTGTAGAGAGATCAGCTAGAAGAAATTACCTTGTAGAGAGTTCAGCTACAAAGAAACCATCATTTAGAGAGTTCAGCTTCAAACAGATCACCTGTAGAGAGTTCAACTACAAACAATTCTCCCTGTAGAGAGATCAGCTAGAAGAAGTTACCTTGTAGAGAGTTCAGCTACAAACAAATCACCCTGTAGAAAGATCAGCTAGAAGAAGTCACCTTGTAGAAAGTTCAGTTACAAAGAAACCACCATGTAGAGAGTTCAGCTACAAACTAGTCACCTTGTAGAGACATCAGCTAGAAGAAGTTACCTTGTAGAGAGTTCAGCTACAAAGAAACCATTTTGTAAAGAGCTCAGCTGCAAACAAATCACCTGTACAGAATTCAGCTACAAACAAATCACCCTGTAGAGAGATCAGCTAGAAGAAGTTACCTTGTAGATCGTTCAGCTACAAACAAATCACCCTGTAGGGAGATCAGCTAGAAGAAGTTACCTTGTAGAGAGTTCAGCTATAACGAAACCACCATGTAGAGAGTTCAGCTGCAAAGAAATCACCATGTATAAAATTCTGCCACGAACAAATTGCCCTGTAGAAAGATCAGTTAGAAGAAGTTACCTTGTAGCGAGTTCAGCTACAAAGAAACCATTCTGTAAAGAACTCAGCTACAAACAAATCACCTATACAGAATTCAGCTACGAACAAATCATCCTGTAGAGAGATCAGCTAGAAGAAGTTGCCTTGTAGATAGTTCAGCTACAAACAAATCTCCCTGTAGAGAGATCAGCTAGAAGAAATTACCTTGTAGAGAGTTCAGCTACAAAGAAACCATCATTTAGAAAGTTCAGCTTCAAACAAATCACCTGTAGAGAGTTCAGCTACAAACAAATCTCCCTGTAGAGAGATCAGCTAGAAGAAGTTACCTTGTAGATAGTTCGGCTACAAACAAATCTCCCTGTAGAGAGATCAGCTAGAAGAAGTTACCTTGTAGAGAGTTCAGCTATAACGAAACCACCATGTAGAGAGTTCAGCTGCAAAGAAATCACCATGTATAAAATTCTGCCACGAACAAATTGCCCTGTAGAAAGATCAGTTAGAAGAAGTTACCTTGTAGCGAGTTCAGCTACAAAGAAACCATTCTGTAAAGAACTCAGCTACAAACAAATCACCTATACAGAATTCAGCTACAAACAAATCACCCTGTAGAGAGATCAGCTAGAAGAAGTTACCTTGTAGATAGTTCGGCTACAAACAAATCTCCCTGTAGAGAGATCAGCTAGAAGACATTACCTTGTAGAGAGTTCAGCTACAAAGAAACCATCATTTAGAAAGTTCAGCTTCAAACAAATCTCCCTGTAGAGAGATCAGCTAGAAGAAGTTACCTTGTAGAGAGTGAAGCTACAAACAAATCATCCTATTGAAAGATCAGATAGAAGAAGTCACCTTGTAGAAAGTTCAGTTACAAAGAAACCACCATGTAGAGAGTTCAGCTACAAACTAGCCACCTTGTAGAGACATCAGCTAGTAAAGTTACCTTGTAGAGAGTTCAGCTACAAACAAATCTCCCTGTAGAGAGATCAGCTAGAAGAAATTACCTTGTAGAGAGTTCAGCTACAAAGAAACCATTCTGTAAAGAGCTCAGCTGCAAACAAATCACCTGTACAGAATTCAGCTTCAAACAAATCACCCTGTACAGAGATCAGCTAGAAGATGTTACCTTGTAGATAGTTCAGCTACAAACAAATCACCCTGTAGAAAGATCAGTTAGAAGAAGTTACCTTTTAGAGAGTTCAGCTACAAAGAAACCATTTTGTAAAGAGCTCAGCTGCAAACAAATCACCTGTACAGAATTCAGCTACAAACAAATCACCTGTAGAGAGTTCAGCTACAAACAAATCTCCCTGTAGAGAGATCAGCTAGAAGAAGTTACCTTGTAGAGAGTGAAGCTACAAAAAAATCACCCTATTGAAAGATCAGCTAGAAGAAGTCACCTTGTAGAAAGTTCAGTTACAAAGAAACCACCATGTAGAGAGTTCAGCTACAAACTAGCCACCTTGTAGAGACATCAGCTAGAAAAGTTACCTTGTAGAGAGTTCAGCTACAAAGAAACCATTCTGTAAAGAGCTCAGCTGCAAACAAATCACCTGTACAGAATTCAGCTACAAACAAATCACCCTGTAGAGAGATCAGCTAGAAGAAATTACCTTGTAGATAGTTCAGCTACAAACAAATCACCATGTAGAAAGATCAGTTAGAAGAAGTTACTTTGTAGAGAGTTCAGCTACAAAGAAACCATTTTGTAAAGAGCTCAGCTGCAAACAAATCACCTGTACAGAATTCAGCTATGAACAAATCTCCCTGTAGAGAGATCAGCTAGAAGAAGTTACCTTGTAGAGAGTTCAGCTACAAACAAATCTCCCTGTAAAGAGATCAGCTACCTTGTAGAGAGTTCAGCTACAAAGAAACCATCATGTAGAGAGTTCAGCTGCAAAGAAATCACCTCTGCCCAAATTTCAAGGCAATAACTCTTTCCAATCTGAAGTTATCAATTGGCAAATTGGATGAGTGGAAGGCCCCTTTTCGCAAATCCGGTCACATATGTATTATATATATAATTGTACATCTACTGATAAAATATTTAAAGTACGTACATCTACTTCATCTATTCTTCTTCCTGTAGTAAAGAAAAAAAACATAGGTTTAAAAAGTCCCAAAGCTGGCCATAGGCTGGCTTTGGGGTATACAAATACAAAAAGAAATGAAATCTAATCCAAAACAGCCAAGCTGTAAAAAAAGTGTGCGGCCCTCAGAAAGGCTATGGTGAAAAAAGATGTGAAATCCAAGGTGGCGGCCAAGAAATGGCTGTGATGGTAGGTTAATGGTAAAAATTTTAATAACGACAATTCAGGTGAATTTTTGTGCCGCTTCACAAAATTTACCTGAATTGTCATTATTAAAATTTTTACCATTAACCTACCATCACAGCCATTTCTTGGCCGCCACCTTGGATTTCAAATCTTTTTTCACCATAGCCTTTCTGAGGGCCGCACACTTTTTTTACAGCTTGGCTGTTTTGGATTAGATAGTACTTATGTGTAATATCTGCTCGTATCTGCTAAAAAATCTGCTAAAAAGTCAACTTTTCATTGGTACAGTGGGACCTCGTCCACCAGAACCTGCTGCCTGTTCATAACTTTACAACTCTGAAAGTCACCAGCTCCAAAGATGAAACTTCAGCACAGCAGTTCCTTTACTATATTACTGTTTTTTTCATAATTATACAATAGCCTTGTACCATTTGATTTAGTTGTCAAAGTACATTCATAGTACAGTCAATGTAAATAGTATTCATTTCCACAATCAAATCTTAGGAGAGACATACACACATAAGCAGTCACAGAAATATTTTTGAAAATATGACATTCTTTGGGGCCAGATTATGTATTGATTTTTTGTGTAGTCAGCAATGCCAGAACTTACTTTGAAACATCAAGTAAACATGAATCAGCCTGTCAAAATTACCAAATTAAATATCATTGAAATACCTGCATAAAACACTCACAATTGCTGTAGAAGCTTTATATGTTCTTCTTTCTTCATGATATTCAATTGGTCGACCAGGATGAACTCTTCTCCTATAACACAATATACAGGGGTGGGTAAAAACAGTGGACCCAGGGACCCACGGGTATCCAACTCTTCTTGGAATTTTATACACTTCACAATGTTCTATACCTGTACTAGGTACCTCTGCAAGTAGTCTTGCATGGTCAATCCACTTTTTCCCCCGTCACGGTGTCTCACGCAATGTTTAATGCCAATTAGAAATTATAAAAAAGTGTGTGAAGCCGACTACATTTCTCAGCATTTATAGGCCACTTGCCTGCTGCACTATGGGCATACCAGTCTACTATGTTGCCTAGCTACTAAAGTTTAGAAACATTGTGCAAATTCACTATAATGGACGAAGTCTGGTTGTTGGGCTGCTGGACTGAAACTTGCTTAGCTAGTAATCGCTATTTCCCCTGAATATTTTGTATGCATAATGTTTCTAAACTTTAGTAGCTATAGTCGACATAATAGACTAGTATGTTCATTATGCAGCAGACAGGTACAGTCAATTTCAGTAACTTTTTCAGAGGCGCCTATTATTTTTAATTGGTATTAAACGTCGTGCAAGACACCATGACAGGGAAAATGTGGATTGGCCATGCAAAGACTATACTTGCAGAGGTACCTAGTACAAGTGTGGAGTGTATAAAATTCCAAGAAGAGTTGGATACCTGTGGGTCCCCAGGTCCACCGTTTTTAGCTACCCAATATACAGTAACTATGTAAGTTGATTACAAGATGACTTGTCTACCAGGGTTGGAACCAGGTCAGGTAATCCAATTATCTGGGTTACATTTTGTCTGGATTGAGTGGATCTCATTTACTTTATAGATATCCAGATCAGATCACATGTGATAATACAGATCAGATCACATGTGATAATACAGATCAGATCACATGTGATAATAAATTAACTAGATGTGTACCGATATGGGGTTTTGGCATTTATTGATACCCGATACTAATATCATCGAGAAGCCAATGATAGTTAATCCCATATTTGCATTACACATTTTAACAATCAAAGTTTATTTATAGACGGGTTTAGCGGGAAGGCGTGGTCACCCTACGTCACGTAAAAAACAGGTGAATTATCGATCCACCATTTTTGTAGGGCAAAAGCTCTGAAAGGCTGTGAAAAGCAGTGGAGTTATAGATGGCTAGTAGCAGGCAGAAGTTGTCTACTTATTTTGTGTCGCTTAAATATTCAGAAAGAAAGCGCTATTTAGAAAAATTGGAGATTAATGGTCATGAACTTGATGACCCGTTTGCTATAGATGAGGATCAGTGATCCGAGGATTTGACTAAGTGGCCAGAATTGGAGTTTGGTAACTTATACACTTATCTAATCAAAAGCAAGGGGGGTGTACACGCAGGAGAACTTAGATGCTTACAAATCCTTAGAAGCATACAACTATTATTACAACCAACATGTACGAACTGTTTATCACTATGATGCAGGACAGGGATGGAGTGTACTAAAAGCAAAGGTAAACCCCAGTCAGAATCAGCAGACAATCCTCATGAGGCATGGATAATAGTAAAAACTCAAACAGGATATGTTCGGAATGGGCACTGCAAATGTAAAGCTGGGTAAGTTGTTCAACATGTAGCAACTGTGTAGTTTGATTAAATAATCATCACAGGCTTGGAGAAGTTTGCAGTCATGTAGCTGCCATCTTATTCAAAATGGAGGCTGCTAACCGGTTGGGATATACAAGACCATCCAGAACGTCTTTACCATGCCAATGGAATCGGAATTTCAAAACTAGTGTAAGTTTAGCCATCTATTTTATTGAATTTCTTTTTCATTTACAGTGTTGTTTTGTTATACCAAATGTAGGTTACCCCTAAAGAAATTCAGTGTATAAATTTCACTAAGCCAATTTATAAAAGAGGACTAGGGGGTACAGAGGATTCAGAAGTTCCAGCAGTGAAGAGGAGAGCAGAGAGTGGTCCACATGAAGCCCCTGTGATTTCTTCTGATAAGCTGTACACTGAATTGTTTGACTTAATACCGGGTGCTTGTTTGTTTACTATAATTGAACCTGCATCTCAAAGTGATGCCATGGAACTGGGATCACAGCAAGATCAATGTTGTGAAGGACGTACTTCAGAGCATAATGAGCAGCAACAAGGTGGGCAAGTTGAGGAGCATACAGGAGAGCAAAATAATCAGCATGACAGGATACAAGACAGAGAAGAGGATGACCAGCAATTTACAGGTGGAAATGAGGAACAGCACAGAGGACAGGATAAGGACCTACAAGATGGGGAGAACATTGAAGATTCTACACTACTACAGTCATCAGATTTTTGCTCTCTTCAATGTGAGGAATCAATGCTACCGTTACCATTACCGGAATATTTTAAGGAAGCTTCCCGCACTATTAATGAGATAGACACCCTTAGTACTGCTGAACAGTTATTTTACTCTTTAGTTCTATCTGAAGATGACTGTTCAAGAATTGAATCTTGTACCCGAGACCAAAGAAATTCTGATGAGTGGTATCGGCAGAGACAAGGCAGGTTAACTGCATCAGACTTCCATAAAATTTATGCAATGCAAAAGCAGACTAACCCTACTACTGTTGTGAGGCGGCTACTCTCTAAACCAAATATTAGCCATATACCTGCTATACGATGGGGAGTTGATCATGAAGATTTAGCCAGGCAAGACTATATTAAGGAGATGTCAACTGCACACATTAACTTTAAATGTGTAAATGCTGGGCTCATGGTGAACCATCTGTACCCTCACTTAGGTGCCAGTCCAGATGGGTTTGTCCAATGTGATTGCTGTCCGGGGAAGGGATTACTGGAAATTAAATGCCCATTTACAGCCAAAGATTCACATCCTAATGATCTTAGAGGAAAACCGCGATCGTGTTTAGGAGTAAATGGTGTCATAACTTCCCATGTATATTATACACAAATTCAAGGCCAGCTTGTCATTGCAGATAGGCAATATTGTGACTTGGTAGTATGGACTACTCAAGGAATTACAATGGAAAGGGTTTTACCGGATGTTAATTTCACTGAGAAGCTACTTACAAAGCTAACTGCTTTCTATGTTAACAGCATAATACAGGAATTGGTAACTGAGCATCCATTGGAGGATACTATCATAGCAAATTCACCCCCTAGTACTGAATCACCACTGTACTGTTTTTGCCAAAAGGAAGAATCTGGCAAGATGATTATGTGTGAAGGTAGTCACTGTCCATACACTTGGTTCCACTTTCCATGTGTAGGGATTAAACGTATACCAAAAGGATCATGGTTTTGTTCTGACTGTAAAAATAGTTAGGTCATTGTGCAAATGTGTTATGGATGTCATGTTGTGTATGTAATAATATTATGTGCTTTAATTAATATTATGTGCTTTAAATATTTGCTCACAAAATAAGTGTACAGTATACTTAGCTTAAAGGGTACAAAGTGCAATATGTAATTATACTAATGGTGGTTGTAGATTGCATAGTGCAGCAACTACTACCAAAATCTTGTCAATAGTAGCATAGTCTTCCTTCTGAGATATCTTTAATAGTTAGAAGGGAAAGATGTTTTGTAAAATCTTGTAACATTTCATTTGTCCAATGGCTCTTTCCACATGAATTCTTACATTGGATAGCTTTCGAGACGTTTCTACTTCCCTTTAGGACAATTGTGGCTTTCCCTTAGTGAATGCTGGGATGGCAAGTGAAGCTCCTCTTAGTCCTAAATCATCTGCAATATCAAACCCTCTGTCAGCAAGAACCAAATCACCATGGACAATTTTATCAAGAAATCCACATTTAGAAGTGATCATTTTATCCGATACACGTCCACCCCAACATTTTGAGATGAATATAATAGCTCCTGTTGGACTCACAGCAACAAAAAATTTTGCCGTGTTGTGACTTTTGTAACTAGAATAAGTTTCACTTCTAGCTGACAGGGAACTTGCTCTCTCTATAAATATCTCTGAGCAGTCAATTATGCAGGTTGCTCTTGGATAAAGTGGCTTGAAGCAGCTTGGTAAAGTTTTCCTTATCATTTGCCGATCAGGCCATACTATTAGCTGGCGTAATTCCCGTGCCATTATATCAATCCATTCATGAAAAATTTGTGACACTCTTCCAGTAGAAATGCCAAATCTGTATGACAATTCCTTATTGGGGACTGCTGTTCTCAATTTTGTCAAAACCAATAACAAATTGTCCTTGCTTGACAGATTTTCATGATTAGAGTTGATTTTTTAAAATGCTGAAGTTAACAGGTTTGATAGAGATTCGAACAATGAATATGATGACAGCCCTGTAAAGTAATGCGTTTGCTCATCATCATTCATCAGTTTTGCGGCTGGAGAAAGTGTAGCTTCCTTCAAACTAGCTTGTAATTGTGAAATAAAGTTTTCTTGCAATTTAATGGTTTGCATCTGGGTCTGTAGAGCAGAACTAACACTTGTTTCAACATGCTGCTGTTTTGCATTAAGAAGAAAACTTAGATTTGCTATTAACTCCTGCTGTGACAAAATAGTTTGCTCCATACCTTCCAGTTTTTGCAGGAGCTCATTGTTACCTTCACATTCAATACCATTTTGGTCACCATCACTCACTGCCTGTTCACAAACTTCTGCAGAACTGTTATGATCATGATTTTCTATCTCACTTTCTTCTTCTCTTGCAGAATTCATTTCCATTGGCTGGTCAGTCTGTTCAGTTACCAGAGGCACAGAAGCAGTCTTTCGCTTAGCACCAACACCCTTCTGTCACTTTGCAGCATACTGACGCTCATGTCGCTGCATTAATCGTTTACAACGAGATACATTTCTACTAGTAGTAGCTGTTGCTTTTCCAGAATAGACAAAAACAGAAGGGACATAATCCGGATCATTTCTTAGCTTCACTGGCTTTCCTATGTGATAGAAAAAATTCAGACTAATAGAAGTTTTAACAAATTGCTGTTGCTGTGTGCAAAAAAACACTAAAGTTACCTGATATGAAGTGAGTTCCACAAAGCCTCGAATGTTTATTCGGCTCCCAAAACTTTCTCTTCAGTGCTCGAGTCCACAAATGTCTTCTTTCAGCATCCTTCGGGAACCTGAACATCTTAATACCATACTTTTTGCTTGCTCGCTTTGTACAGCCAATGGCACTGCAACTGGACGGCATTCTCGACACTAACAACCTTCACAGTCTTGCCCTACAAAAATGGCAGATCAATAATTCACATGATTTTTTACGTGACGTAAGGTGACCACGCCTTCCCGCTAAACCCGTCTATACCATTTAGTAACATACGTATGTATTTATATACTAGTGGTTTGGCTTCTATTGCACAATCCAGACAATTAGGCAGCCACAAATATTTTAATGTATCCTCCCATGAAGCCTTAAAATGGATATTTTTACATTTTTTAAAATGATAGTTAGATGGTCAGGTTAACTGGTCAATCGTAGTCCCAGCATCACAGAATTCGGAAAGAGGCGCTCAATCAGAATGAATCACATGTGGTACAAAATAGTTAGAAGCACGCATGTGCAAAGAGTGAACATACACGAGGCAGCAGTGTAATCTATTTTGTTTTTGAGACAAGACTCAATGGCATCACCGGAACTTCCAGACAAGGGGGACACTAGGACAGACCCAGTGATCGACAAAGGAGACGGTATCAACCACTTGGGGCTTGGGGCTCAGGGATGACGAACACAGTTGTGTTCTCGACCGAATACGCAAAGGTTAGGTGGGTGGCTAAGAAGGGTATCGAACGAACATCCCGGGTCGAGCGAATTGCCAGGGTCGAGCACGGAGCTCAGAGTACCCTTTGTGAACGGGACTACCAGGGCACACATAGGCCTTTTTTGTTTTGTTGTTTATTTTTTTCAGGGAAAGGGACAAGAGAGGGTGACGGTCGACTCGAACTTGCAAGGATGGCCCTGGGGGAAAATTTGAAAACACATGTACTAACCATTTTCCCCTTTTCTTTGTTATTTTATTAGGTCCACTGGGAGTATGCCCCACAGCAAGGGATCTGCAGGGTATACCACTGGCCGATCCAGGAGCACCGCCAAACGTCAGCTCGAGCCTTGCAGTGGGTGGAACGTCACCAGACCATCGCCTGGACCTACAGAATACTTGGGCCAACAGCAAGAGAGACTCGGGTTCAGGACTGCCACTCAACCCAGGAAAGTAGGCAACCGGATGAGTTAATGTTGGGGCCGGCCTGTCACCTGTATCACAAAAACTGGTACAGCATATCCGTCAATGGGAGTTCATTGACATGACAGAGCTACTTCCAGAAGTCCAATTATTTGGGGGAACTGAAGAGGGGAAAGCAGGCAATAAGAGGCCCACAGTGACGGATATACTCACATGGGTGCAATGTTTTGGGAATTATATATCAGTGCTAGCCCCATGCTACCCGGACTCAATCCCAGAGCTGATGGCCTATATGATGGAGATCGTGGGACAGGCGAAGCGCTTTCGAGGAAAAACATGGGTGCTGTACGACACAATATTTCGCAGGCAGGCAGCAGCATCAGGGAACCGCCGTTGGTCAGAAGTCAATAACACTCTACATGCTTCCTGTTACTCAGTGTCGGGCTTGGGGTGAGAACTCTGTATGTCGCACGCACACACAACTAAAGAGTACTCACTCCGCAAAACAGATGATAGACCCCTCAAGTGTGCTCCCAGCTGCAAGTCACAGTAGACTGGGGTGGAGGCAGTTACCACCTTCAGGAGAGGTGTGCAGGTCCTGGAACGAGAACAGACGTCGATTCCCACATTGCTGCCACATGCATGTATGCAGCACATGCAGGGGAAATCACCCAACTGTAGTGTGCCAATGGGCCCGAAAACCCCCAGGACCACCAGGATTCAGGGCGAGGAACAGTGGACAGGGCTGACCACCCTCCTGAAGAAAAGCAAAGTGACAGGAATGATCTAGGGTAGCTATTCTCACACTTATTGATCAATTGTTAATATTATGAATAATTCAACAGCAGTTGAGTACCACGGGTGGCGTAGCCACAGTGAGAATGGACGAGTACTATGCAGTACTATCGTACTGTATGATAAGCCATACGTAGTTCTAAAACTTTTTCTGACATCTGAACAGTTCCAAAATTTCTACACAATAATGAAACTGCCACAATAACGCTAACTGCATTGATACCTTTCACAATAATTTCATTATCACATAGCTCAGACCACACTAACTTTAAACCACATGTGTATGATATTACTAAAAGTTTACTTAGTGAAAAATAACTGCTGTAACAACAGATATGAAGTGATAAAATTACAAACTCATTTTATCATTATTTCTCTTCATCTCATATTTATGGTAACAGCCAAATTACCAATAAATAAATAAATAAATAAAATATGGGATGATTCACACTATTAAACAAAACAACAGTAATAAAACTGCAAAAACATTCACCTGTGAAGTTACAAACATCGAAAATTTTATGAATACAGTATACAAAACACTGAACACCTTTTATCTGCTGACTCATATCCACTAATGTAGTCATCCCATGTTACAGCTGATTGGGGAGGCGGGGGTAGTGACTTTCGTACTTCTTTTACTTCATCACTCTGAAATGACTACCTTACTGCCATGACATGTGCGTATTCATGTATTATAGGGCTGTGTGATAATGAAAAAACCTATTTCGATAAATAACAAAACCATTTTATCATGATAAATGATATCTCAAAAATGAAATATCATCATAGACAAGCACAGTTTTGTTTCAGCATTACTCACAAGAGTACCATCTGTCTGTTTCTAATATGCGATAGTCTACGGAGATTTACTAATATCTTGAGACATCAATAACATGATAATGACATAGGTATCACAATAATCATGTTATCGTTATTATCACACAGCCCTAATATATTTCTATGTAAGTATGTTATTTACCATGAAACACACACAGAAATAGTGGTACATACCAGGAGCTCATTGAATCCTATGGACAAGGGAGCGTGTAACCCTGTACACTACCAATACTATGGGCAAAATTCAAACATGGCGTCCAGTGTTACTATGTATATAATTGGTTACATCATTCTTATGTGCAACAGGGATACACTGAAAGGGCTGCTACTTCGTCATCTTGTGTGAAGGTAGCAAAGCTGCTTCGATAGGAGGATGGTTGAGTCAGAAGGTAATGCTTGGAATAGTCAAGCGGAATAATTTTGTGTGATTAGCCAACTGTATAAAGACTGTCCTGCTAAGCCTGTATTACTATTCCTCCGTCGTGCCATTGAACTTCATTTCCATAGCTTCACTTTGTCGCAGCGGAAACGTGACGTACTTAAGGTTACGGTCAACACGAAGACCTACCAGGACGGGAAGCCTAACGAGTTACAAAAGAAACCTTAAGTTTTACCACTAGTATTTACACTTAAACAGCTTCATTACATAAGCAGGAAATTGCATCATGCATTTATTACAATGGAACAATGCCGTCGCGACCACGTGTATCGATGTGTTAATGCGCTGTTTAAAGAATTAGTTAAGTGTATGATTGCTCCAGCTAAAGTTTATCACAATGATGACCTACTTTTAGGATTAACGCCACAGAGTGAGTGAACTCAGTACGCCGCCGCTAGAGATCACTCAATGGGACAGTAACTGAACAGGTTTAAGGTAGAGCTACTACTATATTTAGCAATAGATATGTACTTCATTTGTAATCGTATAATTAATAAATAAATAAATACATGATTTACAATTAATGAAAAGAGTACTTGTCTTGTACAAAGTTGGCCTATACTAGGATATGTTCTGTATTACAAAATCTTGTACTTTTCTTCCCATTCTGTTGTTACCCATTCAGATGGTTCTCATACTACAGGTCTTGGTGATGCCAATTGTGGTAAAATGGTAGTGAAGTAGAATGCCTTTAACTTTGCAAGTACCGCTGACCAAAAACCTGGATCATAGTCTATTCGTTGGATGTGGAGGGTCTTCGTCATGACTACAAAGTCACACCATGAACGCTTTGTACAGAACATAATGCACTGCACTTGATAGTAGAAATCATGATTCTTTTTCAGTTCTAATTGGTTTTCCTTGTTGTAAACTAGGCAAAAGTTTTTTACCTTTGTCATAGCTTCAGTTAAGGTCATGTTTCTGGCTACGTATGGATTTTTGTATTCAACAATGCCATCTGGAGGATCAGTTGAAGGGTCATGTACCAAGCCATCTGGGCTAGCAGCCAACCATGGATTCTCAACCGATATTACCAATCCACTTTTAGTGGTAGTAATGTTTGGTGACATTGCCTTTTTCTGCAACAAGTATTGCTCATTACAAGCATCTTCTTGGACTGTCCCCCATCTTGTAGCTTCATTTCCATGAAATTTAGGTGCTATCAGCTGTTGTACAACAGATTTAACTTTTGTTGTTGGTCTTCTTTTGGCAATTTTACCAACATTTGATGCTGTCACTCTTATTCTTCTGTGTTCATGCCAGATTGCTTTTGAGTTGCTGTTGCCACCTTGTTCATTGGTTCTGAGAGTGATATCTGCTGCAGCTGCTTCGGTAACTTTAATTTGTCTAGAGTAATAGAACAGCATGACATCATGAAGGTCACTCGCAGGTATATCTGGTAAAATATCTATGGCATTAGGACCATTTCCGTCATAGCGAGAGTAATCCAGTCGTGACTGGAGGGAATTGTCACCTCTTTTCCTTCGCTTTCTTTTAATTTTTTCATTTTCTGTAGCCTTTCTTTTCCTGTCGCTCGTTGTCTTCTTACATCTTTCTTCTGCCACTGCCTTGAATGTTTCACTGGGGGGAAGTCCAGTGACCTTTTCCCAACATGTAGGCCCCCATCCAGGTCCATCATTCATTCGCAGTGCTGCACCTACACATCTACCTGTCCACGAACCACTTTGTGACCTGTTTATTTGTTTCCCCCCATCAAATTTCGTCCTCACATGCATGTAACTTTCAGCCAAGTTTGTGGTGAAGTTGCCTGTGAAGAAGATATACTATTAAAGTCTCACGTACCTTTATATTTTAACTGCTTACCTACGAGTTGATTTGCTTTTCCAGCAAGTCTGCTAGCATACTTTTGTATGTCACAAAGCATTGCATTGTCAACGGGGTCACTTGGTTCTGGTAAATCAACAGGTTCATCAGTGGTAGCATCTTGCCATGCTTCTTGCTGTTCTGACAGTATTTCATCCAAAGTGTCATTTTCTAGTACTTCACTGATATGCTGATGATTGCCCGTACTATTGAAACCTAAAAGAGATGAGCTGGTTGATGGAGAAAACCTCCCATCTTGATTGGTGCAGTGTGGTATGGATATAGCTTCCAAACATTCATTTGATGTGCTGGGACCAGAAAGAGAGTAAGGTATGCTTATTGGTAAGGAAGTAAGCTCAGTTGTTGAATTAGTTTCATTTGGTGTGTTTTTGTTTTTAGCCACCTTGCAGTAGTCACTGTTGCACTTATTATGGATCCCAAAGCAGTGTGGTGCACAAGTGAGGATGTCAATTCTAAGAAGTTTAGCTGCTTTTCTGGAGTCAGTTTCTTTACTTCTGTTGGTGATGGAGCTTCGCATTCTTGATGTAAGTCTCTTTCGCATTTGTTCAGTCAATTTACCCCTCCCTTTGTATTGTGGCTTGTCCTTGACTAGTTGCTCCATTGATGTTCTGAAGCATTTTACTGCGTGGTTTGCGCACTCCTCTTTTTGTATGTCATATCCCCACTCATGGACATTAGCAACTAGAGTGGGATGAACTGAGCTATCTCCGTCACCAATGAATCTCATGTATCTAACACCGTGCTGCTTTTCAGCTGCCTGAAAACCCTCCAATATGATGTCAGTTTCCATGGACGCCGATGGACCACTCCAGTTTTTGAAACAGGTATGATTTGTCTTCTTGTTTGCACCAGTCTGTTTATTTTGGTACACACATGCAGCACAAAATTTATTTCTTACTCCTATATATAGAAGCTTCCCAGTTTGCTTTCCAAAGATCACCCCTACCCCTGACAGAGCATTGTAAGAATGTCTATGGGTCCGCTTAGACCAGCCACCATCTAAAATGACTGTAATTGCAGGTACTTCATGATGGTAGCTATTCTGCTCTATAGCAATTTGCCGTTCTTCTTCCCCTGCAGCTTTCATCGACTTCTCCAAGACATCCCACCACCACTTTCCTATTGCACATTCTGTGGCCATAAAAGAATTCTTACACATAGTAGGAATACCAAGGACACTCATTGACTCTTGGAGGTGATTAAATCCGCCACCCACTACCATCTGACCCCACACTGCTGCAAAGTTGTTGGTCCATTGTTGGCCTCCTCCGGAGTCGGTAAGTTTGGTAGAGGTGGAAATGGGATAACTTCACCACAACCACCACACTTGCTTGATATAACTGAAGCCAAGCCATGGTGTTTTTCATCAGATATGAATGTACACTCCTGTGATGAGATGGCTTTAGCTATGCAAGGTTGACATGTAGCAACGTGTTTTGCTACATTGTTTGTGTGTTTGTTTAGTAGACTAAGATTGATGATTCTACATTCGGCTGGGTTAATAGCAGGTCCCTTGGTTTCAGCTCTGTAACATAAATTTAAATACATACACTGAATTGTATGTTATGTGTTGTCACTTACTGTTTTTTCTTTTTCCTCCTGCAGAAAACATGACGATGACTGTTGTAATGATTCTTTTTGTTGTTCTTGTTTGACATTGCTGTGTTATAAAGTGTTTATTGTTGCAAATTGTGTCTATTTATACTGTGTGTACTGCTAATAAGTTCGGATGATGTAGTACACATTTCGGATGATGTAGTACACATAGGATCAATGGTGCTGGCTCTGTGCCAAGTTAATCTAATATGTAGCTAGCTAGCACAGCCTACTTTGCCTAGGTGTCTCGTTTGTGTCAATGGAGCGCCTTAGCTATACACGCAGCGCCTAAGTAACTATGCTACGAGGCGCTAGTTGGCCTACAATGCACCAGTAGTTAGTCTAGCATCTACCATAATAGCTTACGTTAGTCTGGTAGTTATAGAAGGTATGGTCTGGTGATGTGAAGTGATACAGTAATGGAGAAAGGTATCTATAGCAGCCATAAGCTAGCACGAGTAAATTACCGTACAAGTTACGTAATAAATTATGCGGCTTTCGTGAGGTAATAGTTGTGGTTTCTGTGGTTAGATCGATAGAGGACCTTGCTAGAAACCTGCACACCCGGATTGCTACGTCAAATTTTTGCCGTGTGCTAGCAGCTCCATCCAATAGCTCACCACCAATTAGTTAAGTGGTCGTAGGCGTAGTGATTAGTAGAGTTTCAGAAGTATCATGTAGTTTTTCGGAAAGTTATACTAGATAATGTGCGTTGATGGCAACTGCGCCATTACTTCAACCCAAGATAATTAGTGCCAGGAGTGGGTAGATTACACTGAATCGGTGTCTGTCAATGGTGCTTAACCCGATAGTAAGTCTGAACTTATAAATTCGCCAACAATCCAGCTAGCGTAGTAGAAGTTTGACGTATGAAGATTTTCTGACTGCGCGCAGTGGAAGGGCTATTATTCATGGATGTGTTGTTCCAGAAGTTCGCCGCTCCTCCAAGTGATAAATGACAGTTTAACATGCATCATTATACCAATAGATAGAAATAAACACAATGAAATAGTGATACATAAATTTTTTTAAAAATGTTACATTTACAAAAATGTGCGGTTGACCGTAACCTTAAGCATGCGCCTCCATATACTGTAATATCCGAACTAGAAAAAGTTACTTATTATAGTATGTACAAGGCAGCTACCATATTTCTATAAATACAAGCTGTGAGAAATTTTCACAAGTTAAATTTTCATGTTAAAAATTTTTCACCTGTGTCCTAAAGTGATGTATTAATTCTATACAGCATGGCCTTTTTTATCAGAATGACAAGCAGCGAAACTGAAGTGTGGCGTCTCTGTTCCATGGAGGCTGTACTGGCCCCGAGACTGGCCCCAGATTCAGAAGTTGCCAGTCCGTCAAAAATCAAGCAATGGACTGGAGTGGAATTGCCTGGCCAGGAATTGCTGTAGCCCGATAGTATATAATATATACTATCTATGTTGTAGCTAGAAGCTCATTCCATGCAATTTGCATATATAATGTGTCCTGTAGTAGCTGTCTATCATGGAATGGCATCATTAGCTAGCTACCAATGTGCAGTGAAATTGGGTGAAATAGACGAAGACAGCTCCCCTCTCTCCTAGGATGAGGGAGGCCTTTGTTTTAAAAGACTGCAGCAAAGATCAACATATGCTTGACATGCCAATGGCCAAGACTTGATCCAGGTGGCCAGAAAGCATTCAACTTCTTGAATATTACGTTAGTAAAATTTTTTGCATAATTAATTTTCGTCGGATGCTAGCTTCAACGAAATATTTTTAAATATAGAATACGGTATATTTGAATTTTGCTGTTTACCGAGTTATGTGCTCCCTTGTCTGTAGGATTCGGTGCGCTCCTGTACCTATACATATGTAATACACCACAATTACATTTAGAAACATAAGTACCTGTTCAAGATCTTTACTAGTTAGATCACCAGCTTCTAATTTTCTTCTCATATGCTGCAAAGATCAAGACACATAACATGTCATGTGGTCAACGAAAGCCATTACATCCAGGTGTGTGAGAGACAAGTGTGTATATATACAGGGACCAAGAAAACGTGCATTTGTATCTCTAACCAAAAATAGTCCCTTTTTCTGTAAAATCTCCTTCAAGTTGGCACAAGCAAATTCGAGATTCAAACGACATCTCATTTTCTTCCGATCATTTTTCTTTTCGCCCCACTTACAAAAATCACTATAACTGATACAGATTTTCTTCAAATTTGAAGGGCATAAAGAGCATAATACAACACAATTCTATCCCACTGAAGCGATACATCAAAGTAAAAAACTGGGAGTATATGGTAGTTAAACCCTGGGAATGGTAGTTAAACCCCAGTGCATATATGGAAGACAACATAACATATTTTTTTGGAAAAAATATGTTATGTTGTCTTAAGATGTGTTTGAAAAGTTGTTATGTTGTCTTAAAATATGTTATGTTGTCTACACATCTTAAGTAGCTAAAGTCTTTGAGCAGGCTGTAGGACCAGGTGTCCTACAGACCTTCAGCACTTGTGCTGTAAAGCATTAATAAATAAACTAGTGTCCATTTGGTTCTACTTGGGGTACTTAGAGACAATGAGTTACTCTCTAGAATTCCTATGGATATAATTACATGAAAATAACAAGGAGAAAACATTCTGACCACCTGGTAGACTCCTGTAAGCGTTCGAGCGTAAATCGGATGGCTGCAGGTTCGAGGCTACCTAGGTCCAGTCATGGATTTTTTCTCCTTTCTCCAACTTTTCAAACACATCTTAAGTAGCTAAAGTCTTTGAGCAGGCTGTAGGACCAGGTGTCCTACAGACCTTCAGCACTTGTGCTGTAAAGCATTAATAAATAAAAATAAATAAATATATTTTCACATTCAATTGAAAGAAGAGCAATCAAAGCAAATTGTGACCTGACCTGCGAAAACCCGACACAATAATGCATTTTTCAAATTCCTGTTTACTACATATTTATAATCTACTTAGCCAAGTATACCCTCTGGCAAAGTTTCAGCCCACATGCCAATAATTTTCGGAGCTACAGCCCTACAAAGTAGCAACAACAGAAAAATCAATTTGTACACCAAGTATAGGGAAAATAAATTACAGGCACTTACTATAATGGGTGTAACTTAAGAATGAATTGACGTACGGAGCTGAATTTTTTTCGCCATCATGTTCGCCATGAATAGGGGAATCGATTACTGGGTAAGTTTGTCTTCACTGCATACAAAGGCAAAATTTATGAAGAAAAATCGATCACATACAAACTCTTTGACGTGACATACACAAATGCTCACAACTTGCCGTATTCTTGGGTCTACTGCAGGGCAAAAAAGATTTTCCAACTCCTCTTGAGTAAGTGAATAGGCTGATATCTAGGTTTATATTGTTAGTCCCTTCCTTCACTACGAAAGAGGCGTTCAAAAATTAATGGAATTTTTTCAATAATACACAAATATTTTCACCGATTGTATTCAATCCTTTATATTGTAAATTTAGGCTTGTGCTATTGTGTCGGATTTTCGTAGATCCGGTCACAAATTGAAGCCTACACATATAAAACTACAAGCTCAGCAAAAATTGAAGCCAAACACATTGTAAAACTATAGTCTTGTTCCCAGACACCCACACGCTCGATCACGCAAAGAGCATGTGATCAAGTGTGTGGGCGTCTGGGGGACGAGACTAGATTATATAGTAAAACTACAAGTTCAGCTAAAATTGAAGCCACACACAACTAACATGCTTGTCTAGCCTTATTGACATGTTTGTGAACTTGACTGCTTAAAAGTATGGGATAGAAGCAACCCACCTGCACTCTAGGATATCTAGTTATAAACACATCAGCCTGGCTTCGCATAACTACAATATCCTACTTGTGGTGTGGTTTAACCATAGTCCATGTTCACCTGAGCCCCTGCCAAATATAGTAATTCAAAGAGGTGAACACATGTTCACTCCCAATGGTTTTGTACTGGAACAAGTATGTTTTCATGTTGTAAACATATTTGTGTGCCTGAATGGTCCATACTAAATGTATGGGATATATTTAAAGCCTCATAACTCAGGATATATTTAAAGACTCGTAACTTGCTTGTTAAGTGCTTTTTTGATTAACAGTTCCAGCATTTAAAGAGCTTCACAGCACTACCAAATGTTTAGGCAGCTGGCCCATGTAACAAGAGTAAGAAACCAGGGCTCAGGTGAATGCCAACAGACTATATAACTTATTATCCAATTAGTTTACAGATTGGTAGAAGTAGTGCCAAATTACAAGTGATTTCCAAAAAATCACAAGTGCCAATTTTTGTCACGCCTCCAGGGTAAACTGTTTTAAAAATCGGTCTGCAAATATAATAGTTTAACCATAGCAGTAGTGACATCTTGTGACTTGAACTGACTGAGAGTATATTAGCTAAGGAGATATAAAGCAAAAACCAAAACATGTGAAACAAGGGATCAAGATACTCTAATAGAACAGTCACCAAGAAGTTAAAAATGAAAGTACTTAACAGGGGCGGATCTAGGATTTATAAAAGGGGGGGGGCTAACTCAAGGTACTAATCTCTTGGGTAGAGGTAGCGAAGCACACTTCCCAGCATGCGAAGCACACTTCCCAGCATGCAAAGCATGCTGGAACTAGGGGGGTCTGGGGGCATGCCCCTCCAGGAAAATTTTGAAAAATAGATGCTAAAACACTGCAATTTGGAGACATTTCCACATAAAATTCATAATATTTTCTGCCTGTAGATATTTTATATACTGCCTTTAGATTATAGGTATGGCTCTCTGAAGCATTTTGCTAATGGAAAAGTTTGGGTAGGTACAGACAACCAAGTACATGATGCACCCCTCTCACAATTGCACAACACTGAATAGATGCATGTTAGAATAATAATAATGTTGAAAGTGGAAAATTTTGAAATTTGAACAATACAAGATTGAATATGAGAGCATTTTCAATGGAAATTGTGAACCTGAATTAAGTATTGTCATACAGAAGTAGATGAATGAAGCCCTTTAAACAGACCAATTCATTTCATTGCATGTATAGGTGCAGGCAGATTTGGAAAAATTCCATAACAGAACCAACTACATGTTTCCAGTGAATGTTCTATTAGAGTAGTTAGCTGACTGCTCTATTAGAGTATCTCGATCTTGTAAACCTCCAATGCTGATTCGGGTCCTTGTTGCATAAATTTTAGCATAAATCCACTGATAATACCTTGGAAAGACGTTTATAAGGTAGTTTTATGAGTATTTGTATTATTAGTGATCATATAATTATGCTAAGACAAAATTTCATTATAATACTCAGCATATTGATCAAGTAAAGCCTAAATATGAAGGGGGGGCTTCAGCCCCCAAAGCCCCCCCCCCTGGATCCGCCCCTGCTTAACTACACCAGAATGGTGAAGTTTTAGATCTGTCAATGGAAATTCTAGAATATTCTATGTACATTGTACTAGAAGTGCTTAGAAAAAAAATGTGTGTATTATTACAGTACTAAAAAAATTAACAAATAGTCAAATAAAATACTAAACCTATACATAACAATTATGCATTAGAGAGATACCCTAATAGAGCAGTGAGCAATGAATAAATTGTCATTCCACTCATGGTCAGTTCAGTAGACAATTCAGGTGTACAAACATGTTTACAACACAAAAACATATTTATTCCAGTAAGTTCACCTCACTATATTTAGCGTGGGCTCAGGTGATATACCAAATGCATGGGAAAATTTTAAAGCCTCAATGTCGAGCTGCACCCATTTTCACAGCTTGGCTGTTTTGGCATACAACACACAGAAATGTGATGATGAAAATAACACTACAGTGGAACCTCAGTTATCCGGACCCCACTTATCCAGATTCTCGGTTGACTGAATACGGAAATGACTGCTCTATTAGAGAAGTGACTGTTCTATTGGGTAGTTGATAATACTGATTTTTTTTTAAATTTATGTTAGTTTAAGGTTATTTATACACAGTTTCAGAAATATGGACTTTTCAGATTTAGGGACCACCACTGGTTCGAATAACTGAGGTTCCACTGTACATAGTTATCCTGCTCAATATGATTCAATAATTGTATAGAAAGCAAAGATTTGGACTCACAAAAACTAGAAGTGTGTTACAATAAGGTAATTTTCACTCACACTCCACTCCACTCCACTCCACTCCACTCCACTCCACTCCACTCACTCACACACACACACACAGAATTTCATGCACAGCTGAGTTGAGTTTGGCTGTGTACAGATCTCCTGTACCATATACTAGCTGTAGCTACTGTATTACAGTGATGTACACAACCAAGTGTTTCTTGTACAAAAAGCAGTGCTCATGTCTACAATTAATTTCACAAAACTATTTGTACACAAAGATTGTGATAAGGACTGGATCACAACAGACCTCATGTTGCTGCTTGTCTTCTGATGATAAGTGTTCTGTTCTGTAATAAGAAAACACAATAGCACATACAGTACAGTATGTTTACAAGTATAAATGTGTTAGTTTGCCTTTATGGGAAGTTTGATCCGTATTAGATACATAACTAAAAAACTGAACAATACTATGAATTTACAGATATCATACAGTACCCTAGCACTGTACACACCCTACCATTCAGAACAACCTGAAATGTGTTGTCGACAAGTTCTTACAATGCTTATAATTTTAAGCAGTGTTTTCTACTGACTGACTGATGCCTTCAGTAAAGCATAACTGGGACTAAGATTAACACTATGATTTTGATTTGTTTTCATCTTTTAACATTGCTTCTGCCCAAGATGCGTCTTTTCATCTACCACAGCGACCATATACAATCCATCTTACAATACTTTTGTCCTTCTTTGTGTCCCATTCTTCTTTTACTAGTGCATAGGTTTGGATTCATGGGTAGTGCATTAAAGGCTTCTTACACTGGCCATCACATTTATAATGGGAATCACCTGCAAATACCTACTGTATACACAAGTGGCAGATGTGTTTCTTGTATTGTTCTTTGTTTACAAGTACAGGTATAAGGAAAATAGGAATCATAGAAAAAAAGTTGATGTTATGCTACTTCTAAAAACCAGGTGCTCATGCAGTTAACATCCCATTCTAACTAAATAGGCAATTACCGTAGAGTGCAAAACTTTGGCAGCATAAAATTTTGGTGAACTGCTAAAAATCTGCATTGGCAAAAAAAACAACTTTGGCGAATTGGCTAAAGTAGGAGATTGGCGAGGGAAAATCTTGGCGAAACCATGTATGCTGTTGTAGAAATCCTCCTATTGTTAGGAGCAGGACAGTAAATCTTTGTAATTTCTCTGTAGACTGGTGCTGAGCTTAAAGAGCATGCAGATACTGTATCGCACATGTCATGGCATGGAATCTCACTGGTGTACACATTAAGGTACATGTCATGTGTAACACCTGCTGTAAGGATTAACTGCTGTCTCAAGTTGCTCTGGCAGACTTGCTGAATACGAAGCAGAAAACGAAGCAGAAACATCACGTTTGTACATAAATACTGATACAATTAATGTGTGATGCGTACTGCCGCATGTTCGCGTGCACCGACCACGTGCACCGACAGTCGCTCGACAGTGAAACATTTTTTGATAAAATTTGGAGGGTAAAACTTTGACAAATCGTAGTTCAATTCACCAAATTCGCCAATGCTTTCCACCGCTAATGTTTTCCACTATACGGTAATCAACCATGTATATAATTTAGTTTATATTCATGCTATTGCTATTATTGATTCAACTACATAATTATACTGTAATTAGCGTATTTTGTAATTCGTGGATTATTTTGTAATTAGATCATTACGCTGCTATGCACTACTAAGGAAGCGTAACTATAACACACCACTTTAAACCACAACTTACACAGAGAAGTATCTTCTCAACTGTTATATAGTGTGTCTATCGTGTTATCTCACATGAGTTGTACAGGGAAGCCTTGAGGCTGCCCCTCATTTTCATTTGCGTAAGTACGGGTAATTCCCCCCCCCCCTTTCAACTCGAAGGATACACCATTTCTGGTAGCCTATGAGGCCTTCAACATTGTTTTAAAGTTGTTAAACATCTATAAAACCGAAAGGGAAGACTGTTCACAAAACATATGAAGAGTCACCATAACCGTATTTCAGACCGCTGAGAAGAAGCCAAAGTTTATGTGCATGGAAGTTTAATGCAGACTTAATTTAGCTTTCAATTCTTACATCCTGGCTGCTTCTTACCATGTTCAACGTTTTTGCTCACGTGGGTGCGTACATACAAACATAGGTAGGTAGGTAGGTACACACACACACGCACATACACACATGCGTTTTTACGGAAATAATTTCAGTAAACTAGGTGTGTGCCCATAGCCGGCCAAAGGAGCGTGCCTGGTTTAAAAGTATGGAAACAAGGGAGGTTGCCTACATCAACAGATATGATATACTAGTGGACATTTAATTTCTACAGTAGTTCAGTCTATACCCAGGTTTACAAGGGTTTCCACAATACACATGCTTATACTAAATAAACTATGTACATGAGTGATACCTTTTTCTTGACAGTAAAATTAAATCTGAAATGTCATACACTTGAGCTTCATACTCTCCAACTGTTTCCTACATGAAATACAGTACATTAAGGGAGTCATGCTTGTTAAATACAGTGATATAATGTATGTAAGTAGTTATTGGTAATGTGTAATAATGGCTGCAAAGGATTAAGAGGACTATGGGTGAATATATCAGCATAACCCGACACAGTCATGGTATAAGTGATCACTCTAGGCACATTCACCTGATAGGTGAAAGAACTACAGAGTACTCCCTGTTTCTTTTAGCGTGGGCTAATAGCCATTAGAACGTTGTTCATACTCTACACACACAGTGCCAGGAAATTGCAATTGTGAAACTCAGTTTTTTTAGTTTTAGTATTTTGTACTACATTAGCCTACTAACTTCGCTATTGGTACAGTAAACAAGTTATTACCATATTGCCTCAAACTATGGCCAGTCTTGTATAAACGCCTGGTCCCATTTAGTCATCAGGGGTATACAGCATCATAACGAAAATAAACGCCGGGTCTCGAATAAACTCCAGGTCTCAAATAAACGTCTAGTGCAGTCATTATTTTTAGGTGCTGTTATAAACAATGAAGTGAAGAACATTTTATAGAGTTCCTTTTAAGCTTAAATCTGTGAAATACGCCGAGGGAACATCAAGGAGAGTCCAGGAGAGTACAACACCAAGGTATGAAATTGACTAGTGAATGCTGATCAGGTATAAACACCGGTTTCGTATAGTCGCCGGTCTCGTTTAGTAGCTGGGATAAAAAGTTGCTTGAAAGAAATAAACCCCCGGGCCGTAATTCAAGACAATACGGTACGTAGTTAGGACTATAAGCTACTCACCTATCTAAATCTATTTGTCTTCTTTGTGTTGTTTTGTGGTCTTCCCAATGGTTGACATGTGGTGGGTAGAAATATGCACCCACGCATTGCCAAACAATTATTTTACTGATCATTCGTTGCAACTGTCAACTAGTCGAAAATTAGCAACTACACTCTAGCGTGCAAACCCAAACACCCAATTAAACGCTCTGTGATAAGTCAAAGCCTATTGTATTTCTTTGAACTGGTTGGACATCAAAGCCATGAGCAACCGCATTCCCAGTGAGCTAAATCCTGAGTGCACCTTTGAACACCCTCACTAAATTGGTAATATTGTCTGTGTATCACCGTCTTGTAAACTTTTATCCGCAGCTTTCCTTTGTATAATACTCATACGACTTGAACGCTAGAGAGATTTCACTACAGCACACTACTACGTAGTACTGAACACCATAAATTTCTCAACCGAGTATGCAAGTGTCCATTGTCATGTCACTCAGAGAATACATTCTTCAACAATTGTCCACCATTTCCCCACCATTTCCTTACACACTTCACAAATTTACTTATATCTTCTTCCTACTTAGTTACACAATGCTAAACTACACGTCGTTATGATCCTCAAATCCAATCATATCAGAGATCCCACAATAAGAAAATGGTTAACCGCAACACTATAAAATCACTCAATATAGTGAAGAAGCCATCCTCCATTTACTGCTGAACATTATGGATACCCACGAGTAGAAAACTGAGCCTCTACGTACCATATTTGTGGGTACACTGGCCAAAATGGTGGGATCTTCAGGTTGACACAACACTATTGTTGCATCAATAATCCGTTGAATAATTGGAAATAGCTGATATTAGCTAATTTTGCAAATATCGGTATTGGTTACAAAGCAGAAATCATTAGTTGATTAACCGAAACCCACAATCAATCAGTAAAGATGGTAATAAACATGTGACAGTAAAGAAATGCACACATCATGGACTTGAGTACCTTTGTCCTTCTTTGTATCCCATTTCTTTACGTAGATTTGTGGTTAAGCATATTGGCTTCCCTGAATCCCTCTGCTTACTATCACAGAAATCATCCATATTTTCCGTAGTGACTGAATTGATTGCAGAGGTGCTTGTTGTACTGCTCTTTATTCATAATGCCACGTAATAAGCTGAACATGCTGTAAACAAAGCCACTTCACCTTTCAGTAATTGACAGTTGGGACATGTACTGAGACACAAAATTAATTTTATGACATCATTCTTTCTTCTGATGTGGTGTGTACTGGCTCACCAGAATAATTGTTACACAAACAAATACAAGGATTATAAGTTTGATTGGGATCATTAAAATAAAAGAAGAGAGGTCACCTAAACCAGAAGAATATTTAATCCCTATTTTATTTACGTTGTATTTACGTTGTATTTGTGGTAAATAATTTCTGACTTACCACTTTATCACTTCTAAAGAACAGAAATCCTGACTGTGCTCTGGACACCTTGATTGGCTTTGTTGACATGTTAGCATACACTACAGGTCTGTATACAATAAAGAAATAATAACACTATAAAACACTACTGTATGCAAGCAGTTACAGTAAGTAATAGACTATATAGTGGGTCTATTTATTCAACAAAAAATAATCAATTTGCATTGATTAGCTACATGGCCGAAAATTTTTGATGGTGAACGACTATCGCAAACCCCATACAAAAGTATGAGTAGCAAATGCAGCTCGAGCTGTAACATGCCACTAACACTACGGACTCGGGTCTTCTTTCCAGCTACTTTTCTAAGAGAAATCTACAAGTGTATCAATCCAGAAGAAATACTGGTAAGTGGTCTATTTTCTGAGATTCACATTTTGTACGTACATTTATCACAGTCGTTCACCTTCGTGACGTATTAAAACATAACAAAACATGCTAAAATATCACACGCTGTTAGAATTTTTTCGGCAGTGCATATAGTTTATTACAGTCAATCTTATTTGTAATCAAACAGTACTACTGTACTGTTTAAGTAGGGATCTCCATAAAAGTGGCAAGCGCTGCCTAGAATACCACCTTTATAAACCATCCTAAAGATATCTTACATGATGAAAATCACCTTTACAGAATAATATCAGTCCATCTAACATCAAATACACAAGAAAACACTACTGTATATTAGGGATCATGGAGGATTGGGTATTCCTAACTAAAAAGGTCACCAAAAACTAGCTTCACAACTTCATCGTGACACCTTGGCAGTATTGGTTAGGTATAATCAAGCCCAAAATGCCTTCAGTACGATCCTAAAGGCTTCCAATAAACGCTTCGTCGAACAGTGAAAAAATCAAGCCCGTAGCCTTAGCCGTTATCAAGTTACGCTTGACTGAAGGCATCAGGCAGGCAGTTAGTCAGTAGAAAATTCCATTGAATATTTAAATATTGTAATAATTTATTGGAAGCCTTTAGAATCGTACTGAAGGCACTTTTGGGACGTGCCTTTTGGCATACCACAGTACGTACAATGCACACATCATAGACTTACCTATGTCCTCCTTTGTGTCCCATTTCTTTTTGCTGACAGCCCAAGGTGTTGATTCGTGGTAGTGCGATGCATGGCTTCCCTACCAGTACATTTGTAAACGGGGACTGTCCGTATTTTCCGTGGTGACTGAATTGATTACAGCATAGACATCTATTATCTATGATTGCAGAGACGATTCTAACACTGTTCTTCGTTTGTAACACTGTGTGACGGGCTGAACATAGCTGAAAGTGAAGCGCAATGGCCAAGTTAGTAATTGATAGTTTTACGAATCGTCGTATTTTCTGGATTGTTGTAGAGGCACTGTTTTTCATCTGTAGCACTGTGTAATGGGCTGAACGTACTATATAAGCAGAAATTTTGGCGAGCTGAATATTTGGCGATTCCTCAATAAATTGCATTTGGCGAAAACTTTATTTGGTGAAATGTATTATGCATAAATGTGCGTGTCAGCAAGCCTTTCGGCAACATGGAATTCCAGCTGGAGTGACGCGTGGTGAAAAAGTGTGTATGTGGCTACCGGCTGTGGTATAAAATCAGGCGAAAAAAACTGAAGATCGGAGTCGACAATTTCGAGGGCCACTCATCTTTCCAGGAAGAGGGAGCACACAGCAGAGATCTTTCGTGGAATATTATGCCCAATCACATTGCTTCCTTTCTCAGTGACGGCTACTGCATATGGATCGAATAAATTTTCATCCTCCATTTCACAAGTTGGATTGCAATTACTTATATTTAAGAGTCGCAACATGTACAAACTTAAACGGCTAGTAAAGACTGGCCCTCCCATAGAGGCCAAACAGACGGAGCCATTGAAAAGAAATCTAGACTTGCCACACAAACCACCAGCCAAGAAGAAAATGACAATAGCAAAAGTGGACACAGCCTCGATTTTCAGCAGGTCTTGAAACGTGTGTAATTCTATTGCTTACCTATTACAATAATAATAATTATTATTATTACTAGGACCGTGTCACATACAACCAAGTACATACACCAACATGACAGCCCCCCGGTGAGGCTATTAGGTGGTGAAGGCACGATTCCCAAATCATCATCTCAATATGTCACAGTAGTGACAGATATAACACAACAGTGGCATTGTAACTAAAGGCCACCAGTAGCTAAGTGCCAGTACATCATTGGTGTGGTAATGGCACAGTGATATGTACAAAGTATATGTATACAAAACATACAGGAGAGAACTATACATTATTGCAGTATTGTATGCAGCAATACATTATAGGCAACATCACCAGATAAAAATTATTAGCCAATATACAGCACAGTATATCAACATCAACTAGAGCTACATAGGGTTCATCAGTGGTGTAGCAATGGCACAGTGATGGGTGACACACTATAATTATGCATACACAACTTGCAGGAGATAGCTACACAATACTGTAGGAGTATGCAAGCCAGATGAACCAGATAAAGGAAGACAGCCAAGCCAGCCAGAGCCTAGTAGCTAAGCCAGGTGAAGGCAAAAAAGATTAAGCACGTATTGAATTGCCTGACACCAACACAAAGGAAGTTCGCCATGCCAGCTGCTAAAGAGCGTGGCAAATGTTTTAATGTTTTCTTGTATTTTTTAATTATATAATTTTATTGTGAATGAACATGATCCACTGGCGGCTGGCATGGAGACTCGAGAGTTTCACGGACATCGCTAATCTTCTCCTTCGCACAATCTGTAAATTAGCAAGGGTGTGGTACTGGGCGTTATATAGAATTACACATATGGTCAAGTAATCAGCACAAACGGGTGTGACGATTATACGTTTGTGCCTTCGTTCACATGCGAATCTATCCCTGGTTAGTTCATGTCTCTAGACCTCGTAGTTTTCGAGAACATTAATTTTTAATTATTATTTATGATGTAATTTTAACCGCATTTCGTATTATCTTTATTACTTGGTTGTATAATTACAGAAACACAAAAACAAATGGCGAAATTTTAATTTGGCGATTTTGTAACCATTCGCCAAATCGCCAAATTTAATTCCACGCCAAAATTTCTGCTTATACGGTAGCTGAAAGTGAAGCATAATGGCCAGTGCACTTTCAAAGCAGTATTTGATAACTGAGGCATGCGTTCAGACGAAAACATTAATTCTGGCACCATCCTTTCTTTTGATGCGGTATGCGTGGGCTCACCAGTCATAATAATGTTACAAAAAACGTAAACAAATAAGTCAAAGGAATTCGATTAGGGATCACAGAGAAAAAAAGTAGGGAAACAAGGGAGGTCGTCTACACCTGCAGATATACTAGTGAACATTTAATCCCTAATTCAGTCTATACCCCAAGACCAAGACTGAATTAGGGACTAAATGTTCACTAGTAAATCTGCAGGTGTAGACGACCTCCCTTGTTTCCCTACTTTTTTTTTCTATGATCCCTCATCGAACTTAAATTCCTAATTTTCCTTCAACTTGTACTACATACAGTGTAGTTACTACTTTTAGTGTTTATATCTGACACATGACTGCTAACACAGTAAACATAATACCTACCTGCTCATTAATAAATCAATCTGTTCATCCAAATCAGTATCAACATTTTCCTATACATAACAAACATAACATCTCTTGTCAAGAAAAAGTATTACAACACTAGCTAACTAAAGTATTGAATACTAACCTACCATACTTGTCCCTAGAATAATAAACTAACAAGAGACATTACAGCACCATACAACAAAGCTACATACACGTATGTGTCGACATTGTCATCATACATATAGTAGGGATCACAAAGGAGTAGGCGTGGCCTACAAAATAACATCACCCAAAAACCAGCCTCAATTTTCCCGGATGACAATGAGACAGTATTGGGTTAGGTAAAACTAAGCCCAAACAAGCTTTCAGATCGACCTAAAACACTTTCAACTAGTTGCAACGGAATTTTTTTTTTTACAAAAAAAATTTAACGGAATTTTATAGTGACTGACTGACTGACTGACTGACTGACTGATGACCTCAGACAAGCATAACTCAATAACGGCTAAGGCTACTGGCTTGATTTTTTCACTGTTTGACGTCGCTTTGGCCTGAGAGGTGCCTTTTGACATTCCACAGTATGTACAATGCATTCTTCATGGACTTACCAGTGTCCTCCTTTGTGTCCCATTCATCTTTGCTGACAGTGAAAAGTGTCGATTTGGCGGTAGCACGTGATGGCTTTCCTCCGTAATGGAAATTGTCCGTATTTTTCATAGTGGCTACTTTGATTGTACAGGTGCTTTTCGAACAGTTCTGCTGTGTAACTGGTTGAACATAGTTGACAACGAAGTGTAATGGATACTTCACTTTTCAGGTGATACTTGATATAACTGGGGCACGCGATATCATCTCTTTCTTTTGGTATGCGTAGATTGCAGAGGTGCTTTTCAAACAGTTCTTGATTCGAAATGCTGTGTAACGGGTTGAATATAGCCGACAACGAAGCATAATGGATACTTAACTTTTCAGATGATAATTGATATAGCTGGGGTGTGCGGCGCCATTTCAGATGCGGTATGCGTGGGTTCACCAGTCATATATAATAATTATTTACAGAAAAAGTTAACAAACAAGTATACAATAAAATTTGGAATTTTCAATTTGAGTAGGGACCGTAGCACATCAATAAAAAGTACTGAAACAAGCTGGAGTAGTGCACGATATTAAATCACAGTAAAACAATAAGAAATGTTATGTCACTACTGTGCTCAAGATATCATAATGGAAATGCACAGTAGGAATATAACACTTCTTATTGTTTTACTGCAATTTAATATCGTGCACTACTCCAGCTTGTTTCAGTACTTTTTATCGATGTGTAATGGTCTCTACTCTAGTTGAAAATTCCAAAAAATTTTTTGTACTTGTAATTTGTTCAATTCCCAAATAGGACTTTTCACACATAGCTATGTGGTGTGTAGAAGTTGTAAGGTTTGCGGTTTGTAAGCACGTGGCCTGAAAACTCCCAGGACATCGTGTTTATACAAATCAGATACAAACCTCATGGCTATGTCACATGTGGTTCGGGATATGCGCAGATCAAAGGCACCCATTTGTAACATGCAAGGAGAATTATTGGCTATTGCTGAGTATTGTGTCCAAGGAATGACTTTACTATCTTGATGGTTAGCTAACTTTACTATCTTGATGGTTAGCTAACTTTACTATCTTGATGGTTAGCTAATTTTTTTCATCAGTACATGTACTGTAGCTGTAGTTTATTCATTAGCTACTTTCCCATGAACATGCTTGTGGTGTATCAATGTGCTTACTGACACCAACAATTGGTGTCAATAGCCTTGGGCAATGATTAATTACATGTGATATGTCCACCATAGGATCACTCAAGAGATCAAGAACTCTAATAAAACAGTCATCCTAATCTAAAGCCATTGACACCAACTAGGTATAGCTAGAATAGAAGGCATTATTCTTTGTGTAAAATATTTTATGACAATTTTTCACAGCACCAGTACGGGTGCCATGATTTTCTTTGGGGAGATTCCTGTCATGAAGGATATACATAACATCATTGGAATATCACACAGTACGACAATTCCAATGGACATTATTATATGCATCACAATAGCACAGATTAAACTACAAAAAAAAACACATACTGTAGATCATAAAAACTTACTGCTCCGAACAATTTTATCTTCTGAAATTCTCTCTTCTTGTTATCCATAATTGTCATAATGAAATTTTTAGCTGTATATAACAATACACAAATTATCACACACTCACTTTGAACCACATTAAACACAACATACAAGTGTTCTCTTGGACATATGAGACCAAAACATCAAACAGGTAGGAAAGCTGTGTTGTAAATGGACTAACTGAAATCATAAAATCAGTTTTAAATTACCAACTGGTAAACACCTCCAACAAAAATTTAGTCCTGGAAAATCAACGTACAGTTTCCTTGTATGAATAAGACAACTACGTACTTACGCCATTGAAGATAAAAGGAAAGACAAAATAAAGAAGGCAGATACACGTCAGAACCACAAAAAGTACTAGTGTCATGCTGCCACCAGACCAATACATGCCAGCCGCTTATCTTATAAGCACAGGCTGTAATTGGCCAGGTGACATTACGACTCATTACCATTAGTAGTGGCATCCACAGTATAGCCATGGTGACAGCTGTTTCCATAGATACCTCATATTTTATTACACTAGTGTTGGGACTATCATACAGTACGGTAGATTAGGGATCATGAAGAACTGGGCTTTTCCAGCCAAAAATGTCACCCCAAAACCAGCCTCGGTTTCCCTTCATGACAGCTTGGCAGCATTGGTTAGGCACAGCAAATACTTAAGTTTATGAGGCCTAAATAGAAAAAATTTTAACTTCCATAGAAGCTTTTTGGAAGAGTTTGGAGGTTGTCTGAAGACGTAGCTTAGTTTCTCATCCCCACCTGCATCGCCATTTTTCTTACCTCATCAAGGATCTTTTGCACCACTGGTGGCTAAGGGAGGCCAATTAACACCTTTTATAGTTGGTACCCTCCTGTTGGTACCTTGCTAGAGCAGTCTAAGAAAATTGCATTTTGAGTTATTTTAGCTAGTTAACTAGTTTGTAAAATATAAAATTAAAATGTTCCCTCCCACACTGCTATTTTGAGTACAGGAGGAAACTTTATGTGGCCTAAACAGAATTTTACGCTGAGTAACTAATTGATGCCTCCAGACCAGCATAACTCGACAATGGATAAGGCTATGGGCTTGATTTCTTCACTGTTCGATGTCACTTCGTCCTAAGATGTACCTTTTCACGAAACCACAGTACATACGTACAATACACACATTAAGGACTTGCTTTTGTCCTCCTTTGTGTTCCAGTTCTTTTTACTGGCAATGCAAGGTTTTGATTTGTGATAGCGCAATGTGGCTTCCCTGTGGCTATGTTGGCTTATATTGCCCATATTGTCTGTAGCAACTGGATCGATTGTAGAGATGCTTCTTGTACTGTTCTTCATTTGTAACACTGTGTAACGGACAAAGCATAGCTGAAAACAAACTGCAACAGCCACCTCCCTTTCCATTATGTAATTGATTGTTGGGGCACATGTTCTGATGCAAAATTACTTTTATGGTGTTCCTGGCACCATTCTTTCTTTTAATGTGGTATGCACTAGTTCATTTGACATGATTATGTTATTAAAAAGTAAACAAACAAGTAGAAGGAAAATTAGAAATTTTAAGTTGGATTAGGAAAAAAGTAGTGAAACAAGGGAATAGCTAAAAAGTGGTTAAACAAGGAAGGTTGTCTATACCTGTAGATATACGTTATAGGCAACCTTCTTTGTTTCACCACCTTTTAGATATTCCCTTGTTTCACTACGTTTCTTTTTCTTTGATTTCTTACAATTCTTAAGTTTCCTTCTACTTGTACTACACCTGTATATAGCACAGCTATACAGGTTATTACATTAGTTACTCACCACTAGCAACTGTGGCTCTTCATAGTCAAACACACAAAGTATATACAGAAAGAGCCTTACCATTATTTTGGTCCTCTCCATTGAAAACAAATGACAGGTCTCCACGTTGCCAGGACATTTGATTGAAGTCCATTAAAGTACAGTCCACTCTGATCTTCTCACCACACTTGTGGATCTTACACAAATCAGATGGTAGTAATCTTGACAGAAATGGCACTGCACCATATATGGTAAATGATGACAATGATGATATAGAACAACTCACCCCATGTGTGAAACTCTCACTTTAACTCAGCATAAAAATCATTTAACTAAACATGAGGTAGTCACATACAGTATATGTAAACAACACAGCAATATGATATACAACAGTATCTCAATCCCTGAAGATCAACTGGTATCAAACATTATACAGTAGTACTGTTTAAGTAAGGATCCCCCCATAAAATGACTAGCGCTGCCTAAAATCCCCCCTTTAAAAATCATCCTAGAAACATCTTATGCAACAAAAATCACCTTCATATAATATTATTAGTCCATCTACACCATGTAACATCAAATACAACACTAAATACAAGAAAACACAGGTGGTCATATATAAAAGTTTTAATAAAAAATTGCATAAACTCAAATTTTCATCTGCCCACAGTTGCAAGGCTGGAACAAAGCAGCATACGCCACCATTTTATGCCACAATAACAAACTCAACAGTGGGATGTGCCTTTTGTGGCTCTGACAAATGTCTACTTTCTGCACTTTGATATTCATCTTAAAGTAAATGGTCAACTTCTTCAGGAAACCACACTAAGGCATTGATTTCCATATTGACACTTTTCTTGAAGGAGAGTATTAGATGCCACAAACTATTTGAGGTGCTTAATGGACTGTAGTATACCTGGTAGTATTGTAGCAGCTAACCTGGGCTTACATGTATAATAGCAATTGCACCACACCCCTTTAAATGATCAGAATCTGCCACAACACCTCTGCTGAGGTTATACCTCTCAACGGGTTCAGTTTTGTAAAAAAACAAGGTATTGTACTATGCCCCCAACTGTGAGCTGAGTAGTAAGATTGAGATACTCTAATACAGCAGTCACCATAAGTTAACAAACTAGTACAGTAGCAATAAAAGTAGTGAAAGAAGAGATGATAGTACATATGAGGGAAAATTTCTACTTGGCATTGCAGCAATGTGGGAAAATCCCTGCTTTAGAATTAAAAAGATGGTACCAATTTAGAGATTTTCCCTACATTGTTACAATGAAAAGAAGGGATTTCCCTCATACAGTACATACCACTCAAACACAATGTCGTCTCACAAGAGTGCAAGCGATTAAAACACTTGCTAATAAAAAGGTGTAGCACCAGTTTCGCTCGTTTGGAATTAATACTTACCAACAAAACGGGTGCTACACCCTCTAATTAGCAAATTTTTTTAATCGCTCGTACTCTCACAAGACGATGTTGTACAATACACTGTAGCTACTTGTTTCACTAATTTAATTTTTTTAAATACACTATCAATTAATAATCTTGTAAACATTCATACTAACGTACAGTAGTACCTCATTCAAATTTCTCATCAAGTCTTTCTTTCTTGATACCAAACCATCAACATATTGTTCACGAAATTTCTTCAAAACAGCAGCAACTACAGTAGAACAGGACACATAATGTACTTAGACTGTACTGAAATAAAAGTGCTCCACATTCATAATAGTTTAACTGGCTACGATTACGCATTACGACGACACCCATTACCTACCTAGGTTTGCCCCCCATGCTGGGTAAGGGATTGCTCGTTACTGCATGCCCACGGCCTCCCCAACGGCTCACGTGACCTCAGTAGGCTTGGGTGAGACACGTGGGCGTCAGTGCCCACTGTACCCAACACCAGTCACAGTGTATTGCCTAAGCACAATACACTGGAATTCAGACATACCCCTGGGAGAGGAGAGGTGGGAGAAAACTAGTTCGCACTTCTGCTCGTGTATGCTTATTGTTCCGTGCACGTGATGCCGGATAGCCTGCCGCCATTTCCGTCCTCTATCTCCGTGACACTTTAAAGAACCGGGCTACGATCGGCCAGTTAACCTGGGTTAAACTGCGTCTAACCCTCATTTAACTGGCTACGATTACGCATTACGACGACACCCATTACCTACCTAGGTTTGCCCCCCATGCTGGGTAAGGGATTGCTCGTTACTGCATGCCCACGGCCTCCCCAACGGCTCACGTGACCTCAGTAGGCTTGGGTGAGACACGTGGGCGTCAGTGCCCACTGTACCCAGAGGCTGGGTTGCTATGCAATCCAGGCCTCACCCAAGCAACGGGGGTTTCTTTAATTTGTTTTAGTTTGTTTGTTTGCTTACCCTTTGCTTTGACCCCTCAATCATATGCGCTCTGGATTCGGGTCCTGTCAAACACTCAGCATATTTCCCTCGCTTAACCATATGTATGCACCACCATATTGTCCCACTGTGCTTAGCATACTATTAGCAACTTTTCAACAACGTAGGAGCTTCCGAAACTAAACAATCAACTCTGCTGTCTATATACACCCCCTTTTTGTCATATCGTGTAATTAACAACATCCATATACCATTTACCAAAATTAACCCTAACATACCCGTTAATATTTGGAAACAGCCTTCTGAGTAAAAGGCTTTTTGCGACACATGTACCGTACTGGTAAAGTATTGTATAAATGAAGTGCCATCATTTAACATACTGTAATCCATTCCTGTCACTTTTATCTCAATGCTTATTTTTGCTGTGTAAAATGTCTGTAGGATGATTTTTAACGGCAGAATTTTGGACGGCACACGAAACATTCACCACGATCCCTACCTAAACGGTACGACTGTACTGTTTGATACAAGTACTGTACTAATTGTATTGTCACCATACACCTGTACCAATGTCAGAGTCCCTTGTAGAGTCCATGCATGGTGGTGTCCAATGATCATGTTACCACAACTGCCCAATGCTCTGAATGTCAAAGTGAAGAAATATGCCCAGTGCTCTAAATGTCAAAACGAAGAAATTCGATGGTACTCCCACTGGCACCAAGGTAATCTTATCTTGGTCAAACTCATTAGGTTCGTCGCTGTAGATTCTCAGTAAACAGTCCTGGGTGCTTCTGCCCATGACATACTGGGGTCTAACCTGACCATTGTATGTATATACACTTTGTTGTGTCTCGTAATTCAGTGTAACCTGTATTGGTACTTCCCAACACTTTTGCTCCTTGCACATTCTTTTGTGGTACATTTCATTAACTTGTATGTGCTATATGGCTCAATACATCGCTTTATCTAGCCTAGTTATCCACCATCATTATACTAAAATTGGAAAGAACACTGATAACTCAGTCGTGTACTTAATGACTTCCCTCTTTCAAAGATCAGTATTGCATTTTCTATACACGTATGGCCTTAACTTGTTTCGCACCTCTCACCTAGATTGCTACCTCTCTCTAGTACTCCATTTATACCGTCCCGAATAACTTTCAGCTCATGTCAACGACCCCAAACTAACCCTTGATTGCCCTGTCAAGAGCTGGGATTGCATGCGCCAGTAAATAGTGAGTGGGCTTGACCTAGCACATGATGGCTAAAGGGGAGGGGTGTTTATCGATGTAATAACTGTGCTGAAATCGTAGTGATGATGTGATGTTACGCGTTGAGCCTACCTCCATTTACACCACCTGCTTGACTAGACAGATGCTATCAGCATCATGGGGCGAGCCTGTGTAGTTGTAATTGCGCTGTATATGATCTGGTGACTATGGCATTGTTTCTGTTATGTAGGTAGTGAGGCAGTGGCAGTCATTACATATATTGGAACATGTTCCTTCGGTAACGAATAACTACCTCAATATTACCATGTAACTATTTGAATTTTGTTTATATACCACCACATTTTATGGTTGGAAGTGTCGGGGACTATGCATTCAGTTCAAATGGTGGCTCTTCATCACTGTTGTCACTAGGTGCTATCAATGTCATCATCCAGTTGTAAATAGTCTGGATCATCACCGTGACAGTGCGCATTATCTATAGTAGTTGCGTGTTTGCACTTCCGCTGCTATCGAAGATCCAAAAACGTGTGGGCAGCCTCTTAGTTGGTATTCAATCGAAGGAAGTAATCTCTATCCATTGTAATACAAGTCTTGAAGAATCGCCATGACATTGATGATGAGTCAATGACTGACAGCAAAACCGGAAGTTCAGTAATCCATGCCGTTTAACTTCCGTGTAATAAGCTCAGTAACCTACGCTGTTTAACTTTGCCGTGACCTCCACAATGACCAGAACCAATAAGAAAGTCCAGTAATCTACACCGTTAATTACATCTGTGACATTGACGATGACTGACACTACTTCGTAACACTAAAGAACTTGCACGGTTTTTTATTTTATTTTTATATTTAATCATGAAGTTGCCGTGTAATGAACGATGACTGGAAGTTTTCGTATTTGATCGTAAATTGCCGTGTAATTGACGATGACTTATGGCTCTCTCGCTAGTGTGGGGCTTGCCCCCAATAACTGACCTACGTGGTAGGTAAGTTGTCCTATAAGTGCAACATACATCAACCAATTTCTGTCCAGATGAGTGCTGACCCTAGCAACGAGGGCAGGTTTAAGTTACATGCCCACCAGGCACTGTGCAGCTTTTGAGTGTTACTGACACAGTGAACAGTTACTGTATCCACTTTCAGTCTACCGGATGGCCAAAATTGGGATCACGAAACAACTACTCAGGGGGGAATGTGGCATTACCATATCGTCCTGGGAGCTCATCTGCTCTAAGTGATTCACACATTTTGATGCACTGTAGGTGATTACTATATAGCTTGCTGTCACACACGTGAATGTAAATTCTGAATTTACTCATGTTAGTATGCTTTTGGACTATTGGAACTTCCAATCCCTTTACCAGGTCTACTAATTGGAGACTTCCGGGCAGTTGATGCTAGGGTGCGACACTATACACAATAGAAACACATGGCTGCATTGTGCGATGCCTTGTAACTTTCGTGACATTCATTACAAATCAGTGTGTGACCCCTTTTAGCATGATGGGTCCCTGCTTTAGTTGGTGAGCGATGTCACGTCACCAGTAAATAAGCCAGATGACGAATGGAAGGCGACTTTTTCTCGCATGAAATATACCGAATACTTGTCGTCAGGCCGTCCACCCAAAGTGGTAAGAAACGGGAAGTGTGGTAGGGATAGTTTCGTTAGTTTTTTTTTTTTTTTTTTGACACATCGATGCATTGATGTGATTAACTTGGCCACCGGTAGCTACATGCAGGATACTGGTGGACCTTCAGCATCCTTAAAGTGTGCAGCCTTTATAATAATCAAATTCTAAATAAATGTAATCGACGACAATCACGGTTTACTGGTCTTCCTTGACTGCTGGTATGTCAGCTCAGCATATAATAAACAATCTTTGCGGTTCGGCTGCCCTTCCTTGACTGGTGGCACATGAGCTCAGCACATAATCGACCATCTTCGTGGTTGAACTTGCCTTCCTCGACTGCTAGCACATTTCAGTACGTAATTGACCATCCTCGCGGTTGAGCTGGTTTTCCTTGACTGCTGGCCCGTTAGCTCAGCACGTAATGAACTGGCCATCTTCGCAGTTGAACTTGCCTTCCTCGACTGCTAGTACATTAATTCAGCACGTAATGGATAATCTTCGCGATTGAGCTGGCCTTCCTTGACTGCTGGCACGTTAGCTCAGCACGTAATCGACCATCTTTGCAGTTGAGCTGGCCTTGCTTTCGACTGCTGGCACGTTAGCTCAGCACGTAATCGACCATCTTTGCAGTTGAGCTGGCCTTGCTTTCGACTGCTGGCACGTTAGCTCAGCACGTAATCGACCATCTTCGCAGTTGAGCTGGCCTTGCTTTCGACTGCTGGCACGTTAGCTCAGCACGTAATCGACCATCTTCATGGTTGAGCTGGCCTTGCTTTGACTGCTGGCACGTTAGCTCAGCACGTAATCGACCATCTTCGCAGTTGAGCTGGCCTTGCTTTCGACTGCTGGCACGTTAGCTCAGCACATAATCGACCATCTTCGCGGTTGAGCTGGTCTTCCTTGACTGCTGGTACGTTAGCTCAGTAAGTAACACTGCGTAATCGACTATCTTCGCGGTTGAGCTGGCGTTCGTTGACTGCTGGCACGTTAGCTCAACACATCCTCAACGATTTTCGATTAATGCTTACGGGCCCAGCACCCCTATTATTTCGGGGTCCCATTATTTCTAGTCTAATTGTGGTTTCGATACCATCCTGCGTCGTTCGACCCTTTCACAGCCCCCGCCTTTATCCCTCGCTCTTTCGCCACGTGAACACAACTGTGTTGTCATCCCTCAGCCATATGGCTACAGGGAGAACCCTTTGAGGCGGGGGCTTCTACTTACCTCGTGACGGTTGGTGGCAAAGCGAGTCAGTCTCGGTTGTCCGACTCCGGTCTTGTGAGGCCTTCACTAAGCTACTCTCGGCCTGACTCCTATTTTCTTGAGCAGCGTCTTTGCTGACAATTTTTTGCCATCCTCAATCTCTACTCCGTTCCTCGTCATCCGCTGTAGCCGACTGACTATCCCACACAAGTGTCTTCCTCTTGTTGCTATCACTCTTCTACTGTACTGTCTCACTGAAAGAAAACTAGTTCGCACTTCTGCTCGTGTATGCTTATTGTTCCGTGCACGTGATGCCGGATAGCCTGCCGCCATTTCCGTCCTCTATCTCCGTGACACTTTAAAGAACCGGGCTACGATCGGCCAGTTAACCTGGGTTAAACTGCGTCTAACCCTCATTGTAACACGGGCATGAGGGCTTTGCCTGATATGTATGCCCAAGGGCAGAGGGCATACATAACAGGCAAAGCCCAAATGCCCCGTATTACAGCTAATATGTAACAGCAATAAATGACAACCCAAAATGTCCAACAGTTTAAGTGCAATACATAAGCTATACGGGTTGCCAGCTTTATAGCTATGGCTCCAGTTCGTGGCAATTGTAGGGGAACCAACTCTAAGAAGCAACCTGGTGAATTGCATGTTGCAAGTTAAATGGAGCTTCCACTTCAAAAGAGACCACGATACAAGACAATCAAAAAGTCTACTTAGTTGATCTGTTCTGTAGTTATACATGTAGCAGCTGCTGCACATGTATTATATCATGTACTGAATGTATACCATAATAATGATAATACACTGTACATATTATATTAATCTTAAGTGATTCTTTTATGTAGGTACTTAGCTTTAGATGTGTTAAGTGAATAGGGTTAGTGTTAGTTGTTTATGCAGTTCCATTACTGATTTAGCAAACGAATAGCATCTAATTGTTATCCACAAGTCAACTATCACTTGTAGTAGCTCCAATCTTGAATCCTCTTGAATATCTTCAAGTTCTTCTGACAGCAGGTACCAATAAAAGTGTACATCTTCTGATTCTAAGAGTTTCTTAATAGCTTCTTTGCGTAATGAGATGGATTCTGTCTTTAAATTTGCTAGATTGTAAATGTTCTGCATTTCAATCTCCAGCTGTTTAAAAAGAAGATATATTCCATTACTGACTGGAAAAAAAGACCACCTCGATTAACTCTTTCTATCCAGGATTTTGTGTACATTAAAAAAATTGTCTGCGTTGGTCTCATCTTCATCTTCACACATACTCTATAAGCATAAAATAAATTCCTCCTTGTGTGAATGGGATGACCTCTCTAACTTTTTTTTCTCAATGATACAAGAATGTAGCTAGCTATGTATCTGATCACCTTCTCCTCATCTTCAGACAAGACAGTACCAGTGGCGTAGCCAGGAAAAAATTTTTACTGAGGCAATTGCAAAGTTTATACATTGACCTAACTGAGAGAGTCTGACTCAACTGATCACAAACACTTTCAAGCATGGGTGGTACAGCATTTACTGGGATGGATGGAAGAAACTGTTTTAGAATACTCTGAGCATTTTCTACATGTCATAAGCAATACTCCAGCTTAGTTAATGTTACATATGTATACCATGCTAGTTTAATTGTACTCAATGCAAAAAAATTGACTAACTCTTGAGATATTTTGAGTGGTCAAGCCATCCATGGACTGCAACAGAGGTTATAGTCATGCACACTATAACTTTTATTGATCTGGTGTGATATGTAAGTCAGAGATTACCTCTTTCATATGATGCTCAACTGCACGTGCTAAGCATGTCAAACTAGAGACTCTGGGAGCATGCTTTTTCAAGGAAAAATTGAAAATATATGCTTTGAAATGACTATTTTTTGATTGTAACTGCTAATGCATGATATGCATGATCAATTAGCTCAATGCAATGCCATGCAGTTGACTCACTGGAACTTTTGAAAAGTAAACGTAAATGATTTAAACCAAGCATGCAGTGTAATGAGAACAGTGGCTATAGTCTATACTGAATGCTCTATTATGATGACTGCTCTATTAGAGTATCTCGATCTTTTTCATACAAATTCAAGTAGCTGAGTAGTCCAGGTAATGCCAGACCATGTCATTGTGGGCCCCAGCCCTGCTTAGTACTACAGCCATAGATTTTATCTGTGTGGTCAGTACTGGCAGTATTAAATACTCTCTATGGTAACATTTGAGTAGAAAAATCGGGGGGTCAAAACTCAAGCCTGCTCAGCCTGAATTGTTGAGTATTTTTTACCGAGGCAGCTGCCTCGGTTGCCTCAATGGTAGCTACGCCACTGAGTACCTATAGCTTTATCCTCACAACTGGTAGACTCTATGATAGGATATTCATGCTTAATGATCTTCTCAATTAAATTGCTTAAAACCATTTGCTTGAAAATTTGATCCCTTGTAATATAATAGCTGGGTAAGCGTTTTCCACACTGTCTCCAAGTCAACAAAGCTTCTAACCTCATGGAACTTTCGCCATACACTCTCCCTCCATCCTGGCTTACCTATTTTAGACTGTTTGGCTGAAAAACAGCACTTCTGCATATCGACCAGCATCTTCGAAAAAGGCAAGCTTCTTGAGAATGACTTTTAGTCCATGCTAAGAATTCTGTGGAGCATTCATGTACTAACTGCTTCCTCCTAGAAGTCACATCTATGGGTTGTGATAGCTCAACCATACAGACTAATGGTTCCATTCACAGATTCGTACAGACCAACCAGTTGGACACAGTAGTGTGGGAGTGACTTGTTCCAAAGGATACAATTGTTATCCCATTGCATGGGTATAGTGATGTGCGACAATAAGTTTGCAACTATATCAATTAACAGTGTTGGGAGTAATGCGTTATTCTCGCTCATTCCTATACTACTATTCATCATTCTACAACTAGGAAACTATGGACAATTATGCAATATTGGACTTACGTCACGCATAACGAAAATATAACCGGAAATAGATTGCATTTCCTATTGCATTTCCTATCCCTTTTAAGTACTCTATTATGTATGAATATACATGTATGAAACTGCATGATACTGATGAAGGCTACAAAACTATAATTAGCTTTTTTAAACCAGGCAAAGGCCGGCTGTGGGCACGCGCCTGGTTTACTGAAATTGTTTTCGTAAAAGTGTGTGTGTGTGTACCTATCTACCTATCTACATATCTACCTGTCCACCTATCTATGTTTATCCGTACACACCCACGTGAGCAAAATCATTAAATAATGGTAAAAGCAGGTTTTATGTAAGAAGTTAAAGCGAAATGAAATCTGTATTAAACTTCTACACAGGTGAACTTTGCTCTGAGGTGGTTTCTTTCCGGCGGACTGAAATACAGGTGTGGCGACTTTTCTCAGGCTTTGTAAACTACCTTCCCTTTGAGGTTTTCAGGCGTTTAACAACTGGAAAACAATAATGCAGGCATTGTACACTACCAGGAATAGCATATTGCTTTGAGTTGAAAGGGGGCGTATCCCTTACATACGCGAACGAAAATGAAGAGCAGCTATGAGGCTTTGTCAAAAGAATTTGTGGGAAAAAACACGATAGTCAAACTATAAAACAGTTTAGAAGATATTTCTGTGCGTAATATGTTCGTTAAAGTGGTTTGTTTAACAAGCACTTCCTTAGCAGTGCATAGCAACATAATTGAACGAATTATGAAAATTTCATGAATTACAAAATACAAGAATTAGCTAATAATATTATTGTACAACCAAAACTACCCTATTGCAAAATAGTAATACATAGTTGGTTAATTCATAGTAGCATATACTATCTATGGTTAATTCCAGATGAATTAGATAACTGCATGGTGCCTGGTTTTTAGAGGTAGCACAACATCAACTTGTTTCTTATGATATGAGATATTACATGCGTGATTGTGAGATCATCAGGCATGTTATATAGGTCAGTTCAGTAGCTAAAAGTTGACCAAATGCTTAATATTTTATGTAGCACTCAGACTACTAACATTTGACAATCTGCAAAATTAAATCTTCATCAGCATCTGGGGGGCTGTACTCCCACGCCCTTGCGTCTACCTTCCCCTTTGAATAATCCTGGGCACGCCCATTAGAGTTACTTCGAATTTTGTCATGTTCAATTTCATCATTAAAATGCCACTCTGACCAATGCACATGGCATTTTTTGTTCTCAACACATTGTTTAGAGCAGTGTAGCTAGTTATAGGGTTGATGTCAGTAGAGATTAGATTATCAATTTTTGTCAAAAGACATGGGTACACAGAAGGCTATAGCCTGCAAACATGCTCCCCACACACATAAAGACAACATACATATATACACACAGGACAAGTAACCACACAGTTACAAAATACAAAACAGAACAGTCAAAAATATAATTAAATGTTACAATAAGAGAAAGCGACGAAGAGCAGACCTAAACGCAGCCCGATTTGACCACTATAAAATGTGAATGGGAATAGTGTTCCAAAGAAAATGAGTGTTAACAAAGAAAGAGTATCGATACGGATTAATAGTCGAGGATGGAATTGATAGGGTCAGTGAATGCGATCTAGTGACAGAAGAAAATTGAAAATGTCTTGAAAATGGAAAAGAGAGGTGAGACACTAACATACTAGTCTCGCGTGAAGTGCCCTCTACAATCTATGCGTCAGCTGTCTGAACAGAGCCTTCCCCACCATCCGCCACAACAACATCCGAGATTTGACTGCAGAGTTAATGTCAGAGGTATGTCATGATGTATCTACTGAACCCCCCCTTCAACCCTTGGGTGGTGAATCTCTCTCCCTATGTACAGCTAACCAAGATCTTGGTGCTCGCTTGGACATCAAGGCTTCTGGCTTCTGGGGGTTCTCGGTTTGAACCTACTTTTTTTTGATGTTAGAGTATTTAACCCTTATATGCCCCTTCAAACTGTTGTAATCCCTATCGCCAGCATGAAACTTCGAAGCGTCGTCAGTATGAAGAGAGAGTGCGAGAAGTGGAACACGGTAATTTTAGTCCTCTTGTTTTTTTAACTTCTGGAGGCATGGATGCCTCCACCACTGTGGCTTACAAGCGCCTGGCCTTCCTCCTATATATCATGTAAGTATCACTCTACTGTAGGGTGATGAGCTGGCTTCGCTGCCGTCTTAGCTTCTCCTTATTGCACTCTGCCATCATGTGCATAAGGGGTTCTCGCTCCTCCTCTGGTCATCCCTTTAAGGGTCATGTTCCAGCATCAGTTGACCTAGCACTGGGGGAGGGGCGTCTTGGGGCCATTTAAGCCCCATTTCCTTTTTTCTTTTCTATTCTGTGTTCTGTAGGTTCTATTTCAGTAGCTCTGTAGGTGTAGGGATAGGCTAAACCTTTTTTTTTTTTCATAGAACATCTTAGCGTAGAGTAGATTTAAAATATATATATATATATATATATATAGCCAGACCCTTTTCTTTCTTTGGTGTAAGGACAGGGGGAAAAAAGGCTGCCTTTTCTTTCCCGGGAAAGAAAAGGGTCTGGCTATACGTGAGGCCACTCCAAATAAATTCTGTTTCCCGTCCTGGACTCAGGCATATTTGCATGTGGGAGGGCAGTCCATTTCCATTATTTCATTATAAGGTTGGCAGCTTTTCAAGCCATTATTTGCCTGGCACAACCATAAACAGCTGCATAAAAGCATGCTTAAGCTCCTTTTTTAAGTTGCAAAAATAGCATTGCGCCGAGGTGATAGCACTGCTGACACTGGCTTTTATTGAGCCTGTTAGTATGCAATAATAACCGGAAAATAATGGAAGAATACGAAATAATGGAATATTCAGAGCTAACAGTAACCAGATGCGGGCGGTGGACGGAATTTATTTGGAGTGGCCTAAACACTAACACATAGGTATACGTACTTTCAAACAGATTTAGTTAGTGACATGCACTTCATACCTAATGCCCAGTCCGTCGTGTCCATAAACTTCACGCAGATCGCTACAAATCTAGAGGTTGTAAAATCAGAAAGTTTTGCAGAAACCATAGATAATAGACACCCCACCCCCACCATGCAGAAACCGAGGCAAGCGGCTGTAGCGCACGCGAGCGCACGTGCATCATGGTGGGCGTCCTTTGGATGGATTCTGAGGTACTCTCTGACGTCGTGTACAGTCTAGGGACGATGGCGATGCTCGCGTAGCATTAAATGAAGACGCTGCACTCCTCCCCAGTTATCTACCTTGTTATCTACAGCTGAAGTGAAGGATGGGACACAAGCTGACAAGCCCGCGTAAACAGCCGAGGAAGCAGCAGGCGGGAAATAATGTGCGTGAGAGCTAATCATAGATGAGCTACATCTATGAGCTAATAAATAAGAGGTACAGAACATTTGATTTCAATTTAGCTTCAAGCAGTGTCCTTTGGCTATTTTAACGTGCAAGCCGAGGGGGTGGTGGTGGGGAAGGGAGGGTGGTGTACGATCTGTGACCACAGTCAAACACAAGTAAACGGAAGTGTTGACTCTAAGTCACAGGTCAAGGTAATATCAAAGTTTCATTGTGCTCATGTGCTCACATATCTACCTACAATGTCTACCTATACAACCTCGTATACAACTTCCCATTGATGTGTGACCTTTAGTGTTCTGAAGTGTTATGGGTTGAGGTTTACATTTAGCAGCAGGATCCCAGTTTTAATACTCAGTTAGTCTTGTGTAGCCAGATACTTTGAAAGCACAATGTGCTTGTTGGTTAAAGATTATACAAGTGCCTATGTTGGAGGACATAATTTCTTCTGGTTTATTTTTTTTGGTGCAGACACCTATAATCCTGTAATTGAACATCACCCTGCAATTTAGTATAGCCTGGCTATGTGCATAAAACTAACATGCAGTTGTTGATTTTGTTGTTTCCGTGAACAAGAAGACTTATTCCAGTCCACCCAGTTATGCCATGGTGAATGTTGTGTACAATAGAATACTTCGTTACCACGCGGTTGTTACAGGCAATACCATATACTTTTTTCTCCCTCTGGCCCTAATGGCAATACCATATATGGATATTGATCTTGATAATTGTGGAGTCCGATAGTATCCATTACTAATCTGCTCCGTAAATGCAGTCACTATGGCAAAGGGAAAAACTGAAGGTGGTCGACTTAAAGATATTGAATAATCTATTATGGTCAAGTTAAAATACGCGTGGTGTACTTTCGATACAGAGGGAATGAAACGAAAACCATCTTGACTACTTTTTGCCACGCATTAAAGGTTAGTTAAGTATAGGCACAGATTCTACTTACACTTGCAGTGATGTTAAACTAATAAGCTTTGCTGTGGGTTGAATGATATTGGCTTCGTTGAATAGTGGTTGACAATCGATCACTTACGCTACTGTGTGACAGCTGGAAATGGTGCAAAATGATTTTTAACTTGGTGCATGCCCCATTCCATTCCGGCTATTAGCACTATACCCTACAGCACCATCACCTTGACCATAGACCACAATGGTAGGACAGCTTGGGTTCCCCAGTGAACATGATCAGGTGCTCACTGATATAGTTGATTGTATATCTCTGTAGTGACATAAAATTTTTTTGTGGATTTGTGACCAATCAAATATGAGGAATCACATTCAAATCTCATTATCATTGGCTTATTTTCACATGACAACATAGACTTTGATGAAACACGAAGAAGACCTTGTCTAGTGTTGTAACATGGCTCAAACGGATGACAGTGCCATTTCTGGCTACCATTTCACTGTTTGTGCATCCAGAGCGTGATTTCAGGTTTGTTCTGTAATATTGTAGCGTCTCAATCACCATTTTCCTTATTTGGATATGATAGAGTTCTCGTGTATTCCTTGGGGCCTGTTTCACTTCTTGGGATTCTTTCTAGAGCTGTCACCAACTATCCTTACCGTAGTGAATATTCAGGCAGCTCCTCATAATTTCAGTATTCGACTTTAAATAGTCGTCATAAGGTACCGGTCGACATTCGATCACTCACTTCTTCTACTTATAGGCATGCTAGAAATGGCTCGCTCAAAGTTTCTATTTAATGTCCAAATGTGTTTCACAGTTACCTATGCTGACAAAAATCATTTAACCTGCTAAACTATTATTATGTAAGCATTTTAAACATATAATTTACAGTCACTAACGTACACTGCGGTTAACTCTTGTAAATCATTGCTAATGCTGGCAGACTTCAGAAAACCAACCTCACTGTTACTAAAGGCTTGGACACAATTGTAACATGAAAATACTACAGTAGTTTATCCTTTAGAATGATAAGGAAGTAATTCTACATCAGAATTTTATGAATTGGTAAGAACACGATATGCCACGTGGCGGGTATCAAATAGAAATTCAAGCGAGTGATTTCCATCATGCCTATTCTAGTACATGCTGGAAACCTTGCACAATCCGCTAAAACAATTTTTCTCCTTGGTGCGCATCCCAATTGGTTCCGTCCATTCCAGATTTTAGCACTACCCAGTGATATATGTATCCTGTATAGGAGGAAAGTTTGGAGAGTGAGAGGTGTTTCATCAAACTAAAATCTGCCACATTGTTCATGCAATACAATTAAATCCACCAAACTTTTTCTTGTTATCCTATACCAATTTGCCAAAAGTTTCCTCCTACTAAACATTCCTGCAATATATAGTATGTCATGACTGGGGTGAATATCATGACATGTTGTACTTTGAGTGGAGGTTCAAAGTGACGCTAACATAACTGAACTACATCAGTCATACAGTACATGCAGTTATGTGGATAATTTGACAAATACAATACAATTATGTAAGGAATGTCATACAAACAACTCAGTCTTAAATTGTTCACTAAACTGGCAAATTTACTGCATGGGATTTAAAGCTGTTGATACCCCACAGTAATATCTCTGCTTTCTTTTTTTGATTCTTGTGTCAATGTATATACTTGTATGTACTTATATAGGTCTGGAAATAGTTGTAGTCAAAAAGTGTGTTGTAGGAAAACTGAAAATACTTTTGCAGTAAAATTTTCTATATCTATATGTATGTTGTTTGTAAACAATATATTGTGAGGAAGACATGTTGTAGTCTTCCTCTCCAATAGGAGACATATTCCTGGTACAAGGAGACATGAGAGCAATAGAGTCAAGGTAGTGGAGACAGACCCATCCCCTCACTGTACTGTGGCTCCTGACACTGTCATCCATTGTGATGGTGAACCAATCAAGAGACAGAATGAAGAGGATACTTTAAATGAAGTTGGTTATGATGATGTTGGAGGTTTTAGGAAACAACTAACACAAATCAAAGAGGTGAAATTCATGTGTTTGTGTGTGTGTGCATGCGTACTTGCATGTGCGAATGTGGCGCGCACATCCATGTATGTTTCTACAGTACCTACATATGAGCCAGGTGTCCTCCACAGGTTTCTGTTGTAAATAGTACCCTCCAGACATTGAAAGGAAATTATCTAAATTGTTCATTTACTCTCTTGGTCTTCATGCTTACCCCGGCATACTCTCACCAATAGCACTGCAGGTATAATGTGGAGAGACGAAAGTGATCTAGTCGGTTATTATCTGGTTGGCCTACATTGTGTATTGCTATTGTGTAAAATACTTGACTGCTATATTAAAATGTAAGATGTTGTGTGGATGTTTTGCTTTTGCGAAGTTGATTAGATATGTAATTATTATGTATGCACAAGAGTGTTCTGTTTGTCTGTCAGTATGTCCCACATGTACACATCATCTAAAAGTGTACTACCATATAGCGGGAAATTTTCGAAAAGTTAAATTTTTGAAAAGAGTGCTCGATTGGAAGTTCGAAAATATTTGAAACTGTTCCTCTTTACCGCACCGCACTGCACCGCGCCATAGATAATTAACTAGAAAGGTTCATGGAGGAAGCGAACAATGGTTGTGTTGATCACATACATAGCTAGAATTTGCTGCTTTTTTTGTTCAGTATGCTGTAGCTAGATAAAGGTCCAATCTGGCTTTGATAGAATTGCGTCTAGCTACCCTTGACTTTTCCTTGGTAGCTTGAACCATGTTGTTTGGCGGACTTTGTTTTAATCCAGTGGCCTGTGTATTGAGCCATAAGTACATGCATGGCGTTTTTCAGTAGTACATCTTGGTATTTGCTGATAATTATTTGCTGTCTTTCCTGGTAATTTCACTCGGGCCAGTCTCTCAAGCTCTTATAGGCTTAAAGACTCATGGTGCCATTCATGCTCGCTCGTGGTATAGCTATATGGCTAATTGTGTTCACCTTCCAGTGGTCCAGTGCCTAGCTACATACATTATGCCTATAGCTAACTGATATTAGTAGAAACTATGCATGCGTGCACTCATGAACTTCATTTATAGCTAGCTATACTTTCTTTGATTGTCACTTCAAAGATGTAAATATTGCTAGCTGTTTTCAAAAAAAAAATTTTTTTTTGAAAATGCAGTGTTATTTTCGAATTTTTAACCTTTCGAAAATTTCCCGCTATACGGTAGTATTATTAAGAGATTTATGCGTCTTTTGTTGTTGATGATTGAGTTACCATTGTGGCATCCACAACTATTCAAAGCTATTGGAGTCAAGGTATGTGTAATTTCAACTTGAAAGTGGATCATAAATCAGTCACAATTTTTACAGCCATCTAGGAGAGTTTTATTGTATGGCCCACCAGGAGGTGGATAGCTAGGTACGTAAGTTATTAAGAATATATCACTGCTAAACTGTCTGTCTAATTGTTGCAACTGTGTATATGTGGTTGTGTGTAACCTGCTCTGTTTTTCTGATACTGATTGATATACAGAATTGTTTTTGGCTCCTATTCTCTTGATAAATGTGACCCACTAAGCAAAAACCTGACTGATTTGCATTTTCCTTGAATTTCATGTTATGATTTCCTTGTTGTTTACAGGGAAAACCAATGGACTGTTAAAGTTTCAGCCTTATCTGGTAAGTACTTTTGGAGTTATAGTGATAGACAACTAGATCAGAAAAGCAAAACAATTGATTTGTACAGTGCCTATACGTAAAAACAATTACAGGCACTCGTTTAAGCAATCATAAGTTTTGAATGTAATGGGCTACAGAGTTGGGACTTGTGTCATTCAATTCACCATGAACTGGGGCATTCATCAAGGTATAGTTATTGGCCTAAATACACCCATGCTATTAAGCAAGAAGGCTGTTCAAGCTGACAAACGGCGACAATTAAGTTTGTTTTACCGCAACATAAACAAACACATGTAACTCATGTTTGCTTCATAGTACAGAAACGAAACAAAGATATTCTTTTTCTCCATGAAGAGGCAAATCCAGTAGCATAGTAGATATTTCAACTTGAGTCTTCCTTCACTGTGTTATGAAGCAATTAAAACTTATTTATGTAGCACACGTTTTTTACCCAAAAAAACGTGTGCTACATAGATATTTGCTATTTCAATAGCAAATATCTCAAAACCAGAATTATACAAACCAGTCAGGTTTTCACTCAGCAGGTCACAAATGGTAAGGCTGTACATGGGAGTATTATGATACAATACGATAGTACTGTATAGTAGGGGTTGGTAAGAAATCATATGGTTTCATGGATTTCGCACTTAAAAAAATGGCCTTGCAATAAGTTACCCAAAATCACACTTTTTAATAGTCTGCCTTAGAGTATTCATTCTACTAAACCTACACCTGTTATTGTGTGTGTGCGTGCGTGCATTCGTGTGCGTGTGTGTGTGTGCATCGGCCTGGTAATTGGTTCCTGGTTCAATGCTGGGTTACATCAAATTGGTGTTGTTGTTGTTTCCTTGAGCAAGAAACTTTACTCGCATTGCTCTAGTCTACCCAGCTGTTTAAGTGGTGGCCTGGTGTCAACTGGGGAAGTAGCCCACCAAGCTGTAACATCTGGTATTAACTGGGGAAACTAATGCCAACTGTCCATGTCTTGCACAGCCGGTGAAGGTCCAGGTAAGACTTCAGGTGCCCACACCTTCACCTGTGGGACATGGTACAGCCTCCTGCGGGTTACTTGTCCTGCCCCAGGAGCAATCGCCTGCACTGACTCCTAGCACTTGAGTAGCACACATGTGTTCCAGTGGTGGTTCACTGAGTAGGCGTGACCATGCTAGCATGGCAGCTAAAGGTGCTTTTGCTTTGTGTGTGTGTGTGTTGTGTGTGTGTTGTGTTGTGTGTGTGTGTGTGTGTGTGTGTGTGTGTGTGTGTGTGTGTGCTTTTGCTTTGTGTGTGTGTGTTCTCCATGCTTACCCCAGCATGCTCTCACCAACAGCACTGCAGGTATAACGTGGAGAGACAGAAAAGTGGCCATTTCTCGCTTTATAGTCAGACTTTTGTTTAATGCCTGGTTATATTTAAATGGCCTACATTCTGTGTTGTACACATGGAGTATCATTGTTTGTCATCTTTACTTGTGTCATTTCATTGCAGCCTTTGAGGAAGCAGAGAAGAATGCTCCTGCTATTATCTTCATTGATGAAATAGATGCTATTGCTCCCAAGATAGATAAGGTATTTGTGACCTTCTGTTACTCTGTGTTTATTACCAATTGTAACAGACACATGGTGAAGTGGAGAAAAGAATTGTATCACAATTACTCACTCTTATAGATGGGTTAAAACAAACAGCTCATGTTGTTGTCATGGCTGCAACTAACAGGCCCAGTAGTATTGATGCTGCTCTGAGAAGATTTGGTATGTTATCCACTACATATACCGATGTATAAAACATCAGTTTTGATTATGTGTATATGGTACTGCTGGCAAAAAAGCCTGGGTAGTATTTTGGGACTTCTGTGTCTGGCCTTTTACTTTTTAAACATAAGTCTAAGACTGGTAAACCCACTTGTATTGCATCTCAGAAAGAGTAGTACCATACTGTACATATCGTAATAATTTGGTGTCTGAATGTTCAACCAGTTATCAAAACCAAATTAGTCATTTCTAGCTGTGTTCTAGCCATTTTAAAGCTTTACAAACAAAGAACAACATGAGAAGTGCCTCTGCAGTCAATCTAGTCAGGAAATTACAGACAATTCTCATTGTAATACAAGAGTCAGTACAAGAATTCATTGCACTCCCATAAATGAACACCACAATGATGGAAGAAGAAATGGAACACAAAGGTGGACCATGATGGATGCATTGTAGCTGCTGTGGTTGGCAAAAAGGCACATGCTGGCCGTAAGGCAAAGAGTGAAGAAGTCAACCCCGTTGTGTCAAGTTATACTTTGCTGAAAGCACCAGTCAGAATAAATAAGTAAAATTCTGTTGAAGGTGTTTTAGGTTGCTCTGAGTGTTTGCTTATATTTATTACTTAACCAATACTGCTAAGTTGTAAAGGGAAGGTGAGGCTGCTTTGCAAGAAAGTGCTAATCTTTATCCCGACTATACGGTGCAACCATACTATGTATATGATGTTTGACAACGAACATCCAATCTAATAGTATTACTTGTAGAAAAAAAGCTGGAACAAAAAAGGCAGCAAAGAAGCACGACACCCTCCCTGGCTTTGGTGTGAATAAGTAAATGTATTTTTCCCAGTAATTAATGTGAAGTGTATGTTTTTATACAGGTAGGTCATTTTGATCGGGAGGTTGAAATTGGTATCCCTAATGCTACTGGACAACTAGAAATCTTACGTATTCACACAAAGAACATGAAGTTGGCAAGTGATGTTGACTTGGAACAGGTGACACTAATCACAAAAGATGACTAGTGTATTTTACATGTGTGTTCTAATTACAGGTGGCTACTGAGACTCATGGTCATGTTGGTGCTGATCTTGCTTCATTTTGTTCAGAAGTAGCTCTCCAACAGGTAATAACCTGTGTATTGATAGTAACATACAGTAGATGTGTTGTGTACAGTAATGATAGAAGTGTTATGTTACACACAGATATGTGAGAAGATGGATCTCATTGATCTTGAGGATGACACTATTGATGCTGAAGTGATGGACTCCTTGGCAGTAACAATGGACAATTTTAGGGTCAGTATCATTGAGTATGGTAGTGGGTAATATTAGGGATCCACCCCTCCCATGAGGAATAATGGCTAGATGTGACCTTGACACTTGACATTCATATATATGCAGAGTTGGGGGTACATTTGTAACGTGTTATGTAATAATATTACTTATGTTGTAATGCAGTAATGTAACACAGTACATAACGCATAGATAATATCTATGCATAAAGTAACGAGTAATATATAATGGATATTACATCTGGAAATACCCAAAATTGTAACGCATTGTTTCTTTTTTAATGCACATTGTATCCAGTATGTGATTGGCTGCATTTTGGACCCTGATAGCACTGAAGACAGCTGTACAGCAAGCACAAAGAGTGATAGTGTATGGGGAGTGCCCTTGAGAGCAAGGTACTGCAACAAAGTATGTTTTGAGGCTGAACTACACCAGAGAAGTGTCTCACTCGTGTCACTTGTAGTTGTAGGCTGGGAGCACGCATTTAGAAGGTTGGGCTTAATTTATAGCTTGCAACAAACAAATGTAATATGTAATAATATTTATTACTAGTTACAGCCCTCAAAGTAATGTGTAGTATGTAATGCGTTACATTGTGTAGAAGTAACTAGTAATATGTGACCGGATCTGCGAAAAAGGAACATAATCACACAAGCCTAAATTTACAGTTTAAAGCATTGAATACATTGGATGAAATACTTGTGTGTTATTAAAAAATTCTGTCAATTTTTTTAACCCCTCTTTCATAGTGAAGGAAGGGACTGACAATAAAAACCTGGATAACATCTTATTCGCCTGCTCAAGAGGAGTTGGAAAATCTTTGTTTCATTTCAGTAGACCCAAGGTTACACAAGTTATGAGTGTTTCTTTACATCATGTCGAAGCAATCGTATGCGATCGATTTTTCCTCGCAATTTTTGCCTTTGTATGCAGTGAAGAAGGGTGAGTAAAGGAAAAACTTACCCAGTAATTGATTCCCCTGTTCATGGCGAGCACAATGGTTAAAATTTTGGCTCTGTACCTCAATCCGTTGGTAAGTTACAACCATTTTTGTAAGCGCCTGTGATAAATTTTCTCTATGTTTGCTGTACATATTAATTTTTCTGTTGATTAATTTTTCTGTTGTTGCTACTTTGTAGGGCTATAACTCCCAAAGTTATTGGCATATTAAGCTGAAACTTTGAATTCGGAAAATATGCAATTATGTCCTGTTTTCGAAGATCCGGTCACATATGTAATGAGTTACATTTTTAGAGTAGTGACCCCAACTCTGTATAATATAATATTATGTATACCAACACTAGTGCCTGCCCTATGGTGCAGGAGTTGCTGTAGTGAGTATATTATTTATTAAGGTGACTGACCCTATGTGAAGAACTTTATTTCCCCATACATCTATAAGCATTAAACTTTCTATGAAAGTGTCTGTATAGCACTGAAACTGTACATTATCCTATAATTGTACCTATTTCATGGGTTAACTCCCTTAAAACTTCACAGTAAAGTAAGCTGCTACTTAGTTTATTGATTGAAATACTAAAATGTCAAGAAAGTATTGACAGGTAGGAAGATAGCACAATAGAAAAATGAAGTTACATATAGTGTATATATAATGTGAATATTACACAACAAAAATAACACGAAGGGATCCACTTAGTTAAGATGTTCCAATAAGGTTGAGAGTATAAATAATAGTTAGACACCAAGACCAAGGGAACTAAGCGATTTAGTAACTCTGATGGCCTGGGGCTGTAGCGTCCCAAGTGCAGCGAGGGTGCTACTAAGGGCCAGAGGGGTTACTAAATCGCTTAGTTCCCGTTGGTTGCGGTGTCTAACTTATTTAGACTATGGTTTAAAGTACATACCTTTATAGCTAGAGCATTAGGGTTGGGTGAAAGAGCAATGTAGATCGGCAGAACAGTTTCTCCCTAAAGTCCTTACAGCGCCCACAAAAATAATTATTCGGTCGGTAACCAGAGTAACGGCTAGAGCTACAGTAGATACGCCGCTTAGTCTACTATTTCTCCAGAATTATTCGCAGAACACGGAGAAGAATTATATTACAGTATTATCAAGTACTCCAGTGCACCTTTCGTGTTATAATTATTTTTCACGTACAGAATTGCCTGAGGGCGGATTACTAAATGAACATGTGTAGGTGACTAAATGAGCATGTCAGGTGACTAAGTGATTTAGTAACCCTCTAAATGAGCTATATCATAGTCTAAGAAAAAGTAGTGCATGAAAAGAATGGAACAAGTCAACAAAAACGTTATCAAAATGAAAAAAGGAATCAAACTCACTACATCACAATTAGATTGCGAATGCTCTTACCACTATGCTATACTTTATACTTAAAAATTGAGGTTATTGTAAAACCAGCTTATATGGGCATGAATAAGTTGAATGGCGCAGGTATTTACCATGTGGTTTACTTAAGAATTCCAACAATTTTGCTCTACACCCTCACATTAAGTGCTGTAATTGACAAATGACAACCTTTAGAAGTTTCATTTAACACCACGATGATAAACACTGTGTTTGGCACAATAATTGTGTAATTAACCTGGTTAACCCTTAGATGTGCATAAGCCTATACTATACAGCCTATACAGCTGTATATAGGCAAATACGCATGGCTGTAAACAAAGTACTATAACTTTCGAAGTATACCTCCTATGTCTAAGCAATTTACTTCATTGTACTCGTAATGTAATAAGTGTTACAATGATACCTAGGGCTTTTCCCTTTGTGCTAAAGCATAATGCCAAACTCACTGTGTAATCAACTTTTCATTAAATAAACACGCAAAACCTTTACACACCTTTATAAAATGATCCATAACTTGATGGCGGTTGTTCCAATCGAAGGTTTGTTTGCTTCAGCATTAAATTTTGCGTTAGGCCATGCAAAGCTCACGTGATTAAACCCACAATCGACGTGACGAGAAGCTTGGTTGATGGATAACACTGATCGCCGTTGTTCTTTGCTTCATAACAAGTAAGTCTCTATTGTTACAGTGTTTATTTAACCTTCCCCAAGTAGCCCAGTGAATAGAATTTTGATCAATGTGTATAGTTTTAGGCTAAAGGAGTTGAGCTACTCTACCTAATGTCGCTATGAATGTGTTAACTGTGTCAACACGCTTTCCCCAAACGTTTCATGCATGTTTAAGGGTTAACACACAGGTACAAATTTTCTGAAGATCAGTTTGGTTGCCTACAACTATTTAGCGCATTGTGAAGTAAATAGCCAATGAAATTCACTCTTTGTAGAATTCAAAATCACAGCTCAAATGCCATTGGCTATTCATCGCACATGCACAACATAGTCACGGACAACCAACCTGATAACCTCTATATAATAATAATTGTTTCATTGCTATTTCAATTATTTAGCCATCCTATAACCAGACAGGCTTGACCAGTTATCGTGCATTCCTCTACCTGATGAACCAGTAAGTGTGTTGTGTATAGTGTTACAGACATATTTAACTTTAGTATTTGTCCAACCGCTTTACAAGCAAGTGGATTGTGTTAAACTCCTTATGTAAATTTCCCAGTACAGTGATTTTAAAATTACAGTAAGCCTCAATTACAAACCACGCGCACACGCACGCACACACACATTCAATAATATAGCAGGAACTCACAAATGTAACAACACTCCTTCCATAAGCTCCTAATGATAGTGAGACCAACCTTGTAGGTACTAAGATATAACAAGTTACCTAGTTGGAGAAGGTGGTCAATATTGTTATAAACACTACAGGCTTCTGTTGTACAAGCTCATGGTTGCTAGCCATACATAGTAATTGTATGTGTTGCCATGTTATGGGAGGCATGGCTGTAAACCAGTAAAATGTGATACAGTGTAGTTGTCCCCTGATGACGATGAGGCAGTATTGGTTAGGTAAAACTAAGCCCAAACAAACTTTCAGATCGACCCGAAACGCTTTCAACAAGTTGCTACAGAATTTTAAAAATAATTTATTTAATGGAATTTACTACTGATTACCTGACTGACTGACTGATGCCAAGCATAACTCGGTAACAGCTAAGGCTATGGGCTTGATTTTTTCACTGTTCAACGTCACTTCAGCTGGACATGTGTCTTGGCATACCGCAGTACGTACAATGCATTCTTCATGGACTTACCAGTGTCCTCCTTTGTATCCCATTTATCTTTGCTGACAGCAAAAAGTGTCAATTTGGCGATAGCACGTGATGGCTTCCCTTCGTAATGGAAATAGTCCATCCCTACTGTGCTCAAGATGCCATAATAAAAATGCACAATAGGGATCAGCGTTGTAAGTGGGCCGGGTCATTTGGGTCACATTTGGTCCGGGTCTTATCCACTTCATTGAATATCTGGGTCTGACCTGGATGAGATCACATGTGACTTATAAGTTAACAAGCTCGATTGTGTTGGTGGAAATGCAGTTGTAAACACTCAAGAAACTTACATAGAGCCACACACACCATTCAGGAATATGCTTTGTTGTATGTGCCGGGTATGTAGAGCCACACCCACTTATTAGAATTGTATCAGCTGTTCTCTGTGGGCATGCATTGAGATCCGTATTGCTACTTGAAATGTAGGTAGCTAACTTCTGGAAATTCTTAATTGCTGTAGCTGCATGTAGACTTATGTGGAGCCACACCCACTTGATAGTATGTACGTGGAGCCACACCCACTTGATAATATGTAGCTACTCACTTCTTGCAGACAATCCTTTCTATGCTGGCTAGCTAATGTAACTTGGAATTTGTGGACTTTTAATATAGCTCTTGAAGCACGCCTCTATTTTAATTAAACCGGATCAGATCCAGGTCCCATCCGGATAACTATTTGGGTTAGTGGGTCAAACAGGTCAACAGTTCTGACCCACTTACAACGCTGGTAGGGATATAACACTTCTTATTGTTTTACTGTGATTTAAGATCGTGCACTACTTCAGCTTGTTTCAGCACTTTTTATCAATGCTATGGTCCCTACTCTAGTTGAAAATTCCAAATTTTTCTGTGTACTTGTATGGTACTAGTCTGTTCCTCAGGAGTAGTGTGTGCAGTATCATGTTATGTGTGTACAGTGTAATGATTAAACTGTACTTGTAGGATGTGGGAGATGAAGCAGTCTCTGAAATCAGAAAAGTTCATTATGAAGAAGCTATGACATTTTGCCTGTTGATCTGATAGTGATATGGATAAATACGTAAGTTGGTGTATCATGATGCAGTCATCTGTCACATTGTTACTATTGTAGCTATTTTTATGTGAAATGTCACAGTGTCATGTTTGTAAGAATTGCAACACTTAGCTTCATGAAACCACATGCACCATACATTAGGCTAATCTTTAATCTCTCCATACTGCAACTGATATTATTTTGTTTCTTTTTTTATTTAGTTTTCATGCCTCAGTGGTCCTACTCAACAACCAGTGGATGATGATGGATAGCTAGCTAACTACACCTTGTATACCCAAGCAGCTGGGTTATTATGCCAGCCTTGATGTTTGAACTTCCACACTGAGCCTACATACTATGCATGCATGATGTAATGTACTTCACACTAGTTGTAGCTCCTTAATATTGTATTTAGACTCTGTGTTCATAGATACCGTATTACTGTGTAAATGACGTCATGCATTACCAATCGATTGTGGCTTCTATGTTCTTGATAAAGGTGTGGCTACTCAGATCGTTACCGCAGAATGTTATTTTCGTCAGCTCGCTAAAGAGTTGCCGAAGAATCATTTTCGTCAGCTCGCTGAAGAGTGCTTTCCATGGCTACTTCTGGTGGGGTGGGGAAATCTGATGATGAGGCTAGTAGGATTTCTGGTAAGACATAATTAATAGGTTACTATTAATTTTGTTTTAAGAGTTCATGCAGTTCCTGTTAATAGGCTTAGCTATAGTTTATAATCCAACTGCAGCACAAGCTGCTTTAGACCTTCAGTGCTGGCATGGTCATTGTAAAGCACGCACAGCATACGGCCAGCGTGAATATGGCTGCCGGCCGTGACATGAATGAGTCGTACTTGCGTGAATACCGGTGTTGCATCAGCCTCTGTCATTGCACCACTCTAGGCACTGTTGGCCTGCATCACAGAATTTCCTATCATATCAGTACATGTCTGAAAAACTAACGATTCGGCATGCGTACGTGCTCCTCTTCCTTCCCAGAGATTGATTTTGGTGATGAGTAGAAGACCCAATATGCACGTGCACCCCTGGAGCTATTAAGGCTTTACAGCACAAGTGCTGAAGGTCTGTAGGACACCTAGGCCCAACCCTCCACTGCTCACTGTGCACTAGGCAATATAGACTATTATGCTTGTAACTTCACCTATTATGCTATGCTGCAGTGCTCTAAATTTTATTTTTGTTATTAAATAGTGCGCAAAACCCGGCATAGGCAAAACCTCTAAAGAGTGTGAGCGCACAACACAAATTACAATGGTGCAAGTGCATGGTGTGTGCAAAATAATACAGTGCATGATTAGGTAACATAGTCTTAAAAAAGAACTATTAACTAATTCATGAGCTGTTCCAAAGTCGAAAATATTATTGTTGTTGATGGGGAAAATAAGTACAGATGGCTAGAGTAGGGTAGTAGATAGGTGAAATTGTGATGTCGTGTGTTAGAGTTACTTGCATGGGATGAGGTAATGGCTGGGAATGGATACTAAATTATCAATTATTTTGTACATCATCGTCACTTTTAGGGTGAATCTTTTTGATTGTAAACTCTGCTATTCTAAATCATTTATATAAGACCAGCTACGCTTGTATTCCATGAATAGTCATTTTTAACAAATCTTGTCGCACGTCTTTGAACTTTTTCAATCTTGTTGATGTCTTTATGAGTATATGTGGGCCACATACTGTGCATCCGTATTCTATAATTGGTACCACCAATTTAACCTATTAGTTTATAATTATGCTCAAACTTTTGCCATAACCTCCAAGTTTAACTAGGCATCTTTTTGTATATTGATAACAATAACTTTTGGCTTGCAAAAACAATTGTTTAAAGTTAGCCCAAAAAAATCATTTTGCAGCCTAATAGTAATATAAATTATACCTGACTGCTTTATTGGAACTACTGATTCTACAGGGGACCACTACTTTTCCTAGGAGGGAATGTATGTAGTGGTACATATATATAATATATATATGGCTACACAAGACTGTATTAAACAGAGTTACTGTATCTATATGCATGACATGACATGCATACATTTTTCAATGATAACAATTTACATGTATATAGTATAGCAAAACCTACCCATGTTTCAAAGCACCTATTATGTTCAAAATTATGCCAGCATAATAGACTGGTGCCTACCAAACACACTTAGCTAGTTCTTTGGGGCAAGTGATGAGGGATTTGTATAATATAGTCCTTAATTATTAGGGATTCCAGCCCAATTTCAGAGAAAGGTAGAGTGTTAATGGTCGATCTTCGAAATACTATAACAACATTTTTTGTCAAGTTGAAATTGGCTACTTTGGTATGCATAGAACTTTAAAAGTGACGTAAGCTGTTTTTTCACCAGTCTGGGGCTTCCTATGACAGAAAAATCTAATTAGGAAGCCATGCATCTAGTAAAACTGCTAGTGGCAAGTTTGTAAATGTACTGATCCATGGGATGAGAGAAACGTTGAGTCTTTGGTGACTAGTGAGCAAATATTATGTTTCACCTACTGCACACTTGCACGTAAATACATTGGTACTGTATATAGCTATCCATATAGGCGGGTCCTCATATCTCAAGTTGGAAACTGGCCACAACTTATAAAGGTAAGTGACAGCTAAAGCGGAAGCATCACAGTGATGCAATGATATACCTAATAGGGGGATATGGATTCAATTATGGCATTGTTATGCAGACTTTGAAGTGGTTTAATGGGTTACACCTCCATTAGAAAATTGTATGTGAACATAAAATTGCTAAAGAGTAAGCACTAGTGAATGCCTTCCATATGACAGTATGTTTATTATAATAGAAAGATTACAAAATTACAAAACCACACGAAATTAAGTGTAACATGGACAATAAACTTAAAATGTCCACTGTGATCATCAGCTAGTGTCGGTATGGACAAAACCCCATGTAAATTAAGTATCTTCTTCATGTGGATTCAGATGACGTAATTAGTTAACTGCATTGTTATTCCTCGTAGTGCCAGAGTTTCAGGGAAATCTACAGATTTTTCTTGGAAAACATTATGGTAAATCTGTTCCTTTTGTTTTGCTGTGAAATAATTTTCATATGCAAAACTTGTATGAAAATTTTTTTGAAAGAAAATAAAGCAAATTACGGCACAAATATCTACAAGTGGGACACTAAGTTCCAGCAAGACACTAACCTCCCACCTGTTCCCAAGATGGGGAAACAAGGCTTGACATTGATAGGTACATTTCAAGCAATTGACAGGTCATGTGTCATGATGTGCTTTTAAAATGACATGATTACCATAGAAACAATCTTAAAAGACACCTGAATTGTAAGCTACCTCTGAACTAGCAAATTATTACACTTTCTACTCTTTAACTCAGGTGTAGCCAATGACCCAACATTATTGTCACCATAAACAGGGGCGTACTGAGGGGGTTTCCAGGGGCTTCAGGAAACCCCTTCGGATTTTACACACTACTTGAAACATTAAGAAATTGAAACTTCAGGTTTCCAGAATTTAAACTCTATCATACTTGGACACTACCTTTGATTTCACAACTTTTATAACCCAGGTTGGCTGTTTTGTGTGAATTTCATTTATTTTTATACTTTATTAGATCCCAAAACCAACCTTTGGGGTCATTTCTATACAGTCACAATGATAATTATTGAAGACAGACTTATAAATGCATTGTATTGCATGATAATTTTACTTCAATGTTTGGTAATATTGCTGTATTACTGAGGACTTCTAATAGAACATACATAGAATGTTCTAGAACAATTCAGTTCTATTATTGGTAGATTTATAGTTCTTAAAAGGTTTTGGCTAACCTTTATAGTAACAGACAGCTTGATTTGGAGTATTTTGTTTAATAATAAATGACCTCCTGCCCACATGAAAATCCAAATTTTTGTTGACGAGAAACAAGTAATCAAGTTTGCTTGGCCTTATGAGCAGATTTAAACTAGAACTTTCATTATAAAGCAGAAATTAAACAAGATGATCAGCCAAGATAGCAGTGGTTCAGTTCTTAAGGATGCAGGTGTTAGGTACGGAGGTCCCTGGTTCAAACTGTGGTAAGTTTTTTTGGACACCTTTTTACCCTGTGGCAACTACTCTATTAGAGCATCTTGATCATGCAATTTTACACTTATTTATTTATAACTTCGTAGCTGTAACTCTACTGCTATTCAAACTATCAAAATGCACTGCTATGATGATCAGCATATATACACACCAATTTTCATACTTGATTTACCCTGTAGCTGTGACAAAAGTTAGACTTTTTTGGGTGAATAAATGCACATAACTCCTCAGATTCACAGCAAACTTGGTTTCACTGTACATGAATTCGCCTTATACACTCTTCATTTGTTCGAGGCAATCAAATTACACATTTACATTTATAGCATTTTTTACAAAGTGTGTGAAAAGAAATTGAAGCCCTGTACGGCATAAGAACAAAAACAACGAAGATATTAAATCTTAGAATGCCCATATCTTGCAAATGGCTGTTGTGTATTTAATCAAATTTGCAGTCTGGTCTATCCTACCTGACAGACAGCTATACTGCAAAAAAAAGGTATGTTTTGGAGTAAAAGTAGAAGACTTTCAATTTTTAGCTACAGCATCTTGTAAAGCATAAAAAATGCTGCAGTTTGATATATAGGTTTGCCACATTTGCTTTTGTAATAGCTAGTAACCATTAAATAGACAAGTAAGCTGTTCTCCAGACATCTCTATTGAGTACAATTGGTAGCCATGGCACAAAACAAAACATGTGATGTATGCACCATTACGTTATTTATACTTTTCGTATGATTTACATAAATGACTGCTCTATTAGAGTAGTTTGATTTTATGTAAAAACTTCCGTGTAAGGAATTTTCGTACAAGTTTTGCATACGAAAATTAATTGACAAGAGAAAAAGCAAATAAAGGTATTATGAAGTGCATAGCATTGCCAATAAATTATCAGAGATTTAAGTTGTATCTTGCAATGAGCAAACACCATTCAACCCATAAGCTGGACCACTTCTCCATGTGGCGAGCAACAATACTTTTCCCATGGGTTTTCTATGGAAGAACTTACATTGGAGCTTAACCAAATGCTTTTCTCTGCTTTGATCACAAAAAAAACTCACCAGAAGAGCACCATATTTACTAAGTCAACACTATGAAACCAATGACCCTATTGTCTAACCCGTCTACAGGATGCCATTCTTATTATGCAATTTACGGGAGAAAAATTCCACAATTTTCGTGGGGTTTTGACATCACTAATTTTATAACTATTGTTTAAAACTAGTAATCTAAAACTATCTCAGAGTTTTAAAGTACCATTAACTTTCATGGGGCGTGCTGTGACAGTCTGTTGCATGCTTCAAACTACAGTACGTAACTTCCATTGCTTAAATTGGCCCACTATGCATGGGACTGTAGTTAGGGTGACTGCTCAATTAAAGTATCTTGCTCTTGTTGCTGATCTTGAGTGAGTTTCTATAAGTCATTAAAGAGTGTGGTTGTTGTGTATTGTTTTTTCAGTGAAAGTATTGTAAGTGCATGTAGTATTCTCCTCCAGACAATATTCTCCAGATTATAAAGCACTCTTGGGCATGGCCATCATGCTGTACTTTCTCTTTAAAAACCAATCATTACAAATACAACTATGTAAATCAGTAAAGGCTATCTCAGTATTCACCATGCTCTGTTTTCACTAGTGAACAGAGTACAGTGAACATTACTGTATCATGCATGAACACAGCTGGGGCATATTGAGCTCCACAAAATCAAGATAATGCATTTTAAAAATTTACTTAGCCTACATTATATTCACTGTTGGATCACCAGGGTTGTCAAATTCATAATATGATCTAATTCCTAACTCTTACTGTACTTTGCAAATGTACATTAATTTTACAGGTAGCTCTAAGCCAACTCTTAAGAAACTCCAAAAGTCTAGAGTGATTGCTGCTGCTAGTTCCAGGTGGTATCAACTTGGAATAGAGTTACTAGATGATGATCGGGTTACACAACTTGAAGTTATCAAGAAAAACAATGATGATGTCACTGAACGGTGTACTGCACTGTTCAGTTACTGGCTACGAACTCACCCCAGTTCCACTTGGGGTCAGTTAGTGGCAGCTATGAGGGAACCAGGTGTTGACCTGAATGAACTGGCTGCATCTATGGAAGAAAGTTATTCTGGTTAGTGGTAGAACATCAATTAGTCTTACATAAACATGTACATGTCTTGGCATGCCACAAGCAATAACAACAACACACCATACTACAGTAAAGACTTCTCAGCACAAAAAGCCACGTAGTTCATATTTGTAGAAATGTATTTAATTGGTTGTAGTTCACGATATGCATAATCACCAAAGTTTAAACATGAATGCAACAGTTCCTTAATATTTCCATTGGAGTGGAGGGTGAGGTGATCAGTGGCCAATCTAAAATGCTAAGAACGATGATGGGCAGGATTAAAATTCAGCCTTCCATATACCTCACAGCTTCACACTAATTAAAAATTAATGGTGGAAATCCACTTATTGATGATTTCAGAGGCATATTCAATTATTTCTACTCAGTTGTGGCAGTTTCAAAACTATAAACAGCTTCCACATGCTTCCACAAGCTGGTAATATGCTGACTGACCAGTAGTACATGGACTAATGTATACTGTATATGTATAAGGAGTTTCAGTAAATCATATACTGGTGTAAACTAGCTATATGCACATTTTTGTTGACATATACATGTATAACATCTCACATCAATTTTCCAAGCAATTCAACTACATTTTATAGCACTTTATTAAAGTAGTTTATATGCTGCATAAATACAATAAACATGTATTCAAATATCATGTAGCAACAATAGTGGAGAAATGCTTGTTCCTAAAGTACGCTTTAATTGAGTTAACTCAGTCTCTTGTTTGCCTCATGAACCTTAGCATAACAAAGTTAAAAGTTATAATATAAGATAAAGCTTGCTTAGTTTGTATAAAAATGTAACCTGCATGTTAGGGGTGGGTACTAAGCACCACTATATGTAATCTGGTTGATGGGGCAGGTATCAGTGCTAGTTTGTTACAAATACAATTATTGTTGCTACTATTCTTGCAACAAGTACAAGTACACAGAAATATTTGGAATTTTCAACTGGAGTAGGGACCATAACACATTGATAAAAAGTACTGAAACAAGCTGGAGTACTATAGTGCACGATATTAAACCACAGTAAAACAATAAGAAGTATTATATTCCTATTGTACATTTCCATTATGGTATCTTGAGCACAGTAGGGATATAACACTTATTATTGCTTTACTGTGATTTAATATCATGCGCTACTCCAGCTTGTTTCAGTACTTTTTATTGATGTGTTATGGTCCCCACTCTAGTTGAAAATTCCAAATTTTTCTGTGCACTTGTTTGTTTACTTTTTTTGTAATAATTATTATGACTGGTGAACCCATGCATATTGCATCTGAAATGGCACCATGTGCCCCAATTATCGTCTGAAAAGTGAAGTATCCATTACACTTCATTGTCAGCTATGTTTAGCCCATTATGCAGCATTTCAAATCAAGAAACCAAGTGTCCTTGGAACCGAGTGTCCTTGGTTGTATAGTGGTGAGTATCCCTGTCTGTCACACAGGAGACCGGGGTTCGATTCCCCGCCAAGGAGCTCCAACTATTTAGCTCTAATAACAATAAATACTTAGGTTTAAAGGAAGAAAATCCATCCCTCCTGGAGGAGGCTGAGTGTGGTGCTCGACTAGACATTGGTGGCTTGCAGTTCAAATCCTGGGGTAGGAGAGATTTTTTTTCCTTTCTTTATCACATTTTCTGTTTCACCTTATTATAGCTACTGTAGGTTAAGTAATGCTTAAGTCTATATAATTCCAGTTTGTTAGGTTAGGTAATCCAAAGGCTGCAGCACATGTTGCTGTCAGACTTTCAGTGCTGGTCGCCGTAAAGTTCTAATAGCAACAACAATAACAAGAACTGTTTGAAAAGCACTTCTGCAATCCACGCATACCAAAAGAAAGAAATGGTGCCGCGCGCCCCAGTTATATCAATCATCGTCTGAAAAGTGAAGTATCCATTACGCTTCGTTGTCGGCTATGTTCAACCCGTTACACAGCAGCATGAATCAAGAACTGTTTGAAAAGCGCCTCTGCTATCAAAATAGCCACTATGACATATACGAACGATTTCCACTATGAAGGGAAGCCATCACATGCTATCGCCAAGTCGACACTTCACTGTCAGCAAAGATGAATGGGACATAAAGGAGGACACCCATGAAGAATGCATTGTACGTACTGCGATATGCTAAAAGGCACCCGTTGGGGCGAAGTAACATCGAACAGTGAAAAATCAAGCCCGTAGCCTTAGCTGTTATTGAGTTACGCTTGTCTGAAGGCATCAGTCAGTTAGTTGCTCAGTCAGTCAGTAGAAAATTCTGTTAAATAAACTATTTTTTAAATTCCATAGCAACTTCAGGTAGACCTGAAAGCTTGTTTGGGCTTAGTTTCACCTAACCAATACTGTCTCATCATCGTCAGGGGAAATTGAGGCTGTTTTTTGGATGATATTATTTCATGGGCCATGCCTACTCCTTTATGGTCCCTACTATACAGTACTATCATACTGTATGAAGTACTATCGTACTGTATGATAAATAAATTTTAAGTTTGATCAAGGATCATAGAAAAAACAAGGGAGGTTGCCTACACCTGCAGGTGTACTAGTGGGTATTTAATTGCTACTTCAGTCACGGTAGGTAGACTGAATTAGGGATTTAATGTCCACTAGTATATTTGTGACCCAGTCTGGGAAAACCGGTCTTACCGCCCATGTCAGCAGATTCAATTTTTCACCCAGTACACAAAGCTACTACATGAATAAACTATCTAATTTCACAATCAAAATCAGCTAGACTTGAGTGGTCTGGTTTTGCTGGCTGCTTTTCCCAAGCCCAGTGGCGATCCGTACATGTGGTGTGGGGCCTTAACTCTGGCCAGCTTGGGGATGGCTGTATATGGCTGTACAGCTCCGTGGTGTTGAATACCTCTGGTGTGAATTTCCTTTTATTTTAGCCAGTTTTGATACCTGAATGGCCCATAACTTGGTCTAGTTCATCCCTACGCCTTCTTTTTAAATTTTTTGAACAGCCTCTTGCCCTCCATCTCGGCCCCCACCTCCCTCCCCTTTTGGAGCTTGCCTGATACAGTTAACCTCGGTTTAAAAACTATCTAAAATGGCGGGAAACTTAGTTGTTGGCTACTTGCACAGTGGATGCTCTGGAAGGTAAGGAATTGGTGTAAAATGTGTGAAAATTTGGTACACAGCTTCAACCATTGGCAAGGTACAACACACTAAATAGTTAAAACCGGTGTTTCTCAATACTTTTAAATAGGCGATACGACCAGTTTTCTCACATTTGCAGTTGTAGGTTACCTCATTTGTTTCCCTACTTTATTTTTTGCTAACCGAACTTAATATTCTTAATTTTTCTTTGTACTTGTTTGTTTATCTTTTTGTAACTTTATTATGACTGTGCATACCACATTAAAAGAAGGATGGTGCCAGAGGTAATGTTTTTGATTGCACACATGCCCCAAATATCAACCCTCGAAAGTGAAATGGCCATTACACTTCACTTTCAGCTATGTTCAGCTGGTTACACAGCACTACAAATGAAGAACAGTAGGAGAACCACCTCTGCAATCAATCCAGTCACCATGGAAAATACTGACGATTTGTGTGCCCCAACTATCAGTTACCGACTCAAAAGTAAAAGTAGCCATTACGCTTCACTCTCAGCTATGTTCAGCCCACTTTACAGCAGTACAAACAAAGAACAGTAGGAGAAGCACCTCAGCAATCAACCCAGTCACCACAGAAAATACAGACAGTTCCTGTAGGGAAGTCATCATGCTACTGCTAATTGACATCTTTGGCTTTCAGTAAAAAAGAAATCGGAGGACAAAGGTAAGTCCATGATGCGTGCATTGTAAGTACTGCAGTATGCCAAAAGGAACATCTTGGGACAGAGCAACATCAAACAGTACAAGAAAAATCAAGCCCGTAGCCTTAGCCGTTATCTAGTTACGCTTGTCTGTAGGCATCTGCAGACAGTTAGTCATCAGTAGAAAAATTCCATTGAATAAAAATTTTTAAAAGTTTAGTTGCAATGTATTGGAAGCATTTAGGATCATACTGAAGGCACTTTTGGGTTTGGTTTATACCCAACCAATACTGCCAAGGCACTAGAATGGTATTGTGAACTGTGTGGTGATATTTTGGCCAAAAAAACCCAAACCTCTAATATACAGTACGATACAGCACTATCATACTGTATGATAGCTATAACATGGAAATTTATCGTAACATATTTTCTCCACATATCCTTGGGAATTGTACGTACATATATTTCAGTCATATCTCTCATGACTATGTAATGATTATACCAGAAGATCAAATGTACTGCATGCACCATGGCACAGTAAAACCTGTATTAACATTAACAATCGGCTGAATTAAGTGTTCATCTATGTATAACGGCCATTGTCGTGAGGTCCTAAATATTTTTGTCTGCCAAGAATTCACTTATGAATCACTGTATGCATAAATTAAACTCTGGTTGCTGCCTTATAAAAAAACAGTAAGTGGCTTGTTCAGCCAATAATCTGGAACCACAACTGAGAGATGGCACCATTTAAATGGACTCGCAATTATCACACCTGCTTTTTAATATATAGTTTATGTAATATATAAACCAAGGCTGTGAGGTGTATTGCACTTCTATACACACCGAGTCTGAAGTCAGAGGAAATTCACTGGTGGTAAGCTCTGAGGCTTTACTAGTGCTAAACCCCAAGGTTTTGCCTTGGAGTTATCACAAGTAAATTTCCTCTGACTTTGGACTCATGTATATAAGTGCAATACACCAAAGTGAGCCATGTTTAATACGTATAAACTTTAAGTTTGATTAGGTATCATAGAAAAAAGGAAGGAAACAAGGGAGGTCGCCTATACCTGCAGATATGGTACTGAAAATTTAATCCTTAATTCAGAGTACGGGGCATTTGCTGGTTCTCAGGAAGCTCAGAGTAACAATTCTCTCTGGATCACATGATCGCACATGAGATTGATCTTATCCATTGTATGTGACTATTTAGAAAAATCAACCATATGGGCACACAGTGTTGGGGGTAACGTTTTACTTACGTAACATGTTACATAATAATTATTACATTTGTGGTACTAACCAGTATTATCATAGTGCACTACTTCATATATTGTTTGCGGCATATTGCAGGGTAGACTAGCTACCATATCTATAGCTTTTGACCACTGAGTGATTAGACAGGATTTGGGAGGAAGGTCAGGCGTGCAAGTTATTTAGGCGGTACAACTGGCACTAGCCTGAAGCACCGGCTAGTAGATGATTTTCAAGTAGTTGGTAGATGCCCTGGGGGACCCTGCCCTGGTCAATGATTACTTGATAGATGCCCTGGGGGTCCTGCCCTTATCAATGATCTTTTTTGAACCAATGTAGCCAGCACGAACACGGACTGGTTTTAGACCATTCCCATCGTTATCTATTGACGATATAGGTGAGGGCCTCCAGGCATCCACCAAGTAGCTAGCTCCTCCTCTTTAAAAGTTATACCACCCCCTCTCCAGTGGTCAATGTAGCTATGATCTTGTTGTCTTGACCAGTCACCTTGGGATGCACCACATGTCTACCCAAGGGAACATGAGTGCTATGGTGCCCTTTCATTGATTAATCGACTTTCTATTAACTTAGAGTAAGCACGCAGTTGGAAAGATCTGGTACAAGATTCTAGATCTTTGAATTTTACACATTTTGGCAAGAAAGCTATCATAAAAAGGGAATTATTTACCTTTAGCATCCAGATCACAAGATGGTTAGGCAGAAATGGTTCACAATGCAGGGTTTGCCTTTCAAACTTAACAAGTCGTACAAGCATTACCGAGATATAACAGAGGCTTTACAAGATTTTGCAGACGCCTTGGTCATATCACTTTGCCTATGGTAGCTAGATTAGTTAGTTTAATATTGCTAGAGTTATTGCTGTGAATTGGGCAGGTTGTGGTGGGAAAGCGAAACAAACCTTGACTGCATCATGAGAAGTAGTACCAGACGTTACACTGCAGTGAAATCTGAATACACGGTTGCTAACGTTAAGATGTCACCCAACTTGATTATCCTGTTTGTAACCTTACGTGGGTGCGCATCTGAGAGTGGCCAGAGCTCTGTAACTTCTATGTTAACTCCGTTTAACCAGCTAGTAGATGATTTTCAAGTAGCTGGTAAATGCCCTGGGGGCCTGCCCTGAACAATGATCTTTTTTGAACCAATGCAAACAGCACGAACATAGACTGGTTTTAGATCATTCCCATCGTTATCCAGTGACGTTATAGGTGAGGGCCTCCAGGCATCCACCAAGTAGCTTCTTTTCTTTAAGAGTTATACCGCCCAAAGCTTCTACCCAAAGTCTCTAACCTGACCCTCCTACCTGTTAGGGAGTTGTGTTCAATTGTAGCATGAGATCAAACTTAACATAATGATTCGACCTTCTTAATTATATGTAACTAGACAGTCAGTTCAGCTGGATTGCCTAGGATTTAGCAATAACAATTACACATTTAGCTTATGTAATTACAACTACTTTGTACATGCTTTAGAACTGCTTAATGCTTGTCATGGTGGTGACATATGCACCGTGAACTACACCACATGACTAGAGGTTGAGCATACACAATGTATACAACTCAATACTTACGTATGGTTCCCATGCACATGAGTGGTAGCATTGAAATAACTCTGTAAGGCCCAACCGGGTAACTATCTTTCCATCGCTTGGTGATTGATGATTATGGTGGAGATATCAATAGAGAGTTGGCGGATCCCTGAGTCCTGTTAAACCAACGTAGCAAGTTGTTGCTGGTCAAATGTAACACTGCCCACTGATCTGACGCATCTCTGATAATACAACATGTTGTTGCTGTTAGATTTGCTAGTAATACATTATGACATTGACCTCCTAGTGGGAACATCAGCATCTCTCTGAAAGATTATTGATCTAGGATCAGGTGACACCAAATGAGGGAGAGCCCTCCAGAAAACTTCTGACATACATGGTCTAATGTTCCATTCCATTTCCATTAAGTGTTCATAATCTCAAAGACACGATGAAGGAGACTGTTCCCTGCATATTAACAGCAAACACTTCAGAGCATTGTTACAAAATCATTTTAGTTTTTTGACTGCAAAATCACGGGAAGCCCGACCAACAAAGTGCCATCAAGGGCCACTTGAGTACATAATTAACTTCATAAGCCACATGTGCATGTCAACTGACATAGACAACAGAAGAAAAACAATTGATTAATTGGCTCCACATTATATGGACGTGGTATACCTCCTGGTAGTTTCCAATGTTAGATGGAACTGCATAATGGGACTTAATGATGTGCAGAGTTCATCAAAAAGACTGTGCTTGAACACTACAATCTTTTTGGGGCTTCGTGCTCCATTTGCTTGCTAAAATGCAGAGGTATACTTGTTTCACATACACTGGGCTGCCAGGCTGAATTTCATAGCAAGGATGGCAAGTTTGTGAGCTCCCTGTATTTTATCATTAGCATTCACTCAATAAATCAAGACTCACGGTAGTGAGTCGCGCGGCCAGTAAAGCGGAAACGCGCGCCGCAGACAATAAATGACGCGACCACTACGTGAGGATTTTACAAGAACGAACATTGTCAAATTCGGCCTTCCTGTAATCCACCCGTCACTTACGCTATCCCTCTGAAACTCTGGAGTTGAACTCATCGTGTCACTAGTAACTACCACACAAGCAGTGAAGCAAATCCATGCCGATTGTTTCGTGATCGAGGTTACCGACATCAAAGGGGAAGTTTCATTTTTTTTTTTTTTTTTTTAAATCGCATGCGGTTAGACGCAACCGCAGGTGTATACCTTGCGTTCCTTTGTGCATTCCGAACATTCATCGCCCTGTTATCGCTTCAGTATTCACTCAATCACCTCAAGATTCACATCATCGATTTCACCATACATGATTACTCTACAGTCGTGATTTCAGCACCAAACAAAGTTTCAGTCGTCCTCAGTCGACCTAGAGGCCAAATACAAATCCCAGATTGTTGTTTTCCGCAATACTTGCTTGGCATGTAGGGCAATGTGTCTTTAAACTGTTCTGAAAGTTTCGTTCAGATTGAAACAGTTGTTTTCGAGAATGGCTAGTTTGAAATTTGAATTTAGTCGCCCCCACGTCATTTGCTCTCTAAGAATTTCACTCGGAATTTAAAGAATGACGCAGAGCACAACTGCGGTCACTGGGTATTGATGAACTGGCGCTCTATGTAGTTAATCAGTACATATAGCCACCAAGAAGTGTGCTGCCATAGATTATAGTCCATAGATATAATCTATGGAGCTGCATACCATCCTTCGTTTCGAAATTAGTCGCCCCCACATAATTTGTCCTCTAAGGGCGCGGCTTAAAGAATGACACAAGAGTACCAACTGCGGTTACCAGTTGTTGACACAAGCTGTGAGTAATTAGCACATGTAGCTAGCTTAAAAGGAAGTGTGCAAAATCGCCTAATACAATTGTCACCATGCATTATTGCATTTTATAGCACCCCCACACAAAATTACACATGTAATTACAACATACAGAGGAGACACATGAATACCAAACACTTTTCACAACAATAATGTAAGAATTGTACAATAATGACTGTAATATAACTGCTATGCAAATGTTTTCCAGTGGCCCGCCATGGTAGCAAGTCTCACATGACGGCATGTATGTTCATCCAAACACAATGGGAGTAACGAGTAAGTATGATGACAACAAGTTGGTATGACTCCATTTGTAGAATCGAGGTGTGGCTCCAGTATGTCTAAACAGTTAACAAACATTCCTGTTATAAATATGTGCTAGAGTTGCAATATAATAGTATAGTATTTAAATGCAATAATACATAGTCTCCATTGCATCACTATCAAACGACACTAAGTGGAGGATATTGTTGCATCTCTAGTATGTATACTCTATCAGTACAACCTATCTTAATGGCCACTAGTATAGAAAGACAACCACTCTTGAAAAGCCAATTCCAATTGAGAATTTATACACTGTTACCTGCTGAATGAGTGAAGGTGGCAATAAACAAGTTCCACCGTAATTTATACACGTGATCTGATCCTGTATATTCTGTCAGTGGATGAGATCCACTTGGCCAGGACAAAATGTGACTCAAGTGCCCTGGATGATCCATACTCAACCAACTTATGACCCAGTGGCACAATGGAACTGACTATTTATAGAGAATACAATTATATTTATTTCTAAGATGTGTGAATGTGTGGACACATTACAACACATTACATGTACATACAAGACATGCTACGTACTGTTTTAGCATTTCAAGTCACCACATTATACACGTACCAGTCAACAATGCTTCATAGTGCCCATCAGTAAACCTGAAGAAAAGTTACGAAAAATAAAAATTCACTTAATATGGCAGGCTGTGGAACCAAAAAAATTGGCCTGAATAACAAGGTGGCCTTATTAATGAGGTCATAAGTAATGTTTAGCTATATTTGGGACCTACTAGAGGTGGCCAATATAATGAGGTGGTCTTATTAAAGAGGTGGCCACTAAGTGAGGTTTCACTGTACATATAGTTCACAATATTGTGAACAATATTAATGGTTAACAATATACACTGAAACCTGCAGGTCACTTCTTGTGGAAGATTGCTCTCTACACAAAATGACACATTCAGAGATTGTATTTACAGTAATGCATTGTGACTTCAATACTCGTGATGTGTCACTGCTAGGCAGCAACCATATACACGGCACTGCCACATCGCACTTGCTCGCACACACAATTTTGCTAAAGATTTTACAAATTGATAATTAAGGGGTGTGGCAACCAGCTGTTTCACTTGCAAGACTGTGTGGCAGCTGTTTCCCTTCTGTACAAGTGGCCACCAAGACAGGTCCACTGTGGATGAAAGCCAGGCATTAGATATTTGGTATTTCATGTGTTGAAGACATTCCAGGGCTTCTGGTAGTCTCAAATCTCACCACAGTTTAACTCAGGCAGTGTTGTGGTCACCACTAAACTACTGGAATGCTGTGTTATGTTCATCTTATGCTTGGCTACTATATTGTAGAACTGAAATGGATACTCTGAAAAATATATCCTATGGATAATGACTTCATCACTTTCTTCATCAGGAGCTTATAAGGACCAATAGTGAAACTTTTTACACTTGGGGCTGACAGTCAACTGCCTATGTCTGAAGCAATGCTTTTGGTGCTCTAACAGATTGGCTGCCCCCTTGCTGCCAGCACTCACTGTCTCATACGCTGTCATACACTAAATCCATCTCTATAGCCAGTTAGAACAGCATGCTTCTTACCTTTTTTTAAGGCCGCATAATGCAGCCACCTCTTTAAAAGGCAAAGTTAGAAAATTTTGTCCCTACGGCCTGAATAATGACCAGTTTTCACTGTACTATTAGTGATTAGTGATCATGGGGGATTATTTATTAAGATACTAAGATATACAAACGCTACAACCTCTAAATATAGCAGTAAATTTCTTACCCTGGTCCAATGTCTCGTAATAATCGTGACTTCGTGAGAGACTCTACTGTGACAAATACATGTTTATCATGATATGTGCTAATCGCCTTTTTACAATTAAGTTTTACAACACAAATACATGTATAGTTAAACTCACCAATTGCGACTAAATCCCTTCAACACGAAAAGACAAGTAATGAGACAACCTTGGAGGCAACAGCCACACAAGCCTATTCTGGTGCGTTTATTTAGTAGTAATATAAATTTTAAAGGCGTTTATTTACAACAGGACATAATTACGCGCCCCTCTATTGTCTCTGTACATACTTGCCTTTTCTTTACTATTCTCATTTCATTTCACAAGATCTCTTGGCAGGGGCGTAGCTTCTTCACTTGAATTAGTCAATGCTTGAAGTAGATCGAGATACTCTAATAGAACAGTCACATTTCTACAAGTGCCATACTTTTATATTGTAAAGTCTGTAAGTAGCTAGTAATTTAAACTATACAATCCGATTCTAAGCAGAAGTTATAACTATGCTAAATATTGATTGCTGTGTTACAGCTGTTTTGTGACTGCTCTAATAGAGTATCTTGATCATTTCAATGCAGTACAAGATGAAAGGCAAAGTGTTGTTAAGGGTTTACTAGTTAAAATGGGTGTTAGTTGACTGCAGTTGCATGCCACTAACAGGGCCATCCAGAGAAATTAGAGGGCCCAGGGAAAAGAGTTAAAGAGGGGCCCAGGGGCAAGGAAGGGTCTAGATCCTGACTGCTCTATTAGAATATATCAATCTTTCTTTAAACAGGTATTCAAGTGGCCCCTTTCGGGCTGTGGTAGGGGGCAAAATACCCCAGTTACTCCCAATGTGGGCAGCCCTGGCCACTAAAATTACAGTTATATTTTAATATTCTGTCACTGTAATCTGGGGTTTCTGTCAAAACCATGGAAACTCACCTACTGTTATCAACAGTGCATTGCTTATTCTAACAAAAACTATTGAAATCCCATCCAAAAACAGCTTATAGCTGTAAAAAAAGTGCGCGTCCAAGTAAAGCAGAGTTAACTGCGACAAAAAGTAATGATATCATAATGCGGCCAGGTGCGAGGTGTGCAAGTTGTAAAATTAATATTAGCTAATCAGATAATACAATGTTATTGTTAAAGTGTTAATGAGAACTATGTGATGCTGCTAGTTTTTAAGTGTGTGAGCATCTTCATAAATGCCACATAAATTTAATTCTCAATAAAGCAATGTGTATAGATTCTCTGATAGTAATAAATAGTTTGAGTTTGGCCGCCTTTCCTGTATACACACGAACAAAAGAAAGGTGGCCAAACTCAAACTATTTATTACTATCAGAGAATCTATACACATTGCTTTATTGAGAATTAAATTTATGTGGCATTTATGAAGATGCTCACACACTTAAAAACTAGCAGCATCACATAGTTCTCATTAACACTTTAACAATAACATTGTATTATCTGATTAGCTAATATTAATTTTACAACTTGCACACCTCGCACCTGGCCGCATTATGATATCATTACTTTTTGTCGCAGTTAACTCTGCTTTACTTGGACGCGCACTTTTTTTACAGCTATAAGCTGTTTTTGGATGGGATCATTTTATACTGGCATCATTGCTGCCCCCTAGCTATGCTCCTGCACATGTAGATGTAGTTGGAACTCGGAGGTGCGATTGACAAGGCATGGCCAATTACAATACACCTCACCATGCAGCTGCCAGTGACTCTGTGCATGAGCCACCTGTATGGTGTTGTGTGAGTATGGCCTTGAACAAACTGGCTCATAGGCCAAGCTCTGCCAATATTTAATCACATCTCGTGACTGAACCTGCTGGGTCACACAAAATATTTTGCACTGGTTATAGTGTCTGATACAAACAAACAAAATAAAACCAAGAAGGACATCGGGCCACCAGCACAGTGTTATTATAAGTTGTAAGACACTGAGCTCATACTGAAACAACCAGAATTCACTCCATCTCACTACATTTTCCATTAAACTAAGGCTCATCCATCTTGCCAATGAACACTGATAAAAACTGATGTGCTATGGCAGCACCTACAAATGCTATAGCAACACCTAAAAGAGCCAAATTTATATTGCTCCAGTCAAATTAGCTCCTCCAGGTGCCACCAGAGTACAGTACCGCCCAGAGGTAACATTATAATCCCTTGCGAGTGTTCAAATCCAGGCCACGACTCGACACAATGCACAACTGGAATACATCATGTGCGAAGGCATGCGGTTACTGGAGCAGCCACCCGAGGGAGTTCATGTGTCATGGCTACATGTGGTGAGTTAGTTAGCTCACACATACCAAAGAAATCGTGGGTCGAAAATTGGCTACACGAGTGTCAACTGCTCGCGAGTGTAATGTTACCTCTGGGTGGTACTGTATTTGTTTCAACAATGAAGGAAATACCTGGATTCACTGTGAGGCATCAATATGACTAGCTTTGTCACAATGTCATTGAGAGTGCTCGGGAAGAAGTGATCAGTCTCTGCATCGAATAATCAATTAGCCAATTGCCTTGATGTAAGTACTCTCCATGCTCAGGCACAAGTCTGCATGAACTGTTTGTGCCTGTGTAGCCTATCTGAAATACTGTCAGCTACTTTTGGTGGGACAATACCCATCCAGCTGACCGCCTGTCATAAGCACAATGATATGATTTGCAGTTACATAATTATTCTTAAGAATTGATGTATGACTGGAAACAATGCTAATGGCTCCCTGATAAACAGCTTGTAGTATTGACTCCACACCAGCTTTTGTTTATTGTTATTACTCGGTACCAAATAACAGTTAAATATCCCAGAAAACACAGTTTTGCTTTATGGGCCCAGAGTACTGTGGCTTTGCTGACCTCAGTATGCATATGCATCATGCATAGCCAAGTGATATGAAACTAGTGTGCTGGTAGGGCTAGTGAGCCTGACCTTGCCTGCTGACTAGTATTCCGTTACAGCATCGGCTGCTGCTGTACCGTACTTGCGGCATAGCCAATTGTTAACTGTGAAACCTACAGGGTCCTTAGGTGGCTAAGCTTGGCAGGCATGTATAGCCCCATTCCCTTCAATTGCTGTGAGAACTGTTTGCCTCCAGTTCAATGTACACATACACCACCAACTAGATGCGCTGCCTTGTATCACACTTGTCACCACCAGACCTTGGCACCCTGTTGATTGATCTAATGTGTAGAATCCATGGGCTGTGCAGCCTTTAGTGCTTGGCCCTGAATACACAGGAGGCATTCTACCCATTGCCCTACTGATAGCAAGCCTGTGTATTGGGACTTGAGCACCCCATGAAGTGTGCTGCTTCAAACGTGTGTAGGTGTGCGACACCTAGACCGAACTAGCTATCCACTTGTCGTGAGAGTACCTACCGCTTCTTTGCAGCCGAGCCTTTGCATGTACTGCCTCGGACAGTGGGTAGGTACTCCGTATCAAGAGTATAGCAGGCATCATACCCTTGGTTATATCTGTTACTTTGTCAACTGATTGCTAGAGGCCTGAAGGATGTTAACCGAACTATGTCCCCGTTGGGTGCACATCCCCAGCACAACTAATGCACCTAATAGGTATTGTGCCTGTCACTGTGCCTGTCGCTGTGCCTGTCGCTGTGCCTGTCGCTGTGCCTGTACCAGCCACCCATTGGTGGCACTGATTTCTGCTATGCGTATAACCCAGAATCCAGAGTCGTACATGTAGATCCAAAGTTTAGTAGGCAGCATGCATGCCATTATGCTGACAGGCCGTTGCAGAGCCTTAATTATGTGTTGAAGGTACATAAGCCCAACGCTTAGCAGATCACATGCTGCCAGGCCGGTATATAGCCTTAGTTATGTGTCAAAAGGTGCAAAGTTAAGCAGATGACTTGTGACATGCCTGCCGTTATGCTGACAGGCCATTACCTGTCCTTTCGGACAGCTGAGTTGTCTAGAGAAGGTAATAGCCAAACCTAAAGGCCTAAAGGGTCTAGGGATGCCACGATAGTTATGACATACGACATGTCGTGACATAAAGCTCCATGATATGATATGACATAGGCTTCATGTCGTGACATAAGTATCTCCTAATAATGCACACTTTTCCATTCATTTAGATCAAATTTGATGCAATAAATATGAAAAAAATTGCTGCATATTTGACAATTAAGTATGCGCAATGTTGGTTGTTGATGTCATAGTTAAGATTGCTGATATTTAAGTTGATATTTTTGCATGTTTGAATCAAAATAACTATACAGTTTCATAAGTAACAACTTCAGTTGTGAAACTTTAAGAATTGCTTATGTCATGACATACGACATGTGACATAAACCTCTATGAAATGTGACATAAAAAATCCTATGTCGTGGCATCCTTAAAAGAGGCATATCAAGACACACAATAGTGTGTCATGTGGCCAAGTGTAGCCAGTGCAGGTGCACGACAAACAAGTATGTATTTTACAGGAACCAAGAAAATGCTGTTTTCACGCAACTGTAGCTCAATAGTGCCTTACCGAAAATTAACCATTTTTGCTGTGAAAACTCCTTCAGGGTGGGGCACCTTCACTTTCAAATTTGAGATGAATCTGCCAAGCTATCACTGAGATATGCACCTTCAAAGTTCATCTTAGTTTCTTTATATTTTTCTTCTTCTTACTCTTCTTTTTGCAACATGTAGAAAAATTTCTATGACTCGCACAAACTTTAGTTGATTTTCTTCAAATTTGGAGAGCAGTTCGGACGTAATGCAGCACATTTACATTCCAAATTGTGTACACATTAGATAAAGAACAAGAGAGTTATACACGATTTTCGAAAATTTCAATAGAGTTTTTTTGTCAAGGCCACAGAGTAAACCGTTTGAACGAATAACTTGAAAATCAGTTTGTACATGGAGTAACCATCATAGCTAGTGCAAACCTTTTGTGGTTTTACAGCAATCGTACCAACAGTCATGGAGTTATAATAAAAATACCAACCATATGTAAAAAGCGCATGATCGAGTTTGTTAATTTAAAAAATATTATTTATCACACCTACCAGGCAAACTAGTTAACGGAATCAGCTGAAAGTAAGTAGAGAGGTAGATAAATTATTTTAGAACAACCATTTAGTGGTTTACAAGGAATCTGATTAAAATTCACTGAGTTAATACACTACGTAGGTGTAACAAGTGCGCGATCAAGATACTCTAATAGTGCAGTCACCCTAATAGAATATTCAGCTATGCAATAAGCCACTCTATTGGAACAATCAGTTACAATCAAGTCACGTTCAGGTAACAACAACAACTCACCCAATAGAGAATTCAGCTAAAAAAAATAGAGAGAGTTAAACTACATTGAAGTCACCCTTCAACTAGTACCAAAAACAAATCAACCTGTAGAGAGTTCAGTTACAAACAAGTCACCCTTCAACTAGTACCAAAAACAAATCACCCTGTAGAGAGTTCAGTTACAAACAAGTCACCCACAAACAAGTAACACTGTGGAGAGTTCAGCCACAAAAAAAAGTCACCCTTTAGACAGTTCCTGCCAGCAAACACAAAGGAGGACACTGGTAAGTCCATGAAAAATGTATTGTATATGTACATATTGCAGTATGCCAAAAGGCACATGTCCAGCTGAAACGATGTCGAACAGTGAAAAAAATCAAGCCTGTAGCCTTAGCCATTATTGAGTTACACTTGTCTGAAGGCATCAGTCAGTTACTCAGTCAGTCACTAGAAAATTCCGTTCAATACTTTTTAAAAAGTTTTCATAGCAACTTGTTGAAAGTGTTTCAGGTTGATCTGAAGGCTTGTTTGGGCTTGGTTTTACCTAACTAATTGTCGTCAAGGATAAGTGAGGATGGTTTTTGGGTGATTTTTCATGGGCCACACTCAAAGTTTTGTGGTCCCTACTATACAGTACTATTAGTACTCTATGATACAATATGATGCCATAATCCCTACAAGTGTAGAAATTTTACATTTCAGTAGGAATAATAGAAATAAAATAGCAATAAAACAAGGGGGTGATCTATAACTGCAGCTATACTAGTTCACATTTACAGTAATTCCTACTTCAATGCAGCCTGAATAGCGTAGTCATGACTGAAGTAGAGAGTAATACCCACAAAGGTTGTAGATGACCTCCACTTTTCATCTCTGTGGTCCCTACTCAAACGTAAAATTTTCCTTACACTTATTTGTTTATCTTTTTCATGATCATAATTATGACTATGGAATAGCCAAAGCATACCACACCAAAGGAGAGGATGGTACCAGCCAGACACATTATAAAATTAATTGACAAACTGAATGCACACCCTGACTAACAAATACTGAAAACTCACTTCATTTTCAGTTATGTTTTACTCATTATACAACACTACAAATGGGAACAGTATGAAAAGCACCTCTGCAGTCACAATGAAAATTGCAACTAAATGTGCACCCTGACTATTAAATACTAAAAAGTGAAGTGGCCATTCCGCTATTATTTTCAAGTATTTCTACTTGTTATACAGCATTGTTAACAAAGAACAGTACAAGAAGTGCCACTACAATCAATCCAGTCACTACAGAAATTATGGACAATTCGCATGATATCCATGCAGTACTCAAGTCACTTTGCACTACTGTGAATCAACTTATGGCAGTTGTAAAAGAAATGGTACACAAAGCTGTGACAAAGGGAGCTGAGACAAAGGTAAGTCCATGATTGCGGCTGGTGAAAAGACACATCATGGGCCGAAGTGACATTGAATAGTGAAAAATTAAGCCCATCAGCTTAATCATAGTCCCTTGACTGTAGGCATCAGTCAGTCAGCTAGTCAGTCAGTCAGTTAGCAGAAAGTTTGACTGAAAAATAATTCTTAAATTCCATAAAACTTGTTGGAGGGGTTTGGGATTACTCTGCAGGTATTTTTAGGCTTGATTGTACCTAACCAATACTGCCAAGCTGTTGTGAAGGAAAAATGAGACTGGCTTTAGGGTGATATTTTTGGCCAGCAAAAGCCCAAACCTTCATCACAGCACTACTGTACTGTATGATAGACTGAAACTAAATTCCTAGTTTTTCTTGTATTTGTCAATATAGCATGTATACAGTCACACCAGCTTCTTTAAATTGTGAATACGGACAAATAAACATATATAAAAAGGTACACACCCAAATTACAGCTACTTACAGTTGGACACAGATGGGTTACAGGCTGGCTTAAATATATAAAAAAACCTTATTTAATATTGCTGCATAATTTTTAGGTCAGGTAACAAGACAACTGGAGGTTGTGTCTGCTCAACCAAATCATCAAACAAGGCAAGATGATGAGGAAAAACTGACACTTACCAGAAAGCAGCTTGATGAATTAATAATGAAATACACACAACAAAGTATGTGTATACTAACTAGTCCATATTGTGTAAAATATGTCTTTGATCAAGGCCAGACTCCGTACAGGCTGAAAAAGGAGCATGGTAAACCACAGTGTAACATTGGAAAATCATAAAAATACATTGTGTGTAATTTCTTAATTTCTGACCTGTTGAAACACTCACATTGCAAAGTTATTTGCTTTAGAATATGTTAGAGATTGAGTTACAAACAAATGAAAAAAATTCTAAAAAGCTACATAATTTGTTTTATACTGTATGAGAGGAAATTTTGACAAAAGAAAAGTTGACAAATTAAGTGAATCAGTTAATTCATTAAATTTTTGATTTGTCAAATGTTCATAAGCACCTTTAAAGTACATGTTTAGATCATGTAATTTCTTGATCATTTAATTAGTTAAAGCTGGTGAGTGTGGATTTGTCGAATATATACATTATCTCCAAAATTTCCTGTCATACAGTACATGTACATATAGGCACATCACCATATCCAAATATGAAGATATGTTACCAAAGCTATGCATCAATTCCATTGTACTATTTACATTCCAATTAATTTGTAAATTTTATAAGCAATGAGCAACACCTATTTGACAATGATGAAAAGTTTTACACATCTTCAAACTATTATTAGGCCAATCCACTGGACAGTTGGGGGCAGCATCCACACAGCCAAGTGATCAAGCTAAGAAAGATGACAAGACACTTACTACAGGTCAGTATGGTAAGTAGTAGAACATTTTCTACTGATCAGGAGAATCATATACTATACAGTACTATAGTACTGTATGATGAGTTGGTGTGTCTTTTACTGTAGTTCCCAACTACACACAAAAGATAAAATGCAATCTTACCACTAGAGACTAGTAACAAATAAATATATCATATAGTACAATAGTACTGACAACGATAAAGCAGTATTGGTTAGATTAAACTAAGCCCAAACAAGCTTTCAGATCAACCCGAAACACTTTCAACTAGTTGCTATGGAATTTTTTTTAAATATTATTTTACGGAATTTTCTACTGACTGACTGAGTAAGTGACTGACTGACTGATGCCTTCAGACAAACGTAACTCAATAACGGCTAAGGCTATGGACTTGATTTTTTTACTGTTCGACGTCACTTCAGCCCGAGAGGTGCCTTTTGGCATACCGCAGTACGTACAATGCATTCTTCATGGACTTACCAGTGTCATACTGTACTTTGTGTCCCATTCATCTTGGCTGACAGAAAAAAGTGTCAATTTGGTGGTAGCACATGATGGCTTTCCTTCATAGTGGAAATCGTCTGTATTTTTCATATTGGCTATTTTGATTTCAGAGGTGCTTTTCAAACAGTTTTTGATTCGTATTGCTGTGTAACGGGCATAGCTGACAATGAAGCATAATGGATACTTCACTTTTCAGATGATAATTGATATAACTGGGGTACGCGGCACCATTTCTTTCTTTCGGTATGCGTGGATTGCAGAGGTGCTTTTCAAACAGTTCTTGATTCATAATGCTGTGTAACGAGTTGGACATAGCTGACAATGAAGCATAATGAATGCTTCACTTTTCAAACGATAATCGATATAGCTGGGGCGCAGTGCCATTTCAGATGTGGTACGTGCGAGTTCACCAGTCATAATAATTATTTACAAAAAGAGTTTACAAACAAGTACACAAAAAAATGGAATTTTCAACTAGAGTATGGACCATAGTACATCAATAAAAAGTACTGAAACAAGATGGAATAGTGTATGATATTAATCACAGTAAAACAATAAGAAATGTTATATCCCTATTGTATTCGAGATACCATAACAGAAATGCACAGTAGGGATATAACACATTGTTTTACTGTGATTTAATATTGTGCACTATACTCTAGCTTGTTTCAGTACTTTTATCAATGTGCTATGGTCCCTACTCTGAAAATTAATTTTTTTTGCATATTTGTACAAATAATGTAGAATCATTAAAATTATGACTTAATTAAAACATAGTGTCTGTTGTGAAGGAATATATTGCTCCATAATTTGACAGTAGCTAATAGTGCACTAGTAGCTATATAATCACATGGTCTACAGGTATTAATGGGTGCATGGTATGTTTAGATCTGAATAGCATCACTTTGATGTTGCAGAAAATCTAATTCACCAACTGCCTGCCTTGCCTTGCCTTGCCTGCCTGACTGCCTGCCTGCACCAACTGTCACACGTGTACAGTATTATAATGTTCAATGTAGCAATCATGACAAATACATTGACATCTGTAACAGCTCATTAATAAATTGATACAAAAACCTGACTGCTAACTATATCTAATCCAAAACAGCCAAGCTGTAAAAGAGTGTGGCCCTCAAAAAGGCTATGGTGAAAAAAGATGTGAAATCCAAGGTGGCGGCCAAGAAATGGCTGTTAATGGTAAAAATTTTAATAACAACAATTCAAGTGAATTTGGTTCCACTTGGTCTTGGCATAAAATTCACCTGAATTGTCGTTATTAAAATTTTTACCATTAACCTACCATCACAGCCATTTCTTGGCCGCCACCTTGGATTTCACATCTTTTTTCACCATAGTCTTTTTGAGGGCCGCACTCTTTTTTTTACAGCTTGGCTGTTCTGGATTAGATTTTACTTATTTTTGTATTTGTATACCCCAAAGCCGGCCTATGGCTGGCTTTGGGGCTTTTTTAACCTATTTTTTTCTTTACTACAGAAAGAAGGAAAAGATGAAGAAGATTTTAAATACTTTAACTATTTCTAACTTTATCAGTAAATATACAAATTATATATATATAGATATAATACATATATTTATTACATATCAATTATTCCTACGGATAACTTGTTTGCAGCTGTTCTCTCTACTGGGTGACTTGCAATGTAACCAAAGTCTCTACAGGATGATTTGCTTGCAGATGAACTCTCTACAGCATGATTTATTTGTAGCTGAACTCTCCACAGTGTGATTTGTTTCTATCTGATCTCTCTACAGGGTTACTTTGTCTGGCTTATCTCTCTAAAGGATGATTTGTTTTTGTAGCTGAACTCTCTACAGGTCATTGGTTTCTAGCTGATCTTTCTACAGGATGACTTGTTTCTAGCTGAAGTCTCTACAGGGTGATTTGTTTGTAACTGAATTCTTTACAGGGTGATTTGATTGCAGCTGAACTCTCTACATGATGGTTTCTTTGTAGCTGAACTCTCTACAAGGTAACTTCTTCTAGCTTATCTTTCTACAGGGCGATTTGTTTGTAGCTGAATTCTCTACAGGGTGATTTGTTTGTAGCTGAACTCTCTACATGGTGGTCTCTTTGTAGCTGATCTTTCTACAAGGTGACTTCTTCTAGCTGAACTCTCTACAGGGTGATCTTTTCGTAGCTGAACTCTCTACAGGGTGATCTTTTCGTAGCTGAACTCTCTACAGGGTGATCTTTTCGTAGCTGAACTCTCTACAGGGTGATCTTTTCGTAGCTAAACTCTCTACAGGGTGATTTGCTTGCAGTTGAACTCTCTACATGATGGTTTCTTTGTAGCTGAACTCTCAACAAGGTAACTTCTTCTAGCTGATCTCTCTACAGGGTAATTTGTTTGCAGCTGAACTCTCTACATGATGGTTTCTCTGTAGCTGAACTCTCTACAAAGTAACTTCTTCTAGCTGATCTCTCTACGTGGTGACTTGTTTGTAGCTGAACTCTCTACAGGTAATTTATTTGCAGTTGAACTCTCTACATGGTGGTTTCTCTGTAGCTGAACTCTCTAAAAGATAACTTCTTCTAGCTGATCTCTCTACAGGGTGACTTGCTTGTAGCTGAACTGTCTACAGTATTAACTGGTTGCTGCTGGACTCCGTACAGCATAGCTTGTAATGTAATAGAAATCTATAATGGAGTAAGTCATAAACTAGCTGAATGCTCTATTAGGGTGACTGTTTTATTAGAGTATCTCGCATTTGCTACGCAGAGTTGGCTTTCAAGTCATAATTCAGTGGTTTGTAATCCGATTGTTCTGTACCACTGCAAGAACTTTCTACGGTGACTGTTCCAGCTATATACCCATTTTTAGCTCACTGCTTTAAACGGTTTGCCTGGTAGGCGTGAAAATTATTGATATTCTTATTTATGAATCTCAGTCGCGCAATTGTTACACACCTTCGGTTTCGTGTAATATCTCCATGATCTTTATTTCGATTGCTTTCAAACCACCAAAAGGCACTCCTACAATGGTTGATCTATCCACTAAACGATTTTCAACTTATTCCATGAAGCGGTTTACCCTGTAGGCGTGACAACAAATCGATCTTGCTTTACACAAATAATTGGTCATAAATCCTTAACCGTTCATCAGATTTGCACCAAATATGATACTAGAAAATGCCTTTGGACTGCCTTTCTGTGTCCCAAATTTCAAGGCGATCGGAGTATGCATTTGCGTTTTATAGCAATTTTTGCAATTGTGCGAAAACACAAAGACAGAAAAAAAAACCAAGAAAAAAAAAAAAACTTTGGCTACTCGTAACTCGGAAATGGCTTAAGCAATTTCCTTCAAATTTGGAATATGGATTCCCCTAACTGGCAGGCAACTCTGCAGCAAATTTGGTTTCAATCGGATAAGGTATCACTAAGATACAAAGGTGTGAAAATGACTTTTTCTTTCTTCCTGTCAACATACCCACAGTGTGGCGCGCCAGCTTCTTGGGCTGCATGACACACTATCATGTGTCTTGATATAAAGCCACACGCATATTTTCACTGTACATGCAGGTCTAGTTCAGAATACAGGACAACTTAGGGCTAAGCCAAATGATCAGGCTGGGCAAATCGAAGAGAAAGCAGAAGATAATGGTGAGACACACTATAGTCTAATTTTTAAAATGAAGTATAGGTAGTTATCCATATAATTAAAAGTAGTGAACAGGAGGCAAGTTGGCATTGTAACATACAACATCTAATTTTGCTTGATATATATATATCTAATCAAAAACAGCCAAGCTGTAAAAAAAGGTGCGGCCCCCAAAAAGGCCATGGTGAAAAAAGATGTGAAATCCAAGGTGGCGGCCAAGAAATGGCTGTGATGGTAGGTTAATGGTTACATTTTAATAACAACAATTCAGGTGAATTTGGTGCCAAGACCAAGCGGCACAAAATTCACCTGAATTGTCGTTATTAAAATGTAACCATTAACCTACCATCACAGCCATTTCTTGGCCGCCACCTTGGATTTCACATCTTTTTTCACCATGGCCTTTTTGGGGGCTGCACCTTTTTTTACAGCTTGGCTGTTTTTGATTAGATATCACTTCTTTTTGTATTTGTATACTGCAAAGCCGGCCTATGGCTGGCTTTGGGGCTTTTTTAACCCATGTGTTTTTTTCTTTAATACAGGAAGAAGAAAAGAACTTAAAGAAGAATTTTAGTACTTCAATTATTTTTGATTTTATTAGTAATTATACAAATTATATATATATATTTATTACATGCCCATTATTCCCCACAGGATTTTTTTTGCAGCTGATCTCTCTACTGGGTGACTTGAAATGTAGCTGAACTATATATAGGATGGTTTCTTTGTAGCTGAACTCTCTACAAGGTAACCTCTTCTAGCTGATCTCTCTACAGGGTATTTTGTTTCTAGCTGAACTCTCTACAGGTGATTTGTTTGCAGCTAAACTCTCTACATGGTGGTGTCTTTGTAGCCGAACTCTCTACATGATGGTTTCTTTGTCTAGCTGAACTCTCTACAGGGTGATTTTTTTGTAGCTGAACTCTCTGCAGGGTGATTTGTTTGCAGCTGAACTCTCTACATGATGGTTTCTTTGTAACTGAACACTCTACAAGGTGACTTCTTCTAGCTGATCTTTCTACAGGGTGAATTGTTGTAGCTGAACTATCTACAAGGTAACTTCTTCTAGCTGATCTCTATACAGGGTGATTTATTTGTAGTTGAATTCTGTACAGGTGGTTTCTTTGTAGCTGAACTCTGTACATGATGGTTTCTTTGTAGCTAAACTCTTTACAAGGTGACTTCTTCTAGCTGAACTCTCTACGGGGTAATTTCTTTGTAGCTGAACTCTCTATATGATGGTTTCTTTGTAACTGAACTCTCTACAAGGTAACTTCTTCTAGCTGATCTTTCTACTGGGTGATTTGTTTGCAGCTGAACTCTCTACATGGTGGTTCTTTGTTGCTGAACTCTCTACAAGGTGAATTCTTCTACCTGATCTCTCTACAGGGTGATTTGTTTGTAACTGAACTCTGTACAAGTGCGTTTTTGTGGGTGATCTCATTGCAGGTTGATTTGTTTGTAGCTGAACTCACTAAAGGGTGATTTTGCTTGTAGCTGAACTCCTTGCATTGTATCTAGTTTCTAGCTGATCTCTCTACAGGGTGATTTGTTTGTAGCTGATCTCTCTACAAGTTGATTTGTGTGTAGCTGATCTCTCTGCAGGTTGATTAATTTGCAGCCGATCTCTCTACAAGGTAATTTGTTTGTAGCTGAACTGTCTATAAAGTGATTTATTTGTAGCTGATCTCTCTACAAGTTGATTTGTGTGTAGCTGATCTCTCTGCAGGTTGATTTGTTTGTAGCCGATCTCTCTACAGGTAATCTGTTTGTAGCTGAACTCTCTATAAGGTGATTTGTTTGTAGCTGATCTCTCTGCAGGTTGATTTGTTTTAGCTGAACTCTCTACAGGGTGATTGCTTGTAGCTGAACTCCTTACATTGTGTCTAGTTTCTAGCTGATGTCTCTACAGGGTGATTTTTTGTAGCTGAACTCTCTTCAGGGTGATTTGTTTCTAGCTGATCTCTCTACAGGTAGATTTGTGTTGATTTGTTCATTGCTGATCGCTCTAAAGGTAATTGATTTGTTGCAGTTGAACACCCTGCAAAGTGTTTTGTTTGTATCTGATCACTCTAAAGGGTAATTTGTTTGTAGCTGAACTCTCTCCACAGTGACTTGTGTGTAGCTGAATTCTGTGTAACTGAATTCTCTAGAGAGTGACTTAATTGTAGCTGAATTCTCTACACAGTGCATGACTTGTTTATAGCTGAACTTTCTTCAGTGTGACTTGTAATGTTCTGAATCTCTATAGTGATATATTTGCTTAACTCTCCTCATGGTGACTGTCTTCTTGCTGAACTGTCTATAAGATTAACTGTTTGCAGCTGAACTCCCTACAGAATAACTTGTGATGTAATAAAATTCTATAATGGAGTAAATAAATTAGCCGAATGCTCTATTAGGGTGACTGTTCTATTAGAGTATCTCGATCTCGCATTTGCTACACGGAGTTGGCTTTCGAATCATAACTCAGTGGTTTGTAATCCGATTCTTCTGTACTACTGCAAGGACTTTCTATGAAGATTATTCCAGCTATACACCGATTTTCAGCTCATTGCTCTAAGCGGTTTGCCTAGTAGGCGTGAAAACTAATACTTTTTTATTCATAAAAATCGATCGCGTAATTGTGACACAGGTTGGGTTTTGTGTCATATCTCCGTGGTCTTTATCTCGATTCCTTTCAAACCGCCAAAAGGCACTCCTACGATGGTTACTCCATCTACATAGCAATTTTCAACTCATTGCATGAAGCGGTTTACCCTGTAGGCGTGACAACAAATCGATCTTGTTTTACGCGAATAATCGGTCATAACTCCTGAACCATTCATCGGATTTGTACCAAATTTGGTGCTAGGATTCGCCTTTGGACTCCCTTTCTGTGTGCCAAATTTCAAGGCGATCGGAGTACGCATTTGCTTGTTATAGCAATTTTTGCAAGTGTGCGAAAAGACGAAGAAGAAGAAGAAAAAAACGAAGAAAAAAAAACGAAACTTTGGCAGCTCGTATCTCGGAAATGGCTGGAGCGATTTCCTTCAAATTTGAAATGTAGACTCCCTTGGCTGGCGGGCAACTGTGTAGCAAATTTGGTTCCAATCAGATAAGTGATCACCGAGATACAAAGGTGTGAAAATGACGTTTTTGTTCTTCCTGTCAATATACTCATCAGATAAGTGATCACCGAGATACAAAGGTGTGAAAATGACGTTTTCGTTCTTCCTGTCAATATACTCACGGTGTGGCGCGCCGGCTTCTTGGGCCGCACGACACACTACCGTGTGTCTTGATATATACATATACATATATATTTACATATATCTTGATATATATACATATACACATATATATATTTTAGCACAAAAATCCAAGCCTTTATGATTCCTACTACTATTCTGTATGAAATCCTTTGTACCTGGAAACTGTATATTTGTAATTTAATGTGTTTTATCACATTAGCGAATACAAAACGTCTTTGTATACATTATATCTAGCAGGTTCCAGCATTGTACCGTATGTGTGTTACATTTGGCAGTGATTTTAATTTGGTGGTTTGGCGAATTCTGCGCCAATCGCCAAATTAAAATCACCGCCAAACCTTAATTACTATCACCACGTGGTTCCACGTTCCGGAGCACATGGCGTTACACAAGTACTTTAGGAGGGTGAACAAGGACAAAGATGACAAGAAATTACTGGTATTACCTGTGCCCAAGAAAATTAAAATGGCCGACAAAGCTGTAGCCAAAGCCATGGAATTGTCGAAGTCCACAGATAGAGGAAAGTACAACACTTACTCCAAACGACAGAGAGCTCAAATTTAGGAAATACGCTGCAGACCACAGTCTGACTAAAGCTGCAACTCATTTCAGTTCACTGTGGAAGATCCCAATCAATGAAACGACGGCCAGGCAGTTAAGGTCAAAATACTTGGACGCGCTAAGTGAAGCTTGTGAAGAAGCGTCTAAAGATCCAAAGAAAGCAGGAGAAGCAGTGACAGTAGAAACTCTTGAGACAAAGGAGAGGAAAAGGCCCTTGAAACTTGGTGAGGAAATGGACGCTGCTGTCCAAGAGTATATCGAGTCTCTTAGATTGATGGGCACTGTTGTTAATGCAACTGTAGTGATGGCAGCAGCGGAAGGGATTGTGGCAGCAAGAGATGTAACCAAGCTTAGGCAGCATGATGGACATTTTTATGGTGGTCATATTAATATCACCAAAAGTTGGGCTAGGTCTATATTAGATCGAATGGGATACATGAAGAGAAAATGTTCAACAGCAGGGAAAACTACAATTTCAGAATTTGATGAAATTAAGGAGGTGTTTTTAGCTGATGTTGCTGCAGTAGCAGTGATGAGGAACATCCCAAGTGATTTAATATTTAACTGGGATCAAACTGGGCTGTCAATTATTCCTACTGGGAACTGGACGATGCACAAAGCAGGAGCCAAAGTGGTACCAATCGCACACTCTGATGATAAGCGACAAATAACTGCCGTGTTGGCAGCCAATGCAATGGGCGAATACCTCCCACCACAGTTGATCTATAAAGGAAAAACGACAAGGTGCCATCCTGATGTAACTTTTCCACCTGGTTGGGATATCTGGCATACTGACAATCATTGGTCTAATGAGGATACAATGAAGCGATATCTCGAGAAAATCATCATTCCTTTTGTCAACCGTAAAAGATAAGAATTGGGTTTACAAGATAACTACCCTGCACTTGCCATCTATGATGGATTCCCTGGGCAGACTACTGATGCAATTTTTTCATTGCTCACTGCTCACAACATTTGTACAGTACAAATTCCTGCCAATTGTACTGACAAGTTGCAGCCACTGGATATTGCAATTAACAAGCCCATGAAGGATCGCCTTAGGGCTACTTTTCAATCATGGTATGCTAAAGAAGTCAGCAAGCAGTTGAAGACGTCATCAGTTAAAGAAGTCAAAGTTGATGTAAACCTTGGGGTGGTGAAAATCCCTAGTGCTAAGTGGATTATGGAAACATGGAAAGAGATGGAAACAAGGCCACAGATGGTAGTAAATGGATTTAGAAAGGCTGGAATACTGGATGCCATTAAACTGTAAAAGTACTGCCGCATACTTATACTATTATACAGTAGTTGTGCTTATAAATACCAGTAGCTATGTACAGATATATTGTTTTGTTCAGCACTAATAGAATAAAGTTTCAGCAAACACTAGGAAATTCAACAAACATGCAATTCTCAATACAATTAATCAAATGTGTTCTCATAAAATTTTGTAAATACTTTGGTGGTTGCTTTCCATAGGCTAGTGAAACACTAATGGCTATAGCGAATAGCCCACAATCCACAAAATCTTTTTGTTTGGGACTACCAGCAGCTATCTTAACAGTGATATGTGCTCCAAGCAGTTCCTTTATTTTATTTAATGTTGGCTCATCAACTGACTCGTATAGCGAATCATATATGGAGACTACTGGGTAAAATGTGATGGACGACGCCACAATCCAATGATTTTGTCGGCAGTGGATGATCTGCAGGTACTTATCACTGGATACCATACTGGTTTGACTACTGAAAAATAATGTAGACTGTAATCCAACAATACCAGAACTTTTAAACTGGGCTTTAAGAATCTCCTGTTAATAGTTGATATGCTTATCATTCAACATTAACCTGTAATAAAATATTTTATATGACACACCTTATGAATATTATCACCCGCCTTTCACAATAGTTTCTCTATCTGCAATACTGAGCACTTTCCTGTTGAAATTGACCCAATGATCATTTTGTTGTGACTCATCACCATCTTGCTCATCTGTTATCAGAACATCTTCTACACAAACAACCTCTGGCTCTTGACGTGCAACATCTTTTTGCTTTTTACTAGGATGTGATTCTTCCTTGTTACCACTGTGTTCTCCATCTACTGGTAATTTTCTCTTTTTTGGAATTTCAAATCACTTGACAAGCCTTGCCACATTGGACAGGTGGGAGTTAACACCAGTGAACGTTAGCTTACATGGAACGTCGAGGCCTCCCTGTCTTAAATCTGTCGAGTACTGTCTTGGTCCCGTTATAGTACAACAAATTATTCCCCCAACTCCAAAAATACACTACAAGCAGCAGAAATCTTTTGGAGCATGTGGCCAACAACCATGGATGAATCTGAGGCAGCTGGTTTCAATACTGCCACTGCAAATGGATCGCTTCTGTTTCCACTTTCCTGGTGGCAAATTAATTCTTCTCCGATAAACGGCGTCCACACGCTTTTATAAACATGATGACTAGTCTGGCATAGCCGACCCGTGCGCGTAGCGCGAGGGTCTGGTGACAGCCGCATTCAGTACCTGTGCAGATGGAATGCAATTAAATTTGAAAATACGTGCGAAACACTTGGACAATTTCCGGTAACAGAGCGCAACAGCTACTGTACTTGCACTTGCAATGACGTCTATTTCCTCTACAAACCCTTACATTTGTGCTGGTTGTAGAAGACATAAGAAGCTCGCCATAATCAGTGGCCAAATCGGAATAATGTCATAGAATGTTGTTAATTGGTCACTAAGCGATCTAATTGGACGCACCAGTTTTTCGTAAGGCTGGCACAGGTACTGAATGCGGCTGCCACCAGATCCTCGCGTTACGCACGCGGGTCGGCTACGCCAGACTACATGATGACCACGAACAACTTGTTCACTCTCGTAGGACTCCATACTCTCAAGTGAGCGAAATGTTTCGTTAAACGAAATTAGTGTTCACCAATTTTTTTTTAAATTTCCATTCTTCACCATTTCGCCAAACTAAATGTTCGCCAATTTCCATTCTTCTCCAATTCGCCAAATTTAATGATCGCCAAATGTACCACGCATACGGTATATTAGAAAATTTCAAATTGTGTAGCTAAAATTCCCCGTATCTAATCCAAGCTGTGAAAAAAATGTGGCCTTCCAAACATATAGGCTACAATGTGATATTAAAGACAGCAGCCAAGAAATGGCTGTAATGATATTATGTCAATTAAATTTATAAATTGTAATATTATAATATTATTGCAGCCACTTCTTGGCTGCCACCTTTGATATCACATCATTTTACTGTAATACTAGCCTAATTTTGGAAGACTGTACCTTTCCCAGCTTGGCTGTTTTGCATTAGATATCATTCATTATTATCATACAGTTCATTCTTTATAATCACTTATTAAGTTCTAATAAGTTGTATGTATTAATATATAGTTATACAACGGCCACGAGTGCTCTGCCTGATATAAACGCACGAGCCTGAGGGCCGTTAGGCCCGAAGGCAAATGTGTTTATACAGGCAGAGCACGAGTGCACGTTATATAACTGTTATGTACCACTCACCTAATAGGTGGGGAGAGTCTCACAAGACAGCTGTAACACTTATAAAGGCCAGGTTTCTAACATCGATTGTGGGTAACCAAGCCGGACGTTGCGATGACGTTCCCCCTGCAGTACTGCAGCCACCTGAGATATTGAAAGCTAGTACGCTATGGGTTATATCACTAACCTGCATTCGCTGTTCGACTCTCATCATGTAGTGCTCAGCATGCCAGCGTGCCATATAGACTAAGCACCAGACTAATCGCCATAGTGATTCTCTCGAGTGAAAAAAAAGCAGCTAAATAGACGGTTTAAGTAAACAAAACCTAACTAATAAACGATACTAGTCTAATTCTTACTATTCACACTGGCTAAACTCGAATCTGTTGGCATGACAAACTGGTTACCACAATCGAACGTAAAGGTTAGTATTATTTAGAATATTTGAGTCATTGTTGAAGTGGACTACAGTTTAATCTGAGCTAAGATGGCACCAGACTAGTAAGGTGTATAAGTACGTTTATATATATGTAGACTAGAGTTGTGGCCACCCGCGTTGGGTTTTTCGATCGCCATTGGCTGCTTGTAAACATTATACGTATTGGTGACGTTATGGCCCACAATCGACCTTTACATGTCAGGCTATAAAAGAATTCGAGTGATCTGTGAAGCGTCTTTCCACCTATTAGGTGAGGTGTTGTAGTGGTCTTCGCCACCGGCACTTGTGCTATGCTGCACAAAACCGCAGCCAGTGCAATATCTGTATATTGCACTGCGGTGCACTGCGGTCGGTGCATTATAACTTATAATGCACTCGTTGTGGTCTACAAAACTGCAACCAGTGCGTTATAAGGCCCCTATTTGGTGATTATTAGTTTCTCATCCACCGCCCGCATCCTTCTAAAGCTACCGCATGGTAAGCCATTATTTACTCTGCGCATGCTCAGAAGAACACGTGATACCAAACTGTTATAATTTTTGTTGATGAACGCTACAATGCGCTATATATCACCAGGAGAACTGTTGTTTTCCTTAGCAAATTGCTGCAGTGCCAGTTGCAATCGTGCTCTATCGACTTCATCAAAGCAGGCTTTCAGTTGACTGTCGAAAAACAGTTGGCGATCACGAAAAGTAGAATCAGCTGGTGGAGGAAATGTTTGTAGTAAGAAGAAAAAGACAATTTGGACAAGGTCTGTACATCAGTGTGTTAATATAAAATAATGGTATAATGGTAATACCCTCCCGCCCGCATCATAATGATTAGAAAGGCTGGATGAGAAACTAATAATCACCGAATAGGGGCCTAAGTTATAATGCACTCGCTGCGGTCTGCAGCAGTGCAATATACAAATTATGGCACTGGCGGTGCCTTTGAACTGCCCACGCAGAGTGGTACATTAATAATTATACAACCAAGTACTAAAGATAATACGAAATGTGGTTAAAATTATGTCATAAATAAATAATGACTAAATAAATAATGTTTGAGAAAACTACAAGGCCTAATGACAGAGACAATGGTATAATGGGCAGGTGTTTTCATGGAGGTGATAGAAACGTACAATGATTCTACTTAACGCCAATCAAAACAGTTAGTACGTGGTACCCACTACTAATCAACCAGGCGGATTCTAGACGAGCGAACTATTGTTCATTTGTGTTTGAAAGTGGGCGACAGCGACTATTTTGATGGGAAGACGAGTGGTTGCTATGCTCGCTTAATGAACAACATAAAGCTACTATAATCGCTAGAGGTTAGTTTACGTTGGTTAAAACACTTTTGATGGTTTTGTTTCTTTAGGTCTCGTGTAACTAGGCTACCTTCACTCATGTATGGGATGGGAGAAAGCCTCACCTGGCAGGCCATTGTGCAAAGAAGGTGCAGTTTCCAGCTGGTAAGTTTGTGTGATGATGCATCTCCACCTGAAGCCTTTTAGTGCCAGGAGTACCCAGACTGATCACTGATATGGCCCTGAGAAAACTACATAAATATTCACTGCCAAATTGCATTCCATGTACTGAACACTGATGGAGAGAACAAACACAACATACACAAAATGTGCCCTTAGGCTAATAATTACTGTGTACATGGTTGTACTTGCTATTAACTGCTATCATTATATGTAGCTACAGTCTGCCGCCATCAACAATGCTCTACATACTTGTGCACACTGACATCCATGAAATTCTGGTATTGCATTTCAACTACATTTGTTCTCCAATTTTTTTGGTTTGTTTTGCTGCATATCCACAGCATCATGTGATCATTTTTAAATTAGTACAAATGACCCAGCTCATGTTAAGTATATACATAACTCAGATATCAATTGTAGGTGACAGTCAGTTGAAATACTCTGCTTTTATCCCAATCTTACCGTGGTCTGCTCTTGGCAACTCCAGCCATGTCTTAATCCAGTGTTCTGATCCATCCTCATTTAAACATATCATGTAACACAAATTGTGTACAATTGCATAAATTTTATGTAATAAGTATTCGTTGGATGTTTAAACTTCACTGCTTGTAGGCGTCAGATTCAATACCATGATTCTCACAATTTAAAGTGCAATCTCACATTTCCATGGTCGGATAATCAGAATTCATACTGATTGTAATTGCATACTAATAGATCCCTTATGTTTATGTGTGGTTGTCTCGTTAGTGATTGTACTTGGTTGTATGTTCCCCAGGCCTAGTAATTATACAACCAAGTACTAAAAATAATACAAAATGCGGTTAAAATTACGTCATAAATAATAATGAATGAAATAAATTAATGTTTGGGAAAACTACAAGGCCTGTGAACTTGCACTAACTGGGGTTCGACTCACCAGTGAACAAAGGCACAAACTTATAATAATTATGCTGATGACTTGAACGAACATGTAATTCTATATAACGCCCAGCACCACACCCATGATTCCAAAGACCACAAGTGACCATCTGCAGGTATACTACTAACTTGTCTACTAATAGTTTGTGCCCAGATCTTCATTCAGACAAGTTCCAGGTGCCACTGTAAGCCTCCCAAGTCGCCATGCCAGCTGCCAGTACATGCGTTCAGGTGGATTATTAACATAGGTAGACTATGTTTTCATGTTGTAATACTGTTAGCATTGTTTGTTTGTACTGTGTTTGTATTTACATAAAATATTATCTCCTGTTGCTGTGAAGTGCCAATCGCTACTGTAGCTGCCATTCAGTGTCTGCACACCACTGATGTGCCATATTCATGAGTATTCCTTTGAAGGAACTGCCACCTTTCACAGTGATCTGCTATACATTTTATTTCATCTTGTAGTATATCCAAGACACTATCTGATCATTTTTGACATATCGACCCATGCCATCTCATACTTAAAAATGTAACTCAGCGGATGAGTCAGATAATGGTTGTGTGTGACACATAGTGGAAATACTCGGCTTCTTTTGTCCCAGATATTACTGTGGTCTGCCCTTGGCAACTCCAGCCATGTCTTAATCCATCACCATGATCCATCCTCATTTAAACAACTGGTATCACATGAGGAGGACACAAATTGTGTACAGATACATAAATTAATGTCCTAGACTTAATTAAGCGTTGTTGGTCGGTATGAATTCTGAGGGCCTGCTATATATGTATATAAATATATTAGAGTGCACATGACTGTTGTCTTGATTATACCCAATAAAGCTTAAGCCTCTGATTATAATTACATTTATGTGCCAACACACACACACACACACACACACACACACACACACACACACACACACACACACACACACACACACATACTGTACTGGTCATGTACTGCCTTATTGGTAGGTTGTCCCGTTGGTGATTGTACTCAGTTGTACATGCCCCGGGCCTAGTAATAATAATAATAATAATAATAATTATTATTATTATTACTAGGACCGCATCACATACAACCAAGTACATACACCAATGTGACAGCCCCCTGGTGAGGCTATTAGGTGGTGAAGGCATGATCCCCAAATCAACTCAATATGTCACAGTAGTGACAGATACAACACAATAGTGGCATCGTAACTAAAGGCCACCAGTAGCTAAGTGCCAGTACATCATTGGTGTGGTAATGGCACAGTGATATGTACAAAGTATATGTATACAAAACATACAGGAGAGAACTATACATTATTGCAGTATTGTATGCAGCAATACATTATAGGCAACATCAACAGATAAAAATTATTAGCCAATATACAGCACAGTATCAACATCAACTAGAGCTAAATAAGGTTCATCAGTGGTGTAGCAATGACACAGTGATGGGTGACACACTATAATTATGCAAACACAACTTGCAGGAGATAGCTACACAATACTGTAGGAATATGCAAGCCAGATGAACCAGATAAAGGAAAACAGCCAAGCCAGCCAGAACCTAGTAGCTAAGCCAGGTGAAGGCAAAAAAGGTTAAGCATGTATTGAATTGCCTGACACCAACACAAAGGAAGTTCGCCATGCCAGCTGCACAAGACAAGATTGTTTACTTTTATTTTATATGTAACTGTATTGTGAAGTGGTATGTGTTTTAATGTTTTCTTGTATTGTTTAATTACATATTTTATGTGCACGAATCCACTGGCAGCTGGCATGGAGACTTGAGATGTTACAAACATAAAAACTTACTTGTAATCTTCTTGTTTATGTGTGTAAAGTGGCCTCTGGTTCTCCTGCAGTCTTTCTATGGACATTCACTAATCTTCTCCTTCGCGCAATCTGTATTTAAGCAAGGGTGTGGTGCTGGGCATTGTATAGAATTACACGTACGGTCAAGTCATCAGCACGAACAGGCATACTTATTATACGGTTGTGCCTTCATTCACAGGCGAATCTATCCCCACTTAGTTCATGTCTCTAGGCCTCGTAGTTTTCTCAAACATTATTTATTCATTCATTATTATAATGACGTAATTTTTTACCGCATTTCGTATTATCTTTAGTACTTGGTTGTATAACTAGGCCCGGGGCAAATACAACTATGTACAATCACCAACGGGACAACCTACTAATGGGGCATGTACAAACAGTGCATGGCCAACACAGTGTGTGCAGGTAGAAAAGATGCACAGTAATATAATTCTAGAGGAATTGACTGGCACATAAACATAAGGGATGTATTAGTCTGCAATTACAATCAGTGATTATCCGACTATGGAGATGTGAGATTGCACTTTAATTGTGAGAATCATGGTATTGAATCTGATGCCTACAAGCAGGAAAGCTTAAACATCCAACGAATATATATTACATTAATTTTACACAATTGTACACAATTTGTGTTACAGGATATGTTTAAAAGAGGATGGATCATGGTGATGGCTGGAGTTGCCAAGGGCAGACCACAGTGATATCTGGGACAAAAGAAGCCGAGTATTTCCACTATGTGTCACACACAACCATTATCTGACTCATCCACTGAGTTACATTTTTAAGCATGAGATGGGTCGATATGTCAAAAAATGGTCAGATGGTGTCTTGGATACACTGCAAGATGAGATAAAATGTGTAGCAGATCACTGTGAAAGGTGGCAGTGCCTTCAAAGGAATACTCATGGATATGGCACATCAGTGGTGTGCAGACACTGAATGGCAGCTACAGTAGTGATTGGCACTTCACAGCAACAGGAGATAGTATTTTATTTATGGGTAGTTAAATACAAACACAGTACAAACAAACAATGCAAACAGTATTACAACATGAAAACATAGTCTACCTCTGTTAATAATCCACCTGAACGCATGTACTGGCAGCTGGCATGGCGACTTGGGACAGCTTACAGTGCAACTGGAACTTGTCTGAACGAAGAACTGGGCACAAACGATTAGTAGACAAGTTAGCAGTAGACCTGTGGATGGTCGCTCGTGGTCGCTAATCTTCTCCCAGCGTTTGGAATCATGGGTGTGGTGCTGGACATTATATAGAATTACACATTCATTCAAGTCATCAGCACGAACAGGAGTAATTATTATACGTTTGTGCCTTTGTTCATCGGCGAGTCGAACCCCGGTTAGTGCAAGTTCACAGGCCTTGTAGTTTTCCCAAACATTCATTATTTTCATTATTATTATTTATGATGTAATTTTATTATTCTTAGTATAACTAGGACCGGGTCACATACAACAATGCACATAAACCAACGTGACCACCTACCCATAGGGCATGTATAAACAATGTCATAGCCAGCACTCAGAGCAGTGGGTGTGCCGGCAGAAATGATACGCATTCATACACAGGAAAAAGTTTAACTGACATCAGAAAATCACAATACTAAAATGTAGCTTACACATAAAAACAAGTGATCTATAGTGGCATTAATTGATTTGTTTATAGAGTAGGTGTGAGATATCTCTGAAGGTGACTCAATCAAAAAGTAAGGCCATTATGCACGACAAGGTGGTGAAGGCCACCACAATCAGCATATGACTCCAGACTAAAGGCAACTGGTACATCAGTGGTGTGGCTGATGTGTACACACGACATTCTGAGCAGTAGATGACATACTAGAGATACACATTAAAGCAGTAGTGTATGCAGCAATGTATTATTGGCAACACTGATGGTGGAAAATCATTTTATTAGCAAGCCAGGTGAAGGATGAAGCTGTCCTGCAGCAACTTGGGACTCATTGTGCCACCTGGAAACATTTGTAAAACAAAGAGACACCAGTCACAAATGATCACAATAAACTCTGTTGTAACTAGAGGCCACTGGTATGTGCCAGCAGTGTTGCATTGCCACAGTGATCACAGTCTATAATATTATGCATACACATTACACAACATTACACATTATTGTATAGCTATACAACAGTGCATATTATAGATCACAGACCATTGGCAACCGCAGAAATAATTCCAGCTAGCAAGCCAAGTGAAGAATGAAGATGTACAATAAAAGTAAAACATTGAAACATACTCTTTACCTTGTTGTTCACATAAGCTGGTTGTTCATGAGCGCATCAGCTGGTATCTGAGCTGGTATCAGCTGGCTGTTCTGGCACTGATGCCTGGAATGCATACGCTGGACTTAAAATACAGCTACAAACATTAAAACATACTTGTAATCTTGGTGTTTACTTTTAAGGTGGCCTCTAGCTCTCCTACAATCACTCGTGGACGTTCATTAATCTTCTTCATGAATTCTGAAATTAAAGCATGGGTGTGGTACTGGGCATTATATAGAATTGCACATACAGTAAAGTCATCAGCACAAACAGGCGTAATTATTATACGGTTGTGCCTTCATTCACAGGTGAATCTATCCCCGGTTAGTTTATGTCTCTAAGCCTTAATTGTAGTTTTATTTATTAATTAATTAATTATTATTATTTATGATGTAATCTTGACCACATTTCTTATTATTCTTAGTACTTGGTTGTATAATCATACACATTAGGGACATTGAAGGTGTGGGGGCGATCCGTGATATATAACCCAAAAATTTGCCATGATTTTCCTCACTATGACATGGCACTATTGGTTGGGTAAAACCAAGCCCAAAAGTGTCTTGAGATTGACCTGAAACGTTTGCATCAAGTTGCTACAGAGTTTTAAAAATATATATTTCAACAGAATTTTCTACTGCCTGCCTGCCTGCCTGCCTGCCTGCCTGCCTGCCTGCCTGCCTGCCTGCCTGCCTGCCTGCCTGCCTGCCTGCCTGCCTGCCTGCCTGCCTGCCTGCCTGCCTGCCTGCCTGCCTGCCTGCCTGCCTGCCTGCCTGCCTGCCTGCCTGCCTGCCTGCCTGCCTGCCTGCCTGCCTGCCTGCCTGCCTGCCTGCCTGCCTGCCTGCCTGCCTGCCTGCCTGCCTGCCTGCCTGCCTGCCTGCCTGCCTGCCTGCCTGCCTGCCTGCCTGCCTGCCTGCCTGCCTGCCTGCCTGCCTGCCTGCCTGCCTGCCTGCCTGCCTGCCTGCCTGCCTGCCTGCCTGCCTGCCTGCCTGCCTGCCTGCCTGCCTGCCTGCCTGCCTGCCTGCCTGCCTGCCTGCCTGCCTGCCTGCCTGCCTGCCTGATGCCTTCAGTCAAGCGTAGCGGTAATTTTTTTGCAGAAGCACTTCTAGTTCGCTTAAGAAAAAAACCTTTGGTATATTGATAAGCATACAATGCTTGCGCTATTGTCTTACCTTTTATCCTTCTTTACCATGGCCATCAGTCAAGGTTCTACCACTGAGTGTTAATAGACTACAGTACGGCTTCCATACCAGTGTATATTGCATCATACTATTCGAATACACGTGGTCGCCGGTTGCACCAAAAGCATGCATACATGACTTGCTGTTGATATCGATCAGAAAGAGCAACTCTTGGCGAACTATATAGCAATGTGTAAGTCAATAAATATAGTTTATTTAGTAACAATGTTAAACCGAGTCAGGTCATCCAGGTCCTGCTTTACAGATTATTTGGGTCTGACCCCACGTGCTAAATTAAATGTGGACGTGTTACTACACGTCATAGCGTAGCTCTGCTTCTTTCATGAGCCACACCCACACACGTAAATTACAGTCTGTAGATATATGGTAGCCACGTCCATTCATCAGTGTGTAGGTATGTACAAATCCACACTCACTTATGCAAATTACTGTCTGTAGAAATATGGTAGCCACGCCCATTCATCAGTCCGTAGGTATGCACGAATCCACATCCATTATTGTCTGCAGGCTTATGTAGAGCCACGCCCACTGATCAGTTGTTATTGTATGAGTCATAATCTAGTATAATAGAGCTGTGATTAACTCAGCAGATATTTAGTGGTAATGAGCTTGCAAAAAGACTTCACAAACAAGTATAAGAAAAATTTTGGAATTTTAAATTAGATTAGGGACAATGTATAATGCTGCAATAAAAAGTACTGAAACAAGTTGGATTGGAGTAGTACGTAATGTCCAAATACTGTAAAACAATAAGAAGTGAATATCCCTCAGGGCCGGAGGAAGCAATTCTAAAGTGGTCAGGCCAAGGGGTAGGCATACAGAATGCTGAATATTTGTTGTGTGAATGCTAGGCGGTCTGGGGGCATGTTCCCCTGGGAAAATTTTCAAAACTGCATGCTTTGAGATTAAATCTGACACTATTTTCAGCTGTAAATTCCCTAGCAAATTAATGACTAACACTTGTGTTAAACTCACTGCACTGATGCAGATACATCATGTGTTCATACAATTGTAACACATGAAAATACAGTATTGTTCCCTTTTGTTATAGCTACACACATGCAGCATAAGTCTAACATATGAAACTAATAGCTATACAACTTCTAACTGTTTTTAATGTGATAAAGTCACAACTCTGTGAATAGCTAGCTAGGCACTAAGCTATATATGGTTAATTTTGCCTTATATCATGCTATCCTGCAGTGCTCAAAATTATTAGTCATCCAATTACGTATGCTTCCATGTAAAGCTATTTATATTTCGTATTTGCTAGTTGACTAATAAATCTGTAACTAAGTACCTGAGTGCTTTATTAGGGTGACTGTTCTATTAGAGTGTTTTGATCCTTTCCATGACTGATTGTCACAAGTAAGGATTTAACAGTATGATGTAAGTGTTCTACTGGCATTATCACAATGCTTGCATGATGCTTTAAGCATCTTATTCCCAAAAACACACCAGCATAATCGACCAGTGCCTATCAACAACTCAGAGTATATATTTTTAAAATTAATGCTGAAAAACTATGCCCTGACTGGCCGAACCACTTCCTCCGGCCCTGTCCCTACTGTGCATTGAGTGTAGCACAGTAGGGATATTCACGTCTTATTGTTTTACAGTATTTGGACATTACGTACTACTCCAATCCAGCTTGCTTCAGTACTTTTTATTGCAGCATTATACACTGTCCCTAATCTAATTTAAAATTCCAAATTTTTTCTTGTACTTGTTATTACTAGGACCGGGTCACATACAACCAAGTGCATACACCAACGTTGCAACCTACCCATTGAGAAAGTATAAACAGTGCCATAGCCAGCACTCAGAGCAGTGTGTGTGTACCGATGGAAATGATACATATGCATACGTATACAGGCAAGGGAGTTTAACTGGCATCAGAAAACCACAATACTAAAACACAACCTACACAAAAATGTTAGTTATACTGAAAGTATATATTGTAGGTGTGACATGTCTCTGAAGATAGACTCTGTTGTAACTAGAGGCCACTGGTGATGTGCCAGTATATCGCGATGTGGCATTGGCACTAGTTGACACAGTGATCACAGTCTATAATATTATGCACACAGCCATGTACAACATACAGGACATTGTTGTATATGCAGCAATGCATCTTCTTGTTTATTACAGACTCACAGTAGAGTAGTATTTAAGCCTAACCCTAAGATGTACAATACAAGTATTACATTGAAACACTCATTACCTTGTTGTTCATGAGTGTATCAGCTGGTTGTTCACTACTGACACCTGGAGCGCATATCCTGCATACAACATACACAGTTACGAACATTTAAACATACCTGTAATCTTGTTGTGTACGTGTAAAGTGGCCTCTGGCTCTCCTGCAATCATGACATTTACTAATATTCTCGTTCACGCTATCTGTAATTAAGCAAAGGTGTGGTGCTGGGCATTATATAAAATTACACGTAAGGTCAAGTCATTAGTACGAACAGGCATACTTATTATACGGTTGTGCCTTCATTCACAGGCAAATCTATCCCTACTTAGTTCATGTCTCTAGGCCTCGTAGTTTTCTCAAACATTACATGTATTTATTATATATTTATTTATTCATTATTATTTATGACCATAATTTTGACCGCATTTCTTATTGTTCTTAGTACTTGGTTGTATAATTATTACTAGGACTGGGTCACACACAACCAAGTATATACACCAACGTGACAACCCCCTGGTAAGTGCATACACCAATGCGACAATCCCCTGGTGAGAGGCTATGCACACGACTAGGTGGTGCATGAAAGCTCGATTGAAACTATGATCCAAAATCAACTCAATATGTTATAATAGTGACATGCAGATAGTGGCATCCTATCTAGAGGCCATCAGTAGCCAAGTGCTGGTACATCATTGGTGTGGCAATGGCAGTGATGTGTACACAGTACATATACATACAAAACATACAGGAAAGAACTACAGTATACATTATTGCAGTATTGTATGCAGTAATACATTATTGGCAACATCACTGAAGATGAAAATTATTCAGCTATGCGGGTATCAACATCAACTGGAGGTCACCGGTACGTGAATACGGTTCATCAGTGATGTCGCAATGGCACAGTGATGGGTACGCACTATATGTATACACAACTTGCAGGAGATACACAATACTGTAGCAGTTAAGAGTATGCAGGCCAGGTGAACCAAGACAGCCAAGCCAGCCAGAGCCAGGTGAAGGCAAAATATACAAGTAATTAAACAATAAAAGAAAACATTGAAACACATACCATGCTCTTTACAATACATTTACATATAAAATACAAATAGACAATACAAATAGACATACCATTCCGTGTCTTGTGCAGCTGGCATGGCAAACTTCTTTGGGCCGCCTTGATTACCTCCTTAATCTTCTTTGTGAATGAATCCACTGGCAGCTGGCATGAGACTAGCGTGCCAGCTGGCAATACTTTCAAAAACAAATTATCAGTAGTTCTTCTTCTAGATCAGCATTAAATAGAATCGTTGTACTGTTTCTATCACCTCCACAAAAACACCCGCCCATTGTACAATTGTCTCTTCATTCAACATGGATTCTATTCCCAGTGAGTGCAAAGCCTTAGGTCTTGTAGTTATCTCCATTATTTATTTATTTCATTATTTATGATTTAATCTCGACCCCATTTCTTATTATTCTTAGTACTTGGTTGTATAAATATTACTAGGCCCAGGGCACACACAACCAAGTACAACCACCAATACAAATGGGGATGTACAAACAGTACATGACCAGCACAGTATGTGTGGGTGGAAAAGATGCACATACACAGTAGTACATATAGTAAACATAAGTGATATATGCAATTACAATCGTGAGGGCCTGCTACACTACTATGTTGTCTTGATTACTCAACCACATCATGCATTATCACCACCCCTCCTACATGATTCTCACAAGTTGAAGTTGAGGTGCAAGTGTATGCTCTCATATCTATGGTATTGAATCTCATGCCTGCAAGCAATGAAGCTTAAAATCCATTAAAATTTAGTATCTCTACAAATTTGTGTCACATGATTCTCTTCATGTTAAACATTGTTTAATGAGGATGAATCAGAGTACTGGATTAAGACATGGCTGCTGAAGTTGCCAAGAGCAGACCTTAATGATAAAGAAGCAGGGTATTTCAACTGTCTGTCACTGGAAACTGCTGAGTTATTTTTAATATGAGCTCACGACATGCATAATATTATGTCCTAAAATGATAATATGATGTCATGGACATACTACAAAGTGAATTAAATTGCAGAGAACAAATGGCTACAAGTGTGAAAGATAGCAATACTTTTAATAGGATAAAAATCCAATACCAGAAAATAACGGATATGCCACCAAGAAAATTACAATTCCATTGTGTGGTAGCATTGTAGACTGTAACTACATATAGACACAATAATATAGTTTACAGTATGTAGGTAAATAAACAGCAGCAAGCACAACCACACAGCAATTATCAGCCTAAGGGAACATTTGTGTATGTTACATTTATTATCTCTATCAGGTTATATGGGATGTAATAACAGCAGTGTTCATATAGTTTCCATCTCAAAGTATCTCACTCCTGGTACTGAAAGGCTTCAGGTTGAGAGCTATGCATTATCACACAAACTTAGCAGTCTCCACACAATGGCCTGCCAGGCCCAGTGCCGGTACATCAATGGTATGGCAATAGCATAATGATGTGTAACACTACATACTTCATACTATAGAACAGTATGTAACAATGTATTATTGACACTGAACACTGGAGATGGAAATAATTCAGTTAACACAGAGGGTGCCCACTGGTACCTGGCATGGTGACTTGGAACTCACTGTGGCACAAGAATAGCTAAGTATAATGACAAGGCAAACACTATAATAGCATTTCTATTTTTGCATCACATGTAAAGTATCTACATGCTGAGTGGACTTCGAAGTTGGCCCTGATGGCCAGACACCATTGATGAAAAAAGTGTATAGAATGTAATAGACAAGTAGTGCATTATGCATTACAAATCCATTGTGTAAGCAGAAAACATTTGTCTACCTTTTTGAAATTAGTTTGTATCTATAGAAGCTCAGGTCAATGTAATTAGATCATAGTAGAGCTGAGAGGACGCCTTTATAATATACACTACTTTAGTATACTACTACAGCATTTCTTGCACTACTACTCTTCCTCAGCTGTAATCTGAAATTGATAGACAACTGTGCATTAATCTCATGTAACAGCAGTAAAATGATACATGTATTAGACCCTTTCGTGATGAATTTTGGAGGGGCCTAAGTAAGGGTCACTTAACCTTTTCCAGCATACACTATCATGTTTATGGCATGTACTAACATTGGTATGGCTGGCAACACATCATCTCCTGAAAATTAATTTTAAGCCCATAACAACAGTCACAGGTGGAGCAGTGGGATACTACATTTCTCTGTTACAAGCAGTGTCAAGGTACAAACAACAACTTCTTAAGGTCTAAATAAGCTAGACTTCAGATCAGTGAGACCGCTAGGGGTCTTCATGATTTAGTAACCTGTAGCAGCGTCTTCACTTAGCTCAGAAATCACAACACAGGTCCTTCAAAAACATAGACCCCTGTGGTCTGAAATCTAATTATTACATATTAGAGACAGCAGTCACAAATCATCAATCAAAAAATATGGACTTTATGTGTTTCAAGCAATTTAGGATTCCATATTTGATTAGCGACAAAATTTAAACTTGGTACATGTGATCTGTGCTTCCTGTGCTACAAAGCGGTACTACAATCTGAGGTTAAGAACTGCTAATCTGCTTGTTATAAATTATAAAATTTACTGACAATCATGCAGTGACATATTAATTTGCACGTCTAAAATACAGAGCAATTTCCAGTGCTTAAAATATGTGGGAAAACCAGTCTTATTACCTATTTAAAAATATTGAGAAATGCCAAGTTTAATTTACAGCACAGGTCTTTATTCAATACCATGGAGCTGTATAGCCACATACAGCCATCCCCAGGCTGGTCAGAGGCCCCACATCGCATGTATGGATCACTATTGGTTTTGGGAAAAGCAGCTAGTAAAAGTAGACAACTGAAGTCTTTTTGATTGTGAAATTAGATAGTTTACTCATGTAGCACTGTGTTCTTCATGAAAAATATCTGCTGACATGGGAAATAAAACCAGTTTTTTCCAGATCCAGTCACATACAACTGTGTCATGTCAGATGACATGATCCACCCAATAATACAAAGCTGTAAACTTGCTGCTGTGGCTGTTCTAAGTGGCTAGCACTACTTCTGTACGTGTTTCATGGCTGAAATTGGTAAGTCATATAGGAGTATCTGGCTATAAATCTGTAGTTGTACGTGACCCAGTCCGAGAAAACCATCTTATCACCTATTTAAAAGCATTGAGGAGCCTGGGACCTGTGGATGGTGATCAGTTTGCAGTGAATGGTTAAGGTAGCACTGAACTGATTAAGTCCAACCGCACAAAGCAATTTGTTTCAACCCACGTGCATTAAGCTATTTTAGGGTGGCCCAAAACTGTGCTAGTGTACAATTTAATCTACGCTTAAAAGGCCGTTGTGATAGCCTGTGATGCTTTAGTTTAGCGTACAAAGATTCATGAAATAACATGTCTTGTTAAGGTTTCCAATGTAAAAATTCAACATATTCAACACAATTTGCTAACTGCTGTTGCATGTTGGACTAACTCTCACTTGAATACAGCTGCAGTGGTGATAAATTCCATTGCCTTCTTGGGATAGAAATTGATTGAAATATCTGCAAAATCCAAGATTACGAGCTATAACTCTCAGAAGTCTTGATCCTTTATTGCAATACTGGAGTTCAAGCTTCCTCTGTGAGTAAATCTTCACCTAACAGCATTGGTAGTTTGATTGGTGTAGTAGGTTTCCTTTCACCGCATCATTTGAGCATGATGCGGTGAAAGGCCTTTTGGGCTCCAAAAACGGGTTTTTGGGCTCAAAACGACCTTTTGGGCTCCAAAAATGGGTTTTCGTCTACAGACACCAAACAATTGATAGCCCAAACTTCCTCACATCACAGTAGTGATCATCCATTGACAAAGAAGTCACACACAAAGTATGGTTAAGTTTGAACATCTCTAACCATCTGGGTGAGTGTGATATAGAGTAAAATTTATCACACTTTGACTACATAACTTGCCTGCTTAAAAATAGAAATCTTAGCATTATGATCCATAAAGTACAGCTGTTTTACTGTATGATCCATAAAGTACAGCTGTGAGGTTATTGTCGTCAGGAATTGTAAAATAGCAGCGCTAAGGAGATTACCATTAAGATCACGTGATTTCTGCCATTTAAACACTTGATGTCTTCTGCAGTGCTACAACAACTGTAATTTATCCCTCAATACAAATATTGCCTGCAATAATAATAATAAACAAATCAATGTAGACAGTGTATTGTTATTGACCACACCCAAGCCTAGTCACATGAACCTGATTGAATAGGCTAAGTGCTATTGCAGTGACAATAACCTCGTATACTTTATGGATCATACAGTTGTTTTACACCGAGATATCTATTTTTAAGCAGTTGACAGGACAAGTTGCATAGTCAAGGTGTGATTTCCAGAAAATTTTGTCCTATATCATGCTCACCCAGATGGTTAGAGATGTTAAAACTTAACCATACTTCGTATGTGACTTCTTTGTCGATGGATGTTCACTACTGGGGTGTGAGGAAGTTTGTGCTATCAATTGTTTGGTGTCTGTAGACGAAAACCCATTTTTGGAGCCCAAAATTGTGCTCAATTGATCAGTGACAGGAAACCTACCTCACCAATCAAAGTACCAATGCTTTTAGGTGAAGGTTTACTCACAGAGGAAGGTTGAACTCCAGTATTTCGATAAAGGATCAAGGCTTCTGAGAGTTACAGCTTGTAATCTCAGAATTTGCAGATATTTCGATCGATTTCTACCCCAAGAAGGCAATGGAATTTAATTACCACTGCAGCTGTATTCAAGTGAGAATCAGTTCAACATGTAACAGCAGGTAGCAAATTATTTTGAAGATGTCAAATTTTTACATTGGAAACCCTACCTTTGTTTTTCACCTATATAACTCTGAAGTTTCAAGCTGATATTTTAATAACACTGTGCCTAGAGTCATGGCACCATGACTGGACATTTTGCTGCTAAAGTCATGGCGTAATCACCCAGTAATTCACACACTAGTTGTATGAAGGTAAGTTGGGTTGAATTTGAGGCAAGCTAAAGTTGGCACGCGTCCAGTATTCCCCGAGCATTCGACTTTATGGCACACACCTAGTAATATGCCTTTTTTCCTGTTATTAATTTATTATATACAAGAATTACAATTAACAATTATGTAATGGAGAAAACCCAGACTCTGCCTGGATCAAATCGACAACAGCAACTGGATTCACACAAATGAATTTGCTAGCAGAAGAACAGGAACCACGTAGACATCTAACTGCACAGCGTAGTGGAGAAAATGACAAGCAACATCTAATTAGTCCCATTACAGCAGCATAGTGATCATTCCTCTTCTCTGAAATGAGGGAAGCTAGATGTTTGCAAAACACAATAGCTTGATCAGCCATCCCACCTGTTGCAGAGAAGACAAGAGGAGTAAAGGTGTCGTCTCAACCTCACAAATTCAAGCTTCATAAGCACGCTTCTTCACATTTTCGTGATGACAATAAATGGACCTTGGAGCAGAAGAGCGGTTAGTAGGTGCATGAGGATTGAACACTTTAACATCAACATAAGACTTTTTACATCTACCACCCCAAAATCCATTCACAGCAACATCTAAATGTTCCCCCCATCTTCCATGTTTAGGGTGGCATGATCAAACTGTTCCCCAGAAACAGGCTGTAAGGTTGGTTTAATCTGCACTTCATGGCACACATCTGTCAGCAAAGAAGCTGTTAGATCACGTATTTCATTGTGTCTAATAGTCGGAAAGCCACCTTCAGGGCAAGAAAAAGCATGTTCAACAGAAAACTTGACCCCACAAGGGCAACGATCAGGAAATCTAACAAGATCCCAGTCATACTGGAGAGCAATAGCATCATAAAAAGCTGTCTTGTGAAGAGTAAACCCATGTTCCTGGTCAGGAAGTACAGTAAGCCAATTGGAAGCACCACATTCAGAAGCCAACTCTAAAGCTCTCTTTAAACTTGGTGGTGCTTGTTCCAATAAAGCATCCTTAGTAGAGGTCATCACAACAGACTTTGAACACTGAACAGCAGATCTCAGTGATAACTGGGTGCTTCGAACATCAGCTGAGCATATGCCTGTTTGGGACAAAAGAAGTGACTGTAAAGGTCCAGTGACTTTGGTGGAAGCATCATACTCAACAGATGACAACTGAACAAGATAATTCCCAAACCACTGAGTCTTGCAGGGAGGGAAAGCAAGTTCCTCTCTAAGTCTCCTGGTGGTGATTGCCCAGTTGCAGCTGGAATAAAAATGTTATGGATACAAACTTCTAAAGGTTTATAACAGCTGCTAACATCAGGAATAGTGAGCCATTTGCTGATGAAGCCATGCGTAAATGCAGAATAGGCAGCACGTGGTTGGGACCTGGCAATAGCAGACAGAAGGGTCAGCTCCTTAATCCATAAATTTACTTTCTGAGAGACATAGTCAGCAATGTAGGAGGTATACTAGTATACGCCCCGAGTATTCAACTTTAGGGCACGCGCCTAGTAATATGCCTCAAGCATTCAACTTTAGGGCACGCATCTTGTACTTTAGAGTTAGGGCCAGGTTTCAGGTTTAGTTTCTTCTTTACTGGTATTTATATAGGCTTCTTCATGAATGACATATATAAGGTACAAACTGAGGGTGTACAGTAACTGGCAGTGCAGTGATACAGTAGTTACAGCACTGGCCTAGAGTATGGGAGGTCCCAGGTTTGAACCTCACTTTAGCCAAACTTTTTTTTGCGTTTCTTAGGTTTTTTTGTCTAAGTGTTTTTATTCACGTGACTCTAGACACACCCTTTGAATAACTTGGCTAATGAACAACCTAGCACTAAGCCATTTTGGTTCCAACTATTTCTCACCTTGTAGAACAATTCTACGCTTTCCTTTTCACTGATAGCAACATGGAAAGTAGTGAAAACGCACACCTGTGGCCTACAACATTGGCTAACAACTCCATCAAGCCCGATTCGTGAAAATTCGAAGTGTACTGTTGTAGAGTAATGCTTACCCAATCCCTATGCTAAATTTCGATGGTCTGTAGTGCATAATTTTGAAGCTATTTAGTGAAAAGGTGGCTAGTCAGGGCGCGCTCCATATAACAGTAATCACACGATGACAGCTGGTGCCGTTTGCCAGTGCATTTACCAGAGTTATGACAACGTAATAGTTCTAAAGCATGAATAATGTTAGTTATATCAACAACGCAATCTGACAGAGTTTCTTCTGTTAGTCCACTGAGATGCTTCACTGTGGTCTATGGATTTCTGCATTTGTTCATGCATTACCACAAACATGCTGTCCAATTAACTTTGTACAGTTGCCCTTAATCGGTTCAGCACCACCTTAGCTTTGGACCCACACTCTGAAAATTATTCCTTTTAGCAACACACAAACTGACCTAGAAGACACCCTAAATCATGTGACACTATTAGTTGGTCACAAGTTACCCAGGTTTCACTGTATTTGATTACTGAACAGCTATATGCAATAATATATTCACATTGTCATATCTGGCAACCATAGGCGGCGGAAAGGGGGGGGCTAGGGGGCTTAGCCCCCCTCAGAATGATATCACGCCCGAAATTATCCTTCTTGGAGTGGGGCTGAAAACCGCGATATGATCGAGATACTCTAATAGAACAGTCACTCTAATAAAGCAGTCACAGTCTTAGAGCAGTGTGTAGCGAGTTATGTAAAGATTTTATGTAGTTTATCAGCTATAAATGCATAGCTGGTGAGGTGGGCAGCTATTGTCAGCTGGCTGTGACCTTTTTTTTTTTTTTGGTCTCACCATTACGCGCCTATACTATCTATGGTCTCACTTTACCAAACCAGAGACAAAGTAGATCATTTCCATAAGTCTGGGTCAGCCCAGCCCCCTTCATATCAATTATTTCCTCTGCCCCTGCTGGCAACAGTTCATCAAATCTACAACTGAGCCTCCAAATGGTTTCCTTGTATTCAAAAGATTAGTATTTCATACAAGCTTTGCATAACAAGGTGGCTGTTGTGTATACTATCCAACAATGCACACAGGCAATCCAAGCTTTGCAGGGCTGTATGTTGCGTACTGTCCAACAACATTTCTTGACAAAATTAATATTGTGTCCTTTTTGTATGTGAGCAAGTGGCTAAGCAATTAAGTATAATAACAAGTTGTCATGTGTGTGAACAAATGTATTGCCAAGAAGTTTTTCAAAGTTCCACAGAGCAAGTATGACTAAGTAGCTAATGCACAAAATCAGAGTCCTCACAACAAAATCCTGCTACACAATATTTAGGTGAAGCAGTAATACAAAGTGGTAATACATACCTGATATACTTTAAAGTATTTAGTTAATGTTATAAATGTTCAATAAATTAATATATATTACATGTACTGTCTTGTGTAATATATTAGGTAAAATGAAATCTGACAACAATGATATCCCTGAAATAAATTTTCAATTTCTAAGTGTTACAAGGGCATTCATTTCTCTTACATCAAACATGACAAAGCTGTTACGAACTGCAGATTTTTACATAGTACGCCGGGCTTGCATAGAACAAATCCACACACCCAATGGTGCACAGCTTCCTCTTGAGGATGTTAATGCGATAAAGTCATCAAAGAACATTGATGCACTGTTTGATACACTAGCTGGTTCACCCTACTGGAGTTGGATTGATGTACGCCTGTTAGAAGCTATGGTGGAGGCTTCAAATAATAAACAAGCTGATGTCATACTTGAAAAATACAAAAAAACTATATTTGCAAAGAAGCTGAAAGATGTCTTACCCAATGCTCCTAGCAAAGAAGTCAGAGAAACATACTTTAGCAAAGTAGTTTCTAAATTCAACAAAGACCCGGATGAAGTGACTGTGTGGGACTTACTGCAGTTTCAAACACAACTGGAGAAGGTGATTATGGATATAAGAAATGGAATATGCATCCTAGAACATCTGGAGAAAGGTTGTATAGAAATCCACTGGTATATTCCTACCTGTTGTGTTGATGGTGCATACAAGTCAGCTGTGCAAAACTGTGACCATTTTCACAGCATTGGGCTACAGCATCTTCAGATAGGATACTACCCAATAATCTATGATCCTTTGGAATCAGCCAAAGATGTAACAGCATTACCAGCTTTTCAAGTCAACTCTGGTAAGTTTATTTAAACATATTCAGTTGTATATCCATATGTATATATAGCAACAGTCAAGGACTTCATTGATCACTACTATCATTACTTGTCAGTTAACATGGATGCTGAAGTAGTTATGCAGCTGATGATGTCCCAGCAACTACTCAGTGAAGATGTTGTTATGGCAGCTCAAAGCAGTTACCACAAGAGCTGTCTGATCTTACAGCAAGTTCGACTGATGGATCCAAAGACGCTATTGTCATTCTGTGAATTGCTAAAAACAAGTCAAAGTCAGAGCAACATTGGGGAAATGCTGACTAATGGTAAGGAAATAAGGAAGCTTAATTGTTACATATCTAAATGACTTGTATTCTTTAAGGATTGGAAACTTCTGCTGTGTTGAGCTCAACTATCACCACTGATGTGACTCAGCATGACTTGGCTAAAATGCAACATTTAAGTGGTTCAAGTACTATGGACAGTACATTTTCTCTTGTTGCTCAATATTTAGATCTGCAGAACCAGTTAATAGATATGTTACATACAGTTGATCCTAAGATAATTTCGGAGAAGTGTCTTTTAATGAGCTTTAGTAAACAGACTAATACTCCATTATTTGCTACTGATTTTATGAAGGTTCTTAGAAACAGCATTTCTACCACAGCCTTATTACAAAACCTTGCACCATTTACAAATTGGATGGACCACTCCATTCTTACCACAGCAGTGGAAGCTTGCAATGTTCCTGAAGCTGTAGCACTCATTACCAAATTTGAAGCCGAGATAGATACATCCCAGCCAGTTACTAAATATCCCATACCATCACCATCTCATCACATGGTGCCATATGATACCAGTACACACACTGTACTGGCTGTTCAGCTTAACTTGCAACTGCACCACTCTACTCTTCAAAACATAATCGATACACGATCACTGATACAAGAAAACTGTGAGGTTACTCCTCACTGTTTACAGCTACTGGCAGTAGCAAAGACTAGCCACACAATTATCTACTGGACTATTCCCAAACATGTGGCTTCTCTCATTATTTCAAATGTTCAGAAATACCAAAATTATCTTCACCAAAATGGTATACAACAGATTGCGATCTACCCTGGAACAATATTGGCCACTAGTAGTAGTGTTCTTACTGTGGGACCATTCTCATTCTTTACTGAGGCGAGTTCATTGACCACACCTGCTAATGTATCATTATTCATTACAGGTAACCAGTGACACAAGTGACAGTCTTAAGATGCAAGTATACCAATTGGAGGTAATGGAAATTTCATGTATTTCAGTATCTGAACATACCAATATTGTGTTTACATAGGAGATTCCTAAAAGGATCAACAAAATGCAAGTTGAACTGGTACAAACCAGAAAGGAACGCAATGCCACAATCAAACAACTAAATGAAATAGTTGTACAAATGGATGAAAAAATCAAAACCACTTTACCACAAGCACAATCGCCTGAACCAGTTACAAAAGTATTTTAGCATACTACATGTACTAAGTGTATTTCAATGAGTTTTGTAGGAATTGTTTGATGCTTTAAGCAGCTCAACAAAATGGTCACTGGTGTCCTTTGATACAGTAGCTTCTTTAAAAACTGTAAGTTGATACAGTATAATGAGGATCATGTGACATCAATGTCAATATAGGTTCAGTCACAACAGGACCAGTTGATAGTTCAGTTGAGAAAGAGCAAAAAATTGGAGAAGTCACTGAAGGAGAAGATAGTCAAAGAGAAACAGAGATATTCTAACCTGCTACAGAAATACAAAGAGTTACAACCAGTAGATCACCCACCAGAATTATCATTGGATACATCACAACAAGAGGAAGATGACAAACAAGAAGAGCTACAAAGTTCACAGTTACAAATACTTGATGAAGAAACAGAAACACAAACTGAACTGACTAAACTGCAACTAACAATGGAAAATGTGAACATTAGTCTTGAAAAGGTTGAAGTGATAATGAAGTATTGGAGTGAAAAGGTAATATTGCTGTACATTTGTACATATTTATCAAATCATGGATCAATGAATTACAAATCAACAGACCATGTGACTTACACATTTAACTGCTCCTGAGCACAGAACAAAATATAATATGCAAAATAATACATACATCATTTACTTTCAACAATACAATCACACAACAATACATTGTGTGCCTTAGTTGTGCATGTAGTGACAATATTTCACTTTTTCCTTGTTATATGTCTTGTTTATGTACTGCCCACAATTGCTGTGCTCAAAATTGAGCTGAGCATGTACATATCATGATGTTTAATCTGTTGATCCATGTTCCACTATACCCTGCATAACTAGTTAATTCAGCTATCATTTAGCTTTATGCATGTACTGTTTAGACTTCAAAGAGACCACAGTCACTGGTGAAGGATCAAGGAAAAGTGAAGGAGTCTAGTGAGAGAGTACCACTTCAGTCAGAGAAAGGAAGGAATATTTTAAACGTCCAACTGAAGACAATGATTTCGAATTTGTCAAATGTAGAGGTCAGTAGTATATGAACAAAGTTTCATAACTATATACAAGTACACAGAGAAATTTGGAATTTTCAACTAGAGTAGGGATCATAGTAATCGATACAAAGTATTGAAACAAGCTGGAGTAGTGCACGATATTAAATCACAGTAAAACAATAAGAAGTGTTATATCCCTACTGTGCATTATGGTATCTTGAGCAAAGTAGGGACATAACAGTTTTACTGTGATTTAATATCGTGCACTACTCCAGCTTGTTTCAGTACGTTTTATCAATGTGCAATGGTCCCTACTCTGGTTAAAAATTCCAAATTTTTCTGTGTACTTGTTTGTTTTTTTTTTTTTGTTTTTTTTGTTAATAATTATTATGACTGGTGAACCCATGCATACCACATCTGAAATGGCGCCATGCAACCCAATTATTGTCTGAAAAGTGAAGTATCCATTACGCTTCATTGTCAGCTATGTTCAACACGTTACGCAGCATTTCGAATCAAGAACTATTTGAAAAGCACCTCTGCTATCAAAATAGCCACTATGAATAATACGGACAATTTCTGTTACAAAGGGAAGCCATCACGTGCTACCTCCAAATCGACACTTTTTGCTGCTAGCAAAGATAAATGGGACACAACTGGCAAGTCCATGAAGAATGCACTGTACGTACTGCGGTATGCCAAAAGGCACCTGTCAGGCTGAAGCAACATTGAGCAGTGAAAAAATCAAGCCCGTAGCCTTAGCCGTTATCAAGTTACGCTAGTCTGAAGGCATCAGTCAGTTACTCAGTCAGTCAGTAGAAAATTTCACTAAATGAATATTTTTAAATTCTATAGCAACTTGTTGAAAGCGTTTTCGGGTTGATCTGAAAACTTGTTTGGGCGTTTCACCTAACCAATACTGCCTCATTGTCGTCAGGGAAAATTGAGGCTGGTTTTTTGGGTGATGCTATCCCGTGGGCCACGCCTACTCCATTGTGGTCCCTACTATACAGTACTATCGTACTGTATGATACATGGGAGATATCAGTAGCATAAGTCTTGTATGGTGAAACTACTAATTTCTTTTGTGTGTGGGTAAGGCACAACCCACATACAAAAGAAAAAAAAGCAGTGTGGGACCTTCAAATACTATAGTTGTATTGTATATGGCAAGCATTTATATAACAAAGATTTGTTATCACAAAGGTAGCTATCATTTACAGCATTTCAACTAAAATATCAACTAATCTATAGCCATAAGAATTAAAAAAAAACAAATACTGTTACTATACATCACTGCAGCATTTAGTACATGTAGTCCTTACATATTTGTAGTGTGGGAGGATGGTACACAAGTCTCAAATTGAGAGGAAAATGATTCTAGTCCCACTAAGGAGAAAACATCCCGATCGCCTGGCAGACTCCTGTAACTGTCTGTGCGTTAATCGGATGGCTGCAGGTTTGAGGCTGTCCAGGTCCAGTCATGGATTTTTCTCCTTTCTCCACCTTTTCAAACACACTTTATGTAACAACTTTAAACAGACTGTAGGACCAGGTGTACTACAGACCTTCAGCACTTGTGTTGTAAAGCCTTAATAAATAAATAAATAAATAAATCTTTTAAAGTATAAGACTACTTTTAGGAACATATTTTATATGTAACACTTTCACACCTCAGATCAAAGGAGCTGCCCGGGCTACATTTCGTATGTAGCCCAGCTAGCTGGGCGACATATGAAATGTAGCTGGGCTACAACTGGGCAGTGATTATATAGACGTTGATGCTGAAATCGATTGTGGGGATCGATCAACACTCATGTGATTAGGATGTACTACTTGGATTTCCCTATGAAAACCGCTCAGACGGAGAGTGTTTTGTTATCCTCGCCATCCTATGAGTTGAAAAACGTTGGGCTAAGGTGAAAACTAGTGCTAACAGCTTATTCATCGATCATTTCCATGTGTTTTCGAATACAGACATGCTCCCATCATGAAACCACCACTCTGCATGGAGTAACCACTAGTCTCTACAAGCAAGCTTACCTGTCTAGACCTTTAGTGAACTGCGTATTTTTTCCATAAACAATTCAATAGCACTGATTAAAACATTAAACTTGCGTAGTGGAAATTCTCCGTGATATCTTTAGGATATGCCCATTTATCATAACCGAACATATCCAGAATGTACTAGCTGCTGACCCATAATCGAAAATTTTAAGTATGCATATATAATATATCCAGTGGCTGCACTCATGTTGGCTTGGGTGATTGATTGCCCTGTATAGGCTATCAGCCTAATAAGTGTTACATATTAGCTGTAACACGGGGCATTCAGGTTTTGCCTGATATGTATGCTCTTTGCCCCCAGGCCTGTGGCCCTGAGGCATTAGGGCATACATATCAGGCAAAGCCCTCATGCCTGTGTTACAACTATTACATATAACACTTTAACTGCCCTATTAGGGCATTCCATTAGAGTGTATCAATGGTTTCAGTCTCACTCCATCTTTGTGAAATTACATGCTGAGGGGGCACTAGCTCCTTAACCCCTTTCTACTGTCTATGATAACCTCCACATTATGTGGGTACCCACCACCTACAATAGTACAAGTATAGGGAAAAATTAGGAATTTTAAGTTTGATTAGGGATCATAGAAAAAGCAGGGAAGCAAGGGAGGTCATCTACACCTACAGATATACTAGTGAACTTTTAATCCCTAATTCAGTCCATATAGCTACCCATAACTGAAATAGGAATTAAATGTTCACTAGTATATCTGCAGGTGTAGGCGACCTCCCTTGCTGCCCTACTTTTTTATGATCCCTAATTGAACATAATATTCCTAATTTTTTCTTATACTTGCTTGCTTACATTTTTGTAACATTATTATGACTGGTGAACCCATGCATACCACATCAAAGAAAAGAATGGCACCAGAGTTGTTTTCGTCTGAATGCGTACCCCAGCTATCAATTACTGGATTGAAGTGAAGTGGTTATTACACGTCACTTTCAGCTATGTTCAGCCTGTTACAGTGCTACAAACAAAGAACAGTAGGAGAAGCATCTCTGCAGTCAATCCTGTCACCATGAAAAATATGGTTGATTCATGTGTCCCAACTATCAATTACTGACTTGAAAATGAAGTGGCATTACGCTCTGCTTTCGCCTATTTTCAGCCTGTGACACAGCATTATACGACGGAAGCCATGCATCTCACTACCACAAATCAACACCTTGGGTAGTCAGCAAAAAGAAATGGTACACAAAGGAGGACAGAGGTAAGTCCATGATGTGTGCATTGCACGTACTGCGGTATGCCAATAGGCACATCTCGGGATGAAGTGACGTTGAACAGTGAAAACAATGAAGCCCATATCCTTAGCCATTATCAAGTTATGCATGTCTGAAGGAATCAGGCAGGCAGGTAGTTAGTTAGTCAGTAGAAAATTTGATTGAATAACATTTCAAAAACAATTTGGTAACAATCTTTTGGAGGCATTTTGTTGTAATGAAGGCGCTTTTGGGCTTGGTTATACTTAACTAATACTGCCAAGGTGCCAGGATGATATTGTGAAGTTGGTTTTTTGGGGTGATTTTTTGGCCAGAAAGACCCAAATCTCAATGATCCCTAATATACAGTACAGTAGTACTGTATGAGTCAGTAATGTGATGTATCATGTTCCACTACTCACACCATAGGAATGGTCATCATTTGTACAAATGCTACAAACTGAATTATCTGATAGTAAACTGAAAAATGATCGGTTGGAGGATGAGCTGACTCAGACACAAGCAAATGTTTTTAAATTACAAGAAGAGACCATAAAACTGCAAGAAGGGTCCAGAAAACTGGAGGAGGAGATCACAAGGAAAGAGGTAACATGCTAATATCAGAAAGCTTCAGCTACTGTGTCAATTTGTAATATAGGAAGAGAATAGAGTTGGTATGAGTCAACTCAAAGATGAACTCTCTGAGAAGAATACACAACTGATGATGAAGGAGAAGGAACTAACAAAACTCAAGGCGGACAACAAGTTGTTAGTGAAGCAGATTAGAGAATGGAAAGATAAGAGGAGAAGAGAAACAATACCTCAGGTGTGTTCCTACTAATATGATACTGTTTAATATATTAACATGTAAACTACAGGACCAGCTGGTCCACCAGAAGTTACTAGGAAGTGGTAGATATGGAGAGGTATGGAGGATCAGTTATGGTGACAAGACATATGCTGGTAAAATCATCCACAAGAACCTCCTCTCTGGACATCCTGATATCAGTGTTGACCAGATCAAACAGTTTGTGGCAGATATTGAAAACATTTATGCCGTATTTGGTTCACATGAACATCCTAACATTGAACAGTACTACACTATTACACAACCAACTCCTGATGGTTCTCCAATACTTTTATCTCAACTACTGCCTGATAATCTCAACAGTTTTACTGCTAAGATGAAAGGGAAGTTGCCCATTCATGTACAACTTGACCTGTGTCTTGACATGGCTAAAGGAGTACAATACTTACATGCCAATGGAGTGATACACAATAACCTTCATGCTGGTAATGTGCTGATCAGTCAAGATGGACAAGCAAAGATTGGTGATTATATCTGCCCACAAATTACTGAACTGAATGAGAAAACAACTCCACAATATAAAGTGTTTATGTCACCTGAACTGATCAAGAATCATGCAATCTGTTCCAGACCTTCTGATATTTATTCATTAGGAGTCCTCTTCTTACAAGCAGCTACCCAATGTCCTCCATCTCCTAGTGAGGACACTGAACTATCTGAAGTTCAACGTCACAAACATCAACTAGATGAGATCACTACCAATCCTCTACTACCAGTGATACTGCGGTGTCTAAACATCCTACCAGTCAGACCTTCCATTGATCACTTGTGTAATCGGATCAACACTGCCAAACAAAGTCCACAGAATGTAATGTCTGATACTCTACATCATGTTAAGGTAAGATCATGTTATGTGGTCTGTAGTGTACTACTCCACAAAAATGGACACTGTAGATCAGAGCTTATAATGTCCACACACTGGACAAATTACTTTACATGTCCAGACTTCATGTAAGACTGTTCATTTTATCAACAATTACTGAAACTTTGTTGTTAGAATACAGGTATATAGTACACTTTGCAAGGAAGTGACCACAAATGTACCCTTGCCAACACCCCTGTAACTACATAACAGCTGCTTTAAGATGTGTACAATATTGCCACTACAGTGTTCTTCTGGTTGTTCAATTGCATACAAAGTGCTTCAACCTTCCATATGTCAGTTTAGGAAAAACTATACAGCCAACTTTCATTTTGTGACTGGACAACAGAAATTTAGTGAAATAATACAGTTACCTTGGTTGTCAGACCATTACTACACTTGTGCTGAAAGAAATTCCATTTCACAGAAGCCTTTTGAGTTTTGACAGAAATCATTTTTAAGCTCCTTTCCACAAAACCTTTATGGCTTCATTACATAGTAGAGCTTTCATTCCATTACATGTAACTAGTTCCCCTTTGTAATGTGCACTGCTGTATAAAAGCTATCATAGAAAGATCATATGCAACGACATTCACTTTTATGGAATAGCCTTGCTCTGTTCAACAACAAATACAGTGACAGAAACCACTTACAGACATTCAGATATAAAAATTATCAAAAACCATAATTTGGTCTAATTGTCTGACTGCCTCACTGCTTGACCACATTTGCAAGGCTAGAGATCAAACAAAGCAGCACACGGTCACCATTTTACACCACAACAACAAACCCACTGGTGGGATGTACCTTTTGTGGTTCTGGCGAATGTCTATCTTCTGTGCTTTTTCTTTTATCTTCAGTTAAATATGGTTTATGCTAGAAGCTGTTTCCAAGAATGGTGAGAAATAACAGTCAATGCGGAGAAACCTTATCAACTGAAAATGCTACATCTGATTGGTACTGTATATATATTCTTGCAGTTTGCACAAGTGTTAGTATTGATACAGACTACACCCCTGCTCCATAAGGGTATTTCAAACTAATAGTATCCCTTGTAGTATCAGATAGCAGCTAAGCTCCCATAAACAATCAGAACATGCCATGTTACCTCTAATAATCACTGCTGAGGCCATGCCCCTCAATGATCTAGCTCCATAGAAAATAAGGTATTGTAGCATGTCCTTCAGCTTAATCTACTGTGTGGCTGCATGAGTAGCAAGATCAAGATACTTTAATACCGCAGTCACAGCAACAGTGTATTTTATAGTTATGCTCTAACAATGTTAACAAACTAGTGTAATAAATAATATTTAAAACAAAGTAGAGTTCCAGTGATAAAAAGTAGTGAAACAAAAGATGATGGTAAAGCTATGTCTACTATGCTTGGCATTGTTGCAATGCAGAAAAATCCCTATTTTGGCATTGAAAAGATGGTGAAAACATGCCAGTTTAGGGATATTACTGTGTTGCTACAAGTAAAGATTTTCTCTCATCTCTTGTTTCCAGTGGCATAGCCAAGGGGGGCAAAGAAATGCCCCCCCATCACCAAGTGTTTTTTAAAAACTTCTGTCACAAGCTTACCAGTAACTGACATGCATCCCAAATTACTGTTTGTGCGCTACTACATGAGTGTACACAACATTCAACTCGTTTGTGAATTGATGATTTCTTGCGTGTTACAAGCAATGAATAAAATAATGCGCTAAAAATAGGGTATGCTAGAATCCCTAGGGGTTTCCCTGTATAGACACTTGGTATGCCTTCACCAAATGAAAATATTAGACACACAATTCTATATTTAGCTTACACTACTCATGTGATAGTGCATTTTTCAAACCTAAAAGACAAATGACCCACTCAAAGTGACTTCACAAAAGTCGCAACTCAAATGATATGCGATGATGACACAAACCTACTGCCTACGAGGTGATAAAGTGTTAAATGGACTGACTTTATTTTCCCAAGTTAATCACACTGGATATTTGTACAGTACAGTGGCATGCCAGTTTCAGTTTTTTTTTGTTTTTTTTTTACTTTGTCAGTCAATCAGTCAGTCAGTCAGTCAGACAATCTGTCACAAGCTTACAAATTCTGCTAACAGGAGAGGTGTACGGTTGGGATTTTGTGTCAATACATGGTGTTTGAATTTCACTGGCTGAAGTGAGTGCACTCGTCATACTATGCCAGTGTGCTAGGAGTGCAACACAGACTGTGGCTGACATAAGTAACTGTAACACATTGTAAGTGTACTAAAATATTCATAATATAGTTCTATCAGATAATGGATTGTGGGTGAACTTGTTGGAGTACAGTTTTGGCACATGCAATGATGCTCGATGAAAATACTTTCATTGATAAGTGATAACTGGTAGCAATCAGTAATGAAATAGTTATGTAGCTAGTTACATAATACAACACCATATGTTGGCTATCCCATCATTGGGTCATTAGCCTTTTGTGCAATTATGAACAATGTTGAGTGTTTTGTGTGGGATGCCTGCCCCTCCTCCCACCACCTTCTGGCTAGCTACACCCCTGCTTGTTTTACTACTTTTTATTGCTACATTGGTGACTCCAACACTTGAAACAAACAACTGAAATGGCAGAAAGGTAAATAAGAGGACTTAAAATGTTTGGGCATATTCATTCAACTTTCAACCTTGTCCTGACATTGTGTCAAATACTTGTCTAAAAAGTTGTTTTACTGATCAACTCTGGTAGATCAAATAAATTCAAAACAGTCTAGCTGTAAAAAAAGGGCGCAGCTCCAAATAGCCATGATGTGAAATCGAAGTTGGCGGCCAAGAAATGGCTGTGATGGTAGGTGAATGGCGAAAAATTTTAGTGACGACAACTCCGGTGAATTTATACTACATACTGGTTATCAGCTTGCTTTTCTAAGCGGTTTACCTGGTAGATGTGAAAATTAATAGTTTTTTATGCACAAAACTTGATCGCATAATTGTGACACAAGTTGGGTTTTGTTTCGTATCTCCATGGTCTTTATCTCAAATAACAAAAAGGCACTTCCACGATGGTTACTTCATTTAGCAATTTTCAACTCATTCCTCCAAGGGGTTTACCCTATGGGAATGACACAAGTTCAACCTTATTTTATGCAAATAATTGGTCATATCTCCGTAAATGTTCATCGGATTCCTACCAAATTTGGTACTGAAATCTGCTTTAATGAGCCCTTTACATGTGCCAAAGCTCAACCTGATTAGAGCACACATTGGTGTTTTATAGCAGATTTTGCAAAGTGTGAGAAAAGAAGAAAAAAACAAAGAAATTAAAATGAAACTTTGGTCACTTGTAAATGGCTGAGGCAATTTTCTTCAAATTGGTACTGCATGTAGGCTCTCCTTCCTGGTAGGCACTTTTGTAGCAAATTTGGTTCCAATCAGATAAGGGATCACGGAGCTACATATGTGTGAAAATCACGTGTTCTTTCTTCCTGTCAATATACTCACGGAGTGGCGTGCTGGCTTCTTGGGCCACACGACACACTACTGTGTGTCTTGGATCATACAATGTGGTAATACTGTATATTAGAGGTTTGGGATTTTCTGGCCAAACTATCACCCAAAAACCAGCTTCACAATACCATCCTGGTATGTACCTGGCAGTATTGGTTTGGTATAACCAAGCCCAAAAGTGCCTTCAGTACCATCCTAAATGCTTTCACTCAGTAGCTACAATTTAAAAAAATATTCAATGGAATTTGCTTGCCTGCCTATCTGCCTGCCTGCCTATCTGCCTGCCTGCCTGCCTGCCTGCCTGTTGCCTTCAGACAAGTGTAACTCCATGGGCTTGATTTTTTCGCTGTTTGACATTGCTTCATCCATAGATGTACCTTTAGGCATACCACAGTATGTAAAATGCACACATCATGGACTTACCTTTGTCCTCCTTTGTGTCCCATTTCTTTTTGCTGACAGTCCAAGGTGTCGATTCACAATATACCTTGAATGTATTGGAATACAAGATGTCCAGAGTTATTCATTGATTGTTAATCATCAAGAGGAGAACCAAGAATTATGTTTATGCTTAGGGATTAGGTGTGGAGGAGGCTCAGGGGTGGATCCAGACTTTCAAAAAGAAAGGTTCTACTCTGGAACATGGAAACTACAACTTCAGTCTAAGTGCCTAGCAGCTATATTTCATAGCAAATAATTACTCTCCAGCAATGCTTCATTGTTAAATCTTACCATTTAGGCCTATAGAAATGTATCTGAAGCCTTATCGTAACTGTAATAACTTTATTAATGATGGCACCTATTCTGTATGAAGATGCAGGGGTAGCAGTTTCAACTGATCAATTTTTACAATAAAAAGAGGTAACAAGAGTGTTTTGTCACTATTAGTCTAGTATTTATTTGACTTATAAACTGATTTTGGTGTACTCAATTAGAGAAAAACTTGGTAGTAGCTCAAACTCACTACCGAATGTGTGGCAGGGCGTCTGGATTCAGTGGAATGGAATGGTGAACTGGAATGGTGGACTGGAATGGTGGAATGGACTGGAATGGTGGAATGGAACAGTACTTTGGTAATTTCAATTGGTGGTCACCTCTTTATAAAGACCACCTTCTAACAAAGACCACCTCTTTATAAAGACCGTTTTACTTTAATGTTTAAAATGCTGTTATCTTGTTGTTTTAGAGTGTATCCCCATAGAATGGTCTTATTGATCAGTTGTGCGCCACATGCCTAGAAAAATCAGAGTGATATCTGATTTGTAATACAGCAATATACCCCATGCAAAAACAGTTTGGCTGTATAAAGTGACGTCCCCATCAAACTAAAAGTAACTGACAATTAAAGGAGCTATTATTAGGGTGAGGCCAAGAAATACTGACAAATAACTTGCTATAATTTATAAAAATTTGGTCCATCATCATTCACTCATACAGTCTTGCTGCATTCCGAATTAATTCCCTGTAACTCTAATTGGCTAGTAATTTATTATTATTAGTACTTTACAGTGACCAGCACTGAAGGTCTGACAGCAACATGTGCTGCAGCCTTAGGAGTACCTAACCTAATTCAAGGACTTAGAACTAGCTGCCTTTTTTCTCCTCTATAACACCGGACTATTGAGAAAGGTACCAATTTACTAGCCAATTAGATTTACAGGGAATTAATACAGCCAGACTGCACAAGTCAATGATAAAGGACCAAGATTATTGTAAATTATACTTAGTTGCCAGTATATATTGACATTCATTTCTAGATATTAGCTCCTTTAGTTGCCAGTTGCTTTTAGTTTCATGGACACATATTTTTTTGTATAGCCAAGCTGTCTTTTGTATGGGATATTATATAGTTATACAACGGCCACGAGTGCTCTGCCTGATATAAACGCACGAGCCTGAGGGCCGTTAGGCCCGAAGGCAAGTGCGTTTATGCAGGCAGAGCACGAGTGCACGTTGTATAACTGTTATGTACCACTCACCTAATAGGTGGGGAGAGTCTCACAAGACAGCTGTAACACTTATAAAGGCCAGGTTTCTAACATCGATTGTGGGTAACCAAGCCGGACGTTGCGATGACGTTCCCCCTGCAGTACTGCAGCCACCTGAGATATTGAAAGCTAGTACGCTATGGGTTATATCACTAACCTGCATTCGCTGTTCGACTCTCATCATGTAGTGCTCAGCATGCCAGCGTGCCATATAGACTAAGCACCAGACTAATCGCCATAGTGATTCTCTCGAGTGAAAAAAAAGCAGCTAAATAGACGGTTTAAGTAAACAAAACCTAACTAATAAACGATACTAGTCTAATTCTTACTATTCACACTGGCTAAACTCGAATCTGTTGGCATGACAAAACTGGTTACCACAATCGAACGTAAAGGTTAGTATTGTCTAGAATATATTTGTTTTATTGAGTCATTGTTGAAGTGAACTACAGTTTAATCTGAGCTAAGATGGCACCAGACTAGTAAGGTGTATAAGTACGTTTATATATATGTAGACTAGAGTTGTGGCCACCCGCGTTGGGTTTTTCGATCGCCATTGGCTGCTTGTAAACATTATACGTATTGGTGATGTTATGGCCCACAATCGACCTTTACATGTCAGGCTATAAAAAAATTCGAGTGATCTGTGAAGCGTCTTTCCACCTATTAGGTGAGGTGTCGTAGTGGTCTTCGCCACCAGCACTTGTGCTATGCTGCACAAAACCGCAGCCAGTGCAATATCTGTATATTGCACTGCGGTCGGTGCATTATAACTTATAATGCACTCGTTGTGGTCTACAAAACCGCAACCAGTGCATTATAAGTTATAATGCACTCGCTGCGGTCTGCAGCAGTGCAATATACAAATTATGGCACTGGCGGTGCCTTTGAACTGCCCATGCAGAGTGGTACATATAGCTATTACTGTATTGTATCATAAATCAGATATCACTGGCTTTTCTAGGGGACATAACATGTGGCACACGATTCATCAATAAGACTGTCTTATAGGGCTCTAAAACAACAATTCAGATATTAAAGTAAAATGGTCTTTGTAAAGAGGTGGTCTTTGTTAGAAGGTGGTCTTTTAAAAGAGGTGACCACTAATTGAAATTACCTAAGTACCATTCCATTGCATTCCATTCCACTGAATCCAGACGCCCTGTGTGGCAGGACTAAATTGAAGGGGCTTTACCTTATATGTCAAGCCATACAAGTGCTAAAGTTACACAAGTATAAGAAATTATTTTATATGGTTTAACATCTCAGGCAAGCCACAGACTCCAATATTTTTAGCTTGCAGGCTAATTTGGGAAAATTGGGCAAGCCCAAGACTTTGCTGGGGAGTGCAAAATCTCTCAGACAAAAGAGGCAGTGCCACTGTTAATATCTGTTTGGTTTGCTGCATCTGAGAGATGGCTATACCAATCAGCATTACAGTTATTCTTCAAGCAGTATTACTGCACCCAATTTCCCCCAAACTAAAGATTCTGTAACCACTGGGTGTATCCACAATGCATGTGCAATTATATAAAGTAAAACTAGCACACAATGTGTAGCAATTTCATATTCTTCAGCAATAACTACTGTAGTATACTGTCACTATAACTATGGAGTTGCAACCAAAGTGCTCGACAGCGTGCAGCAATGCATATATAACACTGTGACCTTCGATAGCAGCAACTGCACAGCATGCAGCGAGAAGAAATACTGGCAAACACAGTGGCAGCAACTATACAATCTGAACAACTGTATGGCATACAGCAAATGCATACATAACACTGTGGCATACACAGTGGCCGCAACTGTACAACATGGGCAATGGCACGTGGAAACACAGAACCCTGGCATACAAAATGGCAGCCACAGTACAACTACAGCATATGGCAACACATAACACTGTGGCATACACTGTGGCATACACTGTGGCATACACAGTGGCATACACAGTGGCGGCGACAACACACAACACTATGGCATACACAGTGGCAGTAACTGTATAACATGGGCAATGGCACGTGGAAACACAGAACCCTGGCATACAAAATGGCAGCCACAGTACAACTACAGCATACGGCAACACATAACACTGTGGCATACACAGTGGCAGTAACTGTACAACATGAGCAACTGTATGACACGCGGCAACCCAGAACATTGGCATGCACAATGGCAGCAACTGTACGACATGCAGCACTGTGGCTGGAACTGTACAACATGAAGCAACTGTATGGCATGCAGCAACACGGTGGCAGTGACACATAACATTGTGGCATATGCAGTAGCAGCAGCTGTACGGCACACGACAATGAAGAATGCTGGCATATAAAATGGCAGTGACTGTACAACATGAAGAAAACTGTATGGCATGTTGCAATGCAGAAAACTGGAATATACAGTAGCAGCAACTGTACAACATGAAGAACTGTATGGCATGTGGCCACTCATGGCATACACAGTGGCAGCAACTGTACAACATGGGCAACTGTACAGCACATGGCAACACAGAACACTAGCACACAAAATGGCAGCAACTGTACAACATGAAGCAACTGAACAGCATGCATTAGCACATAACACTGTGGCATACAGTGGCAGCAACTGTACGGCACGTGGTAACACGGAACACTGGCATACACAATGGTAGCAACTGTGCAACATGAACGACTGTACGGCATACGGCAACACATAACACTGTGGCATACACAGTGGCAGCAACTGTACAACATAGGCTACTGTACGGAACGTGGCAACACAGAACACTGGCATACAAAATGGTGTCAACTGTGCAACATGAAGCAACTTCATGGCGTGCAGCAATGCATAACCACCGTGGCATACACAGTGGCAGTAACTCACTGTGCAACATGGGCAACTGTACAGCATGTGGCAACACAGAACACTGGCACACAAAATGGCAGCAACTGTACAATATGAAGCAACTATTCAATATGAAGCAACTGTACAGCATGCAGCAACACAAAACACTGTGGCATACACTGTATCAGAAACTGTACAGCATGAGCCACTGTACAGCATGTTAACACTGGAATTTACAGTAGAGCTAGAGGTGTACTGATATAAGAAAACTAAACCGATCCGATACCGATATGATATGGATTAATCATTTTGAAACCGATACGATACCGATCCGATATACCGATATAACTAAGTGTAGCTATTTATATTTGAGGAATCACATATGCCATGTTCAACTTTATTGTAACTACTGAAGAAACTACTGAAGAAACAGTCTTAAGATTATTGGCTATGCTTGGTTACCCATGGTGGTGTGGCCTCTATTGATAGCTCAGACTATAAGGCACCCACAAATATTTTAAAACATGCCCCTGCCAAGATTAGTCCGGATTACTCCGCATTTTAATGGCTTATAGAGATGGCTGGTTGTTTTATGCTGTGCTCTTGGTTCATCTTTTTGCTGTTTCCCCAGGCTCATCACTATGAGTGTTTGCTGTATGATTGGTAAGCTTTGTGACAACAAAACAGTAATTATCCACGCACTTAGATGGCTTCGTGTAGCATGCTAGCTGCTTTGAGACAAGGAAGATAACTACTGTTTCCCGCCCTTGTTAGCTAAGTATAGGGTTTATAATGTGGCTTGATCATTGGACAGTGCCCTCAAGATAGTTCAGTTGTATATCGGCGTATCGTATCGGTTTTTAGCAGCAATATCGGCTCCCACCGATATAGTAGAAATGTCTATATCGGCCACCGATACTATATGTATCGGTACACCTCTAATTTACAGTGGTGGCAACTGAACCATATGAAGCAACTCTATGGCATGTGGCAACACAACACTATGCAGTACACAATGGCAGGAATGAAACGACATGAAGTAACTGTGGCAACACAGAACACTGTGGGTACGGGTGTACACAGTGGCAGTTACTGCAACACATACAACATGAAGTGACATGTGATAAACCAAAGCATACAAGCGGCAGTATAATGTAATAAGGAATGTAAAACAACATTGGGAGAGAATGTAGTTACAAAATAACTCAATGGAATTGCAAGCAGTTACATGCCTATAGCAACATGGCAGTAGTAAGACTATAGCAGCAATAACAGCAAGGCAGCAGTAACACATTAAAAGTAACATGACAGCTATGACAATATGGTATGGAGTACATCGAAGGACTATACTTACCTTGCGGTATCTCAGAATATTGGTGTCTCAATGCCAATAACATATTAAACAAGCAATGGCAGCAGCAACATATAGAGACAGCAGTGTGACATTCATAGTGGTACTGAGGCACAAGAAGCATGCAAAAAACAGTACAAAATGCAATACAAACAATGGTGGCGATATGTTAGACAAGCATTTAACATATCTGTGGCAGTGTTATGGATAGAACAGTGACAACAACAACACTATAAGATGCAACATAAACAGTGGCAGCAACATAATTATTTGGCAGCACCAACATGCGTGTAAAGACAGTACTGTGATAATTATGCATAGTGGCACTGAGCATGCAAAAAAACAGTACAATGCTAATAGCACGGCATATTCAACAAAGCAACAGAACTATGGTATGCATATAATTATAGTGGCACTACAGTATAAGCAGTGGCACCATGCAATAACTGAAGTACAACCATGATGGCAACATACAAACAAAGCAATTAGAACACTAGCAACTGCAAAATACATGCAAACAAGCCATGACAAATGACACTGGCAGCTACAGTATGTGCAACCAATAGCAGCAGCAGCAGCAGCAGCAGCAGCAGCAGCAGCAGCAGCAGCAGCAGCAGCAGCAGCAGCAGCAGCAGCAGCAGCAGCAGCAGCAGCAGCAGCAGCAGCAGCAGCAGCAGCAGCAGCAGCAGCAGCAGCAGCAGCAGCAGCAGCAGCAGCAGCAGCAGCAGCAGCAGCAGCAGCAGCAGCAGCAGCAGCAGCAGCAGCAGCAGCAGCAGCAGCAGCAGCAGCAGCAGCAGCAGCAGCAGCAGCAGCAGCAGCAGCAGCAGCAGCAGCAGCAGCAGCAGCAGCAGCAGCATACAGCACATGAAATGGTAGTATGACCGCATGATGTTGATAGATGCTGGCAATCTAGTGATGCAGTTGCAGAGGAGCTTTGATGGGGGCAGAGACACGACTAACTCTGGAAGGCTTAGATGATGGCTAATGATGGGGTGTGGTCAACAGCCCTAGTCTGTTGTGGAGGACAATTAACAATTGGCTGAAAGGTGTGGTTGCTGGCAATAGACTGTAGGGGAGTGGCAATGGTCAACTGAAGGAGGGTGGTTAACACAATCAATGACTGCAGAGAAGTGATGATGATTGTTGTCACATGCTATAGCATGTTGACAGTGTCTAGACAAAGGCTAGTGGAGCAAGCAGTCTGCTGATTGGTATGGTGGTATACAATAATTAAGGCTACTAGCAGTGATAGCTGGCCTGAATCTAGAGTTGATGATAGCGACACAGTCATTGAGTTGGCCGAGTTGGTGGGTGACAAAGTTGCTTGCAATACTATGATGCAACTTTGCATACGAGCTGGAGCAGGCAATGTATAGGGAGCTGACACATGTGTGATAGTAGGTGAGTCAGATGAAACTTGGCTCTGCCATACGGTGTTGCAACATAGAGGCAGCAAACCTTTTTACAGTATTGATGAGGGTAGTGACAATCAGCCTACAGTTAAGTGAGATGCTGGGTCAAGTACTGGGCTGTGTTGATGGGTTCCTCTGTAGATGGTCCGCAGGCAGTTTTCAACATTGTAACTGGCCAGGGTCGGAATCACTAGGAAGCACGAGATCAAATGCAGCAAGTATAGTAGTGATGCAGAGAACTTGCTATAAGCAGAATTGCATCGAAATACTGTTGTGAGTCTCAACATGATACACAGGACTAGCCGATACACAAGGTTTGACAAAGTACTAGCTGATACACAAGGCTTGCTGATGGCAAAGTACTAGCTGATACATACATAGGACTTGCTGCTACACAAAGCTTGCTATTACAGGTGCTAGATGATACAAAGTGTTAGCTGATACACAGGACTTGCTGATATACAAGACATGGTGATACAAACACCCTGAAACACTCCAATCACTACAACTAGCTACCATGAGGCAGACTGAACACTAGGTGCCAATACAAGGAGTAGACTGACAGGTGCTACAAGTTGTGGCTTATGATAGTGTGAAACTGCTATCCCATAGCATGCAAAGAGGTGATGCAATGCTTTGTTAGCACATTCCAGATGGGTTGGGCCTGTTTGCATGTGATTGCATCATGCACTCCAATAGTGCCTGTTCTGTTAACTTCAATTTACAAGTAAATTTGACAGTAATCAGACAGGTTGCTAAGCCAAGTAGAAGATTGTAATGGCCTGCACTGAGCGCTTGGAAATATCAGCAGCACTAGCCCATTGTAGGCAGTTAATTAAATGAACAGACTTGTTTACTACAAGTTCTTGTTAGTGCTACAATCATGACAACATTACAAGTTTGTACCAGCTACTAGAGCCTAGCTGGCTGAAGTGGCTGTTAGCAATTCCTACAGGATATATAAAGCTTATAAAAAGCAGTTCTTTTGCTAGCAAATGATGATGTGAACAGCAGGGGAGATACCTTATAAAGACAGTACACAGTTATCCTATTACCATCACTTTAATTTGTATACAATTATCTGTTAGAAGATCATTACAAGTTTGTAATGAAACGCAACAATTTATTACCGTAACACCAAGAACATTATTTATGGGAAGTAAAATTAGAACTTGTGTGGCTAGGCTCACTATTTCTTTAAATTTCAAGTATGACAGAATGTATAACTTTGTACTATTCTGTGAAATGAAGACAGATCATAAACTTGATGGTACTTTCACATTATCTAAAACGGTTTGTTTCACACAAAACAGTACTTGTAACATAAAGTGATGAACGGCAACATCATCTTCACCAAAATTCCACTTAGTTTCTTATTATTCACAAATCCATGTTGTAGTCATGTGATCTTTTGTATACTGAATAAATTACTATCACATGCTGAGCCTAATGGCATTTAGTTTAATGTTGTAGGATGAAGCACGATGGACATCAAAATAGTGAGTGTAGAGTAATGGCAGACAATTACACTTTTTTGGGTGGTTTAGTGGTGGAGATGTTCTTTGAAAAAAAAAGTGACGATTATTAAGATTTTGTCAGGAAATGTATTGGTGTTTGCAAAATTTCTCTTATGTTAACATATGCAAAGTTATAAGGGTTTACACAAGTCCATATGCTGGCATCCAATACAATATTTGACTCTGAAAGGGCTAACCATCATTCCACAGCCAAGTTGTAACTGTAAAAAGTATATAAATTATATGCACAGGTAAAAAAGCAAACTAGTAGTACGCACCAGTTAAAGTACAGTGTAGTTTACTAGTGTTGATATTAAAGTGTTACATGGTACACCATACAACCTACCGATCAATAGCATTAACTGCTATTAGTTACAACATATGACTGAGACTTACTTAAATAACACTAATAAATTTATTGCATTGACAAACATAAACAAACTACTCTAATATAACAGTCACATTGACTAGAGTACACAAACTACTCTAATAAAACAGTCACATTGACTAGCGTACACAAACTACTCTAATAAAGCAGTCACATTGACTAGAGTACACAAACTACTCTAATAAAGCAGTCACATTGACTAGAGTACACAAACTACTCTAATAAAGTAGTCACATTGACTAGAGTACACAAACTACTCTAATAAAGTAGTCACATTGACTAGCATACACAAACTACTCTAATAAAGTAGTCACATTGACTAGCATACACAAACTACTCTAATAAAGTAGTCACATTGACTAGGGTACACAAACTACTCTAATAAAGCAGTCACATTAACTAGTGTACACAAACCACTCTAATAAAGTAGTCACATTGACTAGTGTACACAAACTACTCTAATAAAGTAGTTACATTGACTAGTGTACACAAACTACTCTAATAAAGCAGTCACATTGACTAGCATACACAAACTACTCTAATAAAGCAGTCACATTGACTAGCGTACACAAACTACTCTAATAAAGCAGTCACATTGACTAGAGTACACAAACTACTCTAATAAAGCAGTCACATTGACTAGAGTACACAAACTACTCTAATAAAGTAGTCACATTGACTAGGGTACACAAACTACTCTAATAAAGCAGTCACATTGACTAGCATACACAAACTACTCTAATAAAGCAGTCACATTGACTAGAGTACACAAACTACTCTAATAAAGCAGTCACATTGACTAGCATACACAAACTACTCTAATAAAGTAGTCACATTGACTAGGGTACACAAACTACTCTAATAAAGCAGTCACATTGACTAGCATACATTAACTACTCTAATAAAGCAGTCACATTGACTAGCATACACAAACTACTCTAATAAAGTAGTCACATTGACTAGTGTACACAAACTACTCTAATAAAGTAGTCACATTGACTAGCATACACAAACTACTCTAATAAAGCAGTCACATTGACTAGGGTACACAAACTACTCTAATAAAGTAGTCACATTGACTAGTGTACACAAACTACTCCATGTCCACAAGCGTTACATTGAAACAGCCACCAGTGTATAGAAATAAAGTATATATGTGACCGGCTGAGCAAAAACCGGCCATTTTTTTACATTCCTTGAATTCCATTTTATTGCATCTCTGTAATCTATAGTAACAAAAGAGTGGACAGCCAGCTTTTATGATGAATGATCTTGCACTTGACAGATTTGCACAGCAACAATGCAGGAATAAATTACAGGTGCTTAGATAATTGATCATAACTCATAATGAAACAAGCTACAAAGATGGGACTTGGCTCAATCTGTGCACCATGAGCTGGCAAATCAATCAAGGTATAGTGCTTTCCTTGTACTCCTCCATGTTGACAAAGACGAAGGCCATTCCAACTAAGAAGTGACAATGGTGAATGTTATTTTTACCGCATCGTAAATAAACACCCATAACTCATGTATCCTTTGCTGTGCAAACGTAAAACAAAGATTTGTTTACTCTCCATAAACAGATGAATTCAGTGGTGTATAGGTTTTATTAAATTTCAGTGCATATAAAAGCGATTAAAAGCATGTGTAAATTTTTTATGTGGCATTTCGCGAAAATGGCCGGTTTTCACTCAGCGAGTCATAAATCTTTTAGATAGATAAGATTTGCTCTGAAATATTATTGATACTACTGTAGAAATTTCTGGTAACTACTAAACCTAATTCAAAAAAACAGCACAGCTATGATAACAGTAAATTGCTAATGTTAAAAGATGATATCAAAGGTGCCAGTTAACAAATTCCTGCAATGATGTTAGTCAATAAGTCTTTTTCCTGTACTACTAGCATGTGACCTCCATGTGTTGTGTGTAGTGTTACTGGGGATGTGGTTGTTACTTGGTAACACAAACAGGTTTGATAAAAACCTGTTAGACTAGTTATCTTCCAAGTTACTATATCTTTGTAATGAGATGAATTTTATAAATCCAATTATTTACCACAAAATACATTATACTCAGTAGGGATGGGTGGTTTCCCCAGGAAACTGCCTTTATCACAACAGTAATATAAACCTGTTAACTTTATTTCATTAAAAACTGCTCCATTTCAGTCAAAGAATTTCCTCAGGATATTATTACAATACCACAAAAAAAATTAATCCCACAATCAATCCTAAGAAATGTGTCTATATTATGGTAGAGAGAGATAGTAAAATCCATCAAAGAAATCTGATGATTTCTAACAAGATATACCTAACAATGTAACATCAGATATACACACTAGTATAAATCATGTTAACATGTACTAGTGTAATATGTGATATAAACAATGACTTTTCCCTTTGATCTGAGGTGTGAAAGTGGTACAGTAAACATTACCACAAACACAAAAAATGTAAATCACATTTCCATGGCAACCATTAAATATGATATAATACAAACTCACATTATTGTAGACTTCATTGTGATGTAATCCATTTCTGTAGGAGTTTCCAGAATTGGGACTTTCCCTAAAAAGTAAAAAATACAAGATGAAGTGGATCAAATGTCAGGACCTTCCAGTACCAATGAGGTTGGCATATGGTACTGTCATCAATGACATACTCTATATTGGTGGAGGGGACTGCCCAGATCATAATGATGAGTATTATGTGTTTGCCTACAACCTGAGGGAGAACAAGTGGACTAAACTACCAGCTGCTCTCCCACAATGTTACGGAGTTGTTGTCAACATCAATGATGTGTTAACTGTGATTGGTGGGAGGGACTATAATACTGGCAGGCCAACTAATAAAGTACTAACACTAGAAGAAGATAAATGGACTACCTTATATGGTGATATGAAATGTGCAAGGAACAGACCTTTAGTAGTACCATACCACCAGTATACTATTGTAGCTGGTGGTCAAGATGAAGATGGTATAGCACAAGATAGTATAGAATATTTTAATACTAACACTAATCAATGGACCAAAACTAAAACATGTCTCCCCAAACCAATGTGTGCCATTAGTGCTACTACCTGCAACAACTCCATAACCATCACAGGATATAGTGGTGCAGATAACAGTCGTTACAAGACAACATACATTACTACTATAGATAGTATAGTACAATCTCATGATGATAACAACAAATGGAGTGAACTATGCCAAACACCATATTGGAACACTACCATTGTCCCCCACACCACACCTCCTGTTATTGTAGGGGGAAGTGATAGACAACACAAGACACAAGACAACATCATGTTATATGATGATACTAGTAACAGTTGGAGGACAGTAGGATCCCTCCCCATCAGATGTGCCCTAACAACAGTAGTTACTATAAATAACAACATCATTATTGTTGGAGGATGTAGTGATAATAGGAATATAGAGACTACTAGAGCTACCAGCCTCACCAGTGTGATGATTGGACAGTTGGATAGAGTATAAATAAATATTTGAATTATTATTATTCAGTTGTTGATTATTTGATAATTATAATATACCAATACAATAGTATTGTGTGTACTTTTTAAATAATATTTCTCAACTTTACACTAACACCTTCACAATAGCTTGTAGTGTATTTGTATAATTAGTAAGTGACAAATTGTACAAAAATTAAAAATTGTTCATTTTGTGATACAACTGTAAAACTACCAAACTATCTGTGGAAATTGAGTATGGGTATATTAAATGATTAGAGATGACACATCAAAATCATATATTGCCTTAGGGTATTATTGGTAACTTTAAATCTAGCTGGTCCGGAAGCCATACAAGTACATACAAAAATTGTTTCCCACTTACACAACATATCAATTTATTACATGTGCTATCGAAGCTAAATATGGTAAAAACTGGTTTAGTTATTCTTCTGAAGGTACTAATAATAGTACAGGCATAATCCACTAAAACTAATATGTCACACATCTATGGCTTCATCTAGTATGCTCAAGATTACAACCTACTGAGCAATGTTTGAATAAGCGTCACTCATTTTGGTAATTGAATTGATCACAGAATATTCCATATAGTATTCAAGTAGAGATTTCCAACTAAATTAAATAATTAACATTCCATACATTCATTGGTATGACAAATATTGTGCATTGCTTTAGAGTCATTTTAGTGCAAACCCCACCTCAATCAGTGGTTCCTACCAAAAGATATAAGGAAAAGAAGTTGACAGTGTGATGATTTTTGTGTACAGCATTTTCAGTGCTTTTTATGTATATTGCATGGCACCAAACATAACGTTCAAAGTGTCATAAATCTAGATAGGAAACTAATAACGACATGAAATTTTCACCACATATCTATTTTATGAAGAACAGCATATGAACTAAGTAAAACCTATCAAAAGTGACCACTCCTTTGTAGACTGACCACTCAGAATATTACATGAATAAAGCAAGTGATTCACAGATAAAACTGTGTGTATTGTGTACCTAATACATTTTCAGGGATAACTAACTAGAAAAATTAGTAATATTTTATAACATGGCAAGTACTGGCATCACAAGTCACAATTAACACATACTTCGGAAACATGACAATCAATAACACAATGTAAAGCAACATTATTTTTAAAATAGATTTGTTTGGACACTGCTCAGCTTTATTTGTCACATTGTAAGCACTAAGGATGATAATTATTATATAACACAATGACATCACTATACCACGAAGATACTACGAAGAGAAATTATAAATAGTTGCTGATCAAAATTACAATCACTGAAGCTGCTATAAAATGGATCAAAACAGCAGTAAATACACCAGAATATAACAACAGGTAAGTGTCAAGCCATGTAAGGTTGGTATCACATGCCAGTCTCCACTTTTGAAAAGATTATGCTCAACCTTGAACCTTATTTTGCAATTCCGCGCAAGACAACAAACTGCTCACCTTCAAACTATACTTGCATCGATGCAGGAGGATGCCTTGAAGCCCAGGGTGATTGTAATGCTGAATTCTGAGCAGTGCTAGATGACGATTTACCTTTAAAAGGGCCATATTTCCATCGTAATCCAACATCAGTCGTCCTCCAATCAAAAAACACATGGCAAAATCGAAATCAGCATATACGGTTTGCCCAGAACCACTTTCTTCGTCCTCATCAGCAGCAGATTCACGCGGAAACACTCGGAAACTTCGGCTATCACAGGTGCCACATTCTTCCAATCAAGACTCACGGTAGTGAGTCGCGCGGCCAGTAAAGCAGAAACGCGCGCCGCAGACAATAAATGACGCGACCACTACGTGAGGATTTTACAGGAACGAACGTTGTCAAATTCGGCCTTCCTGTAACTCACCCGCCACTTACGCTATCCCTCTGAAACTCTAGGGTTGAACTCATCGTGTCACTAGTAACTACCACACAAGCAGTGAAGCAAATCCATGCCGATTGTTTCGTGATCGAGATTGCCGACATCAAAGGGGAAGTTTCATTTTTTTTTTTTTTTTAATTTTTTTTTTTTTTATCGCATGCGGTTAGACGCAACCGCATGTGTATGCCTTGCGTTCCTTTGTGCATTCCAAACATTGATTGCCCTGCTATCGCTTCAGTATTCACTCAATCGCCTCAAGATTCACATCATCGATTTCACCATACATGATTACCCTACAGTCTTAACTTCAGCACCAAACGAAGTTTCAGTCGTCCTCAGTCGACCTAGAGGCCAAATACAAATCCCAGATTGTTGTTTTCCGCAATACTCGCTTGGCATGTAGGGCAATGTATCTTTAAACTGTTCTAAAAGTTTCGTTCAGATTGAAACATTTGTTTTCGAGAATGGCTAGTTTGAAATTTGAATTTAGTCGCCCCCACGTAATTTGCTCTCTAAGAATTTTACTCGGAATTTAAAGAATGACGCAAAGCACAACTGCGGTCACTGGGTATTGATGAACTGGCGCTCTATGTAGTTAATCAGTGCATATAGCCACAAAGAAGTGTGCTGCCATAGATTATAGTCCACAGATATAATCTATGGTGCTACATACCATCGTTCGTTTTTAAATTTGAATTTAGTTGCCCCCACCATGACGTAATTTGTCCCTCTAAGGGCGCGGCTTAAAGAATGACACAGAGTACAACTGTGGTTACCAGTTGTTGACACAAGCTGCGAGTAATTAGCACATGTAGCTAGCCAATTGTCACCATGCATTATTGCATTTTACAGCACCCCCACACAAAAATTACACATGTAATTACAACATACAGAGGACACATGAATACCAAACACTTTTCACAACAATAATGTAAGAATTGTACAATAATGACTGTAATATAACTGCTACGAAAATGTTTTCCAGTGGCCCGCCATGGTAGCAAGTCTCACATGACGGCATGTATATTCATCCAAACACAATGGGAGTAGCTAACAGGTAAGTATGATGACAAGTTGATATGACTCCATTTGTAGAATCCAGATGAGTGGGTGTTGCTCCAGTATGTCTAAACAGTTAACAAACATTCCTGTTATAAATATGTGCTAGAGTTGCAATATAATAGTATAGTATTTAAATGCAACAATACATAGTCTCCATTGCATCACTATCAAACGACACTAAGTGGAGGATATTGTTGCATCTCTAGTATGTACACTTTATCAGTACAACCTGTCTTAATGGCCACCAGTATAGAAAGACAACCTCTCTTGAAAAGCCAATTCCAATTGAGAATTTATACACTGTTACCTGTTTATTGAGTGAAGGTGGCAATAAACAAGTTCCACCGTAATTTATACACGTGATGTGATCCTGTATATTCTGTCAGTGGATGAGATCCACTTGGCCAGGACAAAATGTGACTCAAATGTCCTGGATGATCCATACTCAACCCACTTATGACCCAGTGGCACAATGGAACTGAGTATAGAGAATACAATTATATTTATTTCTAAGATGTGTGGATGTGTGGACACATTACAACACATTACATGTACATACAAGACATGCTACGTACTGTTTTAGCAATTCAAGTCACCAAATTATGTACGGACCAGTCAACAATGCTTCATAGTGCCCATCAGTAAACCTGAAGAAAAGTTACGAAAAATAAAAATTCACATAAGTACAATGAAGCCTCATTAATATGGCCAGCTGTGGAACCAAAAAATTTGGCCTGAATAACAAGGTGGCCTTATTAATGAGGTCATAAAGTACTGCTTAGCTATATTTGGGATCTACTAGAGGTGGCCAATATAATGAGGTGGTCTTATTAAAGAGGTGGCCACTAAGTGAGGTTTCACTGTACATACAGTTCACAATCACAATGGTGAACAATATTAATGGTTAACAATATACACTGAAACCTGCAGGTCACTTCTTGTGGAAGATTGCTCTCTACACTAAATGACACATTCAGAGATTGTATTTAGATAGATGATACAGTAACACATTGTGACTTCAATACTCGTGATGTGTCAATGCTAGGCAGCAACCATATACATGGCACTGCCAATGCACAACATCACACTTGCTCGCACACACAATTTTGCTCAAGATTTTACAAATTGATAATTAAGAGGTGTGGAAACTAGCTGTTTGCTCAAAAGACTGTGTGGCAGCTGTTTTCCTTCTGTACAAGTGGCCACCAAGACAGGTCCACTGTGGATGAAAGCCAGGCATTAGATATTTGGTATTTTATGTGTTGAAGGCATTCCAGGGCTTCCGGTAGTCTCAAATCTCACCACAGTTTACCTCAGGCAGTGTTGTGGTCACCACTAAACCACCGGAATGCTGTGCTATGTTCATCTTATGCTTGGCTACTGTATTGTAGAACTGAAATGGATACTCTGAAAAATATATCCTATGGATAATGACTTCATCACTTTCTTCATCAGGAGCTTATAAGGACCAATAGTGAAACTTTTACACTTTGGGCTGACAGCCAACTGCCTAAGTCTTAAGCAGTGCCTTTGGTGCTCTAACAGATTGGCTGCCCCTTGCTGCCAGCACTCACTGTCTCATACGCTGTCACACACTAAATCCATCTCTATTAAGATACTAAGATATACAAACGCTACAACCTCTAAATATAGCAGTAAATTTTTTTACCCTGGTCCAATGTCTCGTAATAATTGTGAGAGACTCTACTGTGACAAATACATGTTTATCATGATATGTACTAATCGCCTTTTTACAATTAAGTTTTACAACACAAATACATGTATAGTTAAACTCACCAATTGTGACTAAATCCCTTCAACACGAAAAGACAAGTAATGAGACAACCTTGGAGACAACAGCCTCACAAGCCTATTCTTGTGCGCTTATTTAGTAGTAATAAAAATTTTAAAGGCGTTTATTTACAACAGGACATAATTACGCGCCCTTCTATTGTCTCTGTACATACTTGCCTTTTCTTTACTATTCTCATTTCATTTCACAAGATCTCTTGGCAGGGGCGTAGCTTCTTCACTTGAATCAGTCAATGCTTGAAGTAGATCGAGATACTCTAATAGAACAGTCACATTTCTACAAGTGCCATATTTTTATATTGTAAAGTCTGTAAGTAGCTAGTAATTTAAACTATAGAATCCGATGCTAAGCAGAAGTTGTAAGTATGCTAAATATTGATTGCTGTGTTACAGCTGTTTTGTGACTGCTCTAATAGAGTATCTTGATCGTTTTAATGCAGTACAAGATGAAAGGCAAAGTGTTATTAAGGGTTTACTAGTTAAAATGGGTGGTAGTTGACTGCAGTTGCATGCCACTAACAGGGCCGTCCAGAGAAATTAGAGAGCCCAGGGAAAAGAGTTAAAGAGGGGCCAGGGGCAAGGAAGAGTCTAGATCCTGACTGCTCTATTAGAGTATATCGATCTTTCTTTAAACAGGTATTCAAGGGGCCCCTTTCGGGCTGGGGCAGGTGGAAAAATACCCCAGTTGCCCCCCCCCCCCCCCCCCCCATGTGGGCGGCCCTGGCCACTAAAATTACAGTTATATTTTAATATTCTGTCATTGTAATCTGGGGTTTCTGTCAAAACCATGGAAACTCACTTACTGTTATCAACAGTGCATTGCTTATTCTAACAAAAAGTATTGAAATCCCATCCAAAAACAGCTTATAGCTGTAAAAAAAGTGCGCGTCCAAGTAAAGCAGAGTTAACTGCGACAAAAAGTAATGATATCATAATGCGGCCATGTGCGAGGTGTGCAAGTTGTAAAATTAATATTAGCTAATCAGATAATACAATGTTATTGTTAAAGTGTTAATGAGAACTATGTGATGCTGCTATTTTTAAGTGTGTGAGCATCTTCATAAATGCCACACAAATTTAATTCTCAATAAAGCAATGTGTATAGATTCCCTGATAGCAATAAATAGTTTGAGTTTGGCCGTCTTTCCTGTATACGGCAATGCTACGAACAAAGGAAAGGTGGCCAAACTCAAACTATTTATTGCTATCAGAGAATCTATACACATTGCTTTATTGAGAATTAAATTTGTGTGGCATTTATGAAGATGCTCACACACTTAAAAATAGCAGCATCACATAGTTCTCATTAACACTTTAACAATAACATTGTATTATCTGATTAGCTAATATTAATTTTACAACTTGCACACCTCGCACATGGCCGCATTATGATATCATTACTTTTTGTCGCAGTTAACTCTGCTTTACTTGGACGCGCACTTTTTTTACAGCTATAAGCTGTTTTTGGATGGGATTAGAATTACGTACGCAATTATTTGTATGGACTCCCTATGGGGATTTTTATTTCTCAAAGTTTGATTTGCTGTATTTCAATAAATACCTCATGGATTTTAATCCAGTAAAGTGCATTACAAAGTACGAAGCATTGGCTACCATTTCCTGGAACGGCAGCTTGTGAAACATTTATTGAAGGTGTATAATTTAAGTAGCAAAAATATGTGTGAAAAATTGGTAGGTTGGAAATCGCTAATTCAAGCCAGTACAATGATTGTACAGTACATGCCTATATATTAGGGCTGGGACGAATATTGAAATTTATCTTCGAATACTTGCTAATAAAATGTTCGAACATTCGAAGTTTCGGTGTTAGCTTTCAAGTTACAGGTTTTCTTGTATTTATGCACATCCTTCTTAGGTTTTATCTTTCTAAACCTATTTAATAAGTTTGTAAGCATTTGTAAAGTGCAAAGCAGCAGTACTGAATGACACGATCGATCGATTGCAAATGGGCGTGTCCGCTATACTACAATCGTGCACAGGTAAACACCGAGAAATGGCTAAAAGTGCACTTTCCATGCATTATCTATCACTTTATAAGGTGTTTTAAGGCTGCAACTATGGTAGCAAGCTGAACTGCGATGGTTTAAAAGTGGGCGTGGCACATGAAGATCAATCGCGAAGAGACGAACATTGATCACACAAGAGGAATAAGCAGCTGCAATAACGATAACCACGTTTATTTGTAATTCTTTCGTATACTATGAGTGCATTACAAAGCTTCGAAGGATACTTTTATAATTCGAAATTTACTTAACCTTCGAACCCACGAAGCATCGTCCCAGCCCTACTATATATGGTGTTACAACAATGTTTATAGACTAATAAATGGAATGTGGTTATCTGACTAGTTAAATGATGTAATTAATGAACTACTTGAGGCTCAAACATTAGTATATGTGACTGTATCTGGTAAAACTGGTTTATCATCAGTTTGAGTTTGTATGAACACAGAGCTACATGAATACACTATCAAATTTCACTGTCAAAATCATCCAGGCTTGAGTGATGACTGCTTTTCCATCATCAAATAAATATATAAAAGGTATACATACAGTATAGCATTATGTATAAAAAGAATCATACAATATAATGGCATAATATTTTGTGTTAGCTGTTCATTTCTTCTTTAGTGCTGCTTTGATCTGAAATAAAAATATTTGTATAAATACAATATATGTACAGAATACACACGGTGTGACATAACTAAGTAAAAACAGAAGATGTGCATGTGTATTTGATGGACCTCTATATTATTTTTAAAATAATTTCTGAACTTTGCTGTATTGATGGTCATAACCCAAAACACACACTTGTAAAACAATGTGATAGCTGTACAAACTTTCCATCACTCAATAGACTGTAGCTATCCTTCCTCAGTTGTTCTCATCATCCTGTCCTACTACTAAATGAATTCTGAATAGGGCTGGGACTATTCATTTGATTCCTTACTGTTTGTATGCCTAAAAGTATTCAAATCTTTTTTTGTTGGTTGCCTCTGTTTCATATACTTAGCTGCTGAATTCATCCATCTATAAGGTTTCAAATATGGCTGAGTAATATTATCGTTTTAGCAATATATCGTGATATTTTGAAAGAATTGATATCGTGATATTTTGTTATTAACTATTGTGATACTATAAATTTTTGTCAATAAAAATCCATTTGTTATGCTGTATCAGGCTAAAAATCCTTGTAAGTCATAACCCCTGCAGAGAGGTGTGAACACCATAACATAACCTCAAAGCATGTGTTACAATAACTGTTACTGTAAGTAAGGATGACAGTGGTTTTGATGCTACCTTTTAAGACTTCCTGAAGTATACTGAGTAATAATACACTACGTAGCACCAGCTATATTTATAGGTATCGTGAACTATTCAGTATCGTGAATAGTGGCTTTAGTATCAATCGCGATACTAAAATGGCAGTATCGCTCAGCCCTAGTTTCAAATCCTTCATAACAAGTACACAGAAAAATTCGGAATTTTCAACTAGAGTAGGGACCATGGCATATCAATAAAAAGTACTGAAACAAGCTGAAGTAGTGCACGATATTAAATCACAGTAAAACAATAAGAAGTGTAATATCCCTACTGTGCATTTCCATAATGGTATCTTGAGCACAGTAGGGGTATAACACTTCTTATTGTTTTACTGTGATTTAATATCGTGCACTACTCCAGCTTGTTTCAGTACTTTTTATCAATGTGCTATGGTCCCTACTCTAGTTGAAAAATTCCAAATTTTTCTATGTACCTGTTTGTTAACTTTTTATTGTAAATAATTATTATGACTGGTGAACCCATGCATACCGCATCTGAAATGACGCCGCTCGCGCCAGCTATATCAATTATCATCTGAAAAGTGAAGTATCCATTACGGTTTGTTGTCAGCTATTTTCAACCCATTACACAGTATTTCGGATCAAGAACTGTTCGAAAAGCACCGCTGCAATCCATGCATACTGAAAGAAGAAATGGTATCGTGCGCCCCAGCTATATCAACTATCGTCTGAAAGTAAAGTATCCATTACGCTTCGTTGTTGGCTATGTTCAACCCATCACACAGCAGTACGAATCAAGAACTGTTCGAAAAGCACCTCTGCAATCAAAACAGCCACGATGAATAATAGACGACTTCCATTATCAGAAGGGAAGCCATCATATGCTACCGCCAAATCGACACTTTTCGCTGTCAGCCAAGATGAATGGGACACAAAGGAGGACACTGGTAAGTCCATAAAGAATGCATTATATGTACTGCAGTATGCCAAAAGGCACCTCTCTGGCTCAAGCGATGTCGAACAGTGAAAAAATCAAGCCTGTAGCCTAAGCCGTTATCGAGTTAGCTTGTATGACAGCATCAGGCAGTCAGTAGAAAATTCCATTAAATAAATTATTTTTAAAATTCCATAGCAACTTGTTGAAAGCATTTTGGGTCAATCTGAAAGCTTGTTTAGGCTTAGTTTTACCTAACCAATACTGCCTCATCGTCGACAGGGAAAATTGAGGCTGGTTTTTTTGGTGATGTTGCTTTGTGGGCCACGCCTACTCATTTATGGTACTATACAGTACTATTGTACTATATGATAATCCCTACTCTCACATTGGTTTGTTATTTGGACTGTTATAATACTTTCTGTGCCTAGAATATCAACTATGAAACAATTCAGTCTTTTGATATGCTACCTTTTATCAGCTTTATACTGCTAAAGAACAGTTTTGTTCATTTGCAATCAAAACATTTGGTTATTAAAATTGTTCTAATTCTGAATCTAACAGATCTCAAATTGTGTGATAGCTCAGCATTGATTGCTACTAATTTACCTTCTGCTAATCGCGAGTATATACTAGCTTTCTCGCTATGGAAAAACTATAGCATGGGTGTGTGGTCATGAGCCAAATATAGCATGAGGTGAAGTCGAGTGCCATTAGTATTTGTCTCTCAACCACACCTTCATGATATATTTTTCATATTACACTCTCCACTTGAAGGCATCAATACTAAGCAGCCACAAAGAATTCACTGGACTTACAGCGATGAACAGTTTAGTGAACAATTTAAAACTGAGTCATATGATTATTGTAATGGAAACACAAACATTTGCATGAGTAGCCATTTATTTGTTAATTTCTAAGGTAACTTTGTTGACAGCTTTGTTAGTGGGTGTAAGTGTGGTAATTCCAGTGTCTCCGTGGGTTGTGTCACATGCACACAAAGTGACCTTTACTACAACACAAAGGAAAATAAGTACACTTTGATGGAAATATAGCAGAGGAGGTTGGACAAGCTCTAAGCACCACATAAATATATTACCCTTAATTGCATTGTTTTATTTGGTATTTCACATGACCCTCAATAGTCATAATACAAATTTGAAAAATGAAGGGGTTGGCTGGGGTTGATTAGATATTTGGATGGGGCTTCATGTAAGCTTCATGTAAGCTTCAAGGTGATGTACTTTGTTTTGTAAAAGCGCTTGATGATTGGGGTGAAATTAATAAGTTGTGGTTTGGTGTGTAGAACTTCTCCAGACTTGTCACGTACGTATTCTACAAGTACACAAAACATTTTGGAATTTCAACTAGAGTAGGGATCATAGCACATCAATAAAAAGTACTGAAACAAGCTGGAGTAGTGCACGATATTAAATCACAGTAAAACAATAAAAAGTGTTATTATATTCCTACTGTGCAATATCGTGCACTACAGCTTGTTTCAGTACTTGTTTGTTAACTTTTTTTGTAAATAATTTTATTATGACTGGTGAGCCCACACATACCGCATCTGAAATGGTGCCGCGCACCCCAGCTATATCGTCTGAAAAGTGAACTATCCATTATGCTTCATTGTCAGCTATGTTCAACCCATTGCAGGGCCAGAGCCCAGAGATTTGAGTAGTCCGGCCATCCATGGACTGCAATGAAGGTCACACTCAGTTTTTATTGATCTAATATGATCTGTAAATCAGAGATTATCTACTTTGGTATAAACAAAAATTTGTCAAAATGAAAGTTTAGTTTTAGATTGTAACTGCATGTTAATAATGCATGACATGCATGATCAATTAGCTCAATGCAGTGTGCCATGCAGATGACTCACTGGGTAATTTTAAGACAGTTAACACAGATGTAATGGCTTAGACTATAAGCTATATTCTATACTGAATGCTTTATGAGAGTATCACGATGACTGTTCTGTTAGAGTATATTTTGATGACTGCTCAATTAGAGTAACTCAATCTTTTCACTAAAATCAAGTCGGCCAATGCTGGACCGTGGGCTCTGGCCCTGACCCATTGCACAGCATTTCAAATCAAAAACTGTTCATAAAACACCTCTGCAATCCATGCATACCAAAAGAAAGAAATCATGCCGCGCGTCCCAATTATATTAATTATCGTCTGAAAAGTGAAGTATCCATTATGCTTCGCTGTCGGCTATATTCAACCCGTTACACAGCAGTACAAATCAAGAACTGTTCGAAAAGCACCTCTGCAATCAAAATAGCCACTATGAAAAATACAGCTGATTTCTGTTTCGAAGGGAAGCTATCACGTGCTACCACCAAATCGACACCTTTCGCTGTCAGCAAAGATGAATGGGACACAAAGGAGGACACTGGTAAGTCCATGAAGAATGCACTGTATGTACTGCAGTATGCCAAAAGGCACCTCTCGGGATGAAACGACGTCAAACAGTGAAAAAATCAAGCCCGTAGCCTTAGCCGTATCGAGTTACGCTTGTCTGAAGGATTCAGTCAGTTACTCAGTCAGTAGAAAATTCCATTGAATAAAATTTTTTAAATTCCGTAGCAACTTGTTGAAAGCATTTCGGGTCGATCTGAAAGCTTGTTTGGGCTTAGTTTTACCTAACCAATACTGCCTCATCGTCATCAGGGGAAATTGAGGCTGGTTTTTGGGTGATGTTATTTTGTGGGCCATGCCTACTCCTTTGTGGTCCTTACTATACAGTACTATCGTACTGTATGATAATCAGAACAATGATACTTTACTGAATTAAACTAAGATCGATGTATAAACCTCTTCAATAAAACGAGTTTCGCATAATTTGTTTTAGGGGAGCTTAAATCGTGTCCAACCTCCTCTGGAAATATAGCACACTTTGGTACAGTATGGAAATAAAGCACACTTTTCCCTTCGAACTTAGATGGCATCATTCACTAAAGAGTTATAAAGCTCTAGTGGTATTGTTTATGGCATGCTTTCTACCCATGCAGTATTCAATACAACATAATACAATCAGTAAGGAGTTATATGACAGACATACGTACATCAAACTTTTTATAGTCACGTGGAACTAAGAATTTTTCTGCTGATGTTTGCTGTGCCAGGAAACTTTCCAAAGTGACAATTGCAGTAACAGTTGGAAATACTGGTACATCTATAATAAACAAAAATATGATACAATTACAGTTATCTTATGGTATCTCTGTATGCAAGAAATGACTCTAAGGTTTATAAGTGTAAAGGGATGTGCACACGGGCATGTTCCTCTAAGGAATTTTGTATCTAAGATTGTTTCTAGTGCATTCTTAAATAGTTGAAAGTAAACCAAAGTGATCACTGTTTCTGATGCATTCTCAGGTACATTTCTGTACCTATGGGAGTAGGAGCTTGTCAAGGGGGATGGGAGCTTGTCAAGGGGGACGGGAGCTTGTCAAGGAGTGCCCCAAGGTTGCATGCTTCCTCCAGAAAATTTTTCAACATTTTAGTCCTGTTAGATCAAATCTATACCAAAACAGCCAGCTGAAAAATAGTGTGGCCCTCCAGATTTACAAAGTTGTGAAATCAAAGGTAGCAGAGGATGCAATGATTCTAATGCCAATCATTTAATGATCATGATCATTAAAATGATTGGCGTTAGCATCATTGCAGCCATTTTTTAGCCACCACCTTTGATTTCACAACTTTTTCACCCTGGCCTTTTGGAGGGCCACACCCCTTTTCCAAAGCTTAGCTATTTTGGTACAAATATCACTTCTTTCTGTAATAGCAAGCCACAAAGCTGGTCTATGGCTGGCTTCTCCTTACTGTGGGAGTCATCAAAAAAGAAAGGGGCACAATTATGTGTTTACATATAAGGAAAAATAAGGAATTTTCAGTTTGAATAGGGATCATCAAGAAAGTTGGGAAACTAGGGAGTTGCCTACACCTACAGATATACTAGTGGACATTAATCCCTAATTGAGTCTATATCCATGACTGAATTAGGGATTAATGTACACTAGTACATATATCTGCAGGTGTAGGCGACTTCCTAGTTTCCCTACTTTTTATGATCCCTAATCAAACCATAGATACTAGACTTATAATAGGGATTGGCAACGCACTATAAAATTATTATTTTCGTAAATTAATGCGCGTTTCGCTGTTTCGCTGGTGAAGTAAAAGATGGTGGAGCTTTTGAGTGACAGGCACTCGAGCAGGCGTGCAGTGCACGTATTCTTCGTGCGTTAAAGCTGAAGCTATGGCTATATGAAGTACATTGGATGGGTAAGTTTCTTATTTGTGTGTTTTAGCGCGCTGTCATTTTGTTGTTTACTGTGGAGTTCAACGCTATTTACCGTTGTGTAGTTTTCTTGAAGTGACACAATGTTCCTAAACGGTGTTAACATTTCCCACCCTTTTATTTTGACCTTGGAAGTGTTAATGGATCAAATTTTCTAATAATAGGGGTGTTGTTTGAGGGAGAATGCTTATTTACAGGGCATTTCAGAGCGATATTTGTACAAGTTTGTGTAGTTTTACTGAGCTTCGTGAACTACTTTCTGAAGAGTTTCCAAGGTTCAGTACAAATGTTAACTTTGGAGAATGTCACTCTATATCTAGTTTATGAATCCTTCCTGTTACTTTCGTGTAGGCAGAGTTTAAAATGAGCAACAGAAAATTTCACATGTATAGTCTTGGCATCAGAACTTTGATGAAAGGAGAGAAATTACAAGAAATTCAAGGTTGGAAGACCACCTAAGAACCAGAGGGAAGAATATTACAGATAAAGATCTAGTGTGTGCTCTTTAGCAATGGTCTCAAACTGGGTTTTTGGAATTACGTTGATGCTATTGCTGAAAGCTTTGCTTTAATGTGTGTGTGCTTGGCTGCTATACTATTACCAAAAGCTTTGCTTTAGTGTGTGCGTGCGTGCGTGTGACTTTGTAGTACAAAAGTGTGTTTTTGTGTTTACCTTTTGTGTGTGTGCTGCATTACCAACAGAAAGGTGTGGTAATGAGAAAACAATGGGTGAAATGTTTTTCGAACTTGTTTCAAATAAATTACCCTCTTCATGAATATAATTATGCATATAATACGACTTGACTTAATATGACTTTTACCAACTACCTCAGTAAACAATCTGATGAAATTGCATATTGCACAAAGGTATCTAATCTCCTTTGGTATTAGTCTTACGTGCCAGACATTTTGTTTGGGGACTGCAAGTAAATTACCTGGTCACTGTTCTCCATATTCCATGATCACAGCTGGAGTGTTGACAGGGCTAACTCTTACACATTGTATAGTTCACATTCTTATGGTTGAATGTGGATTACAGCCTTTTTTTGCTGAACTTTGAAAGTACTGTGGGCTTAGGTTCTTGACTTCCCCAATACAGTTGAATCTGGTTCACTATGTATATGTAAATTTATCACTTTTAGTGCAAAAAAATATGATGACATAATTTATTGTATTTTGGGAAAAATTGTGCAACAGAAACCAGGAGTCTTTCCTGCTGCCCACATAAAATATCTGGCAGGAGAAATTACTCTGGTGTAATGAATTATTTGTGGTGTGTTTATGTAGTAGTCTTAATTTGATTTTTGATTTATTGTAATGCTAGGTAAGCTGTTAGCATCTGAGTGAGCAGTTGCTGAACCAACAGACCTGCTGGCAGACTAGATGGAGTCAGAAGTATAACACAAGACAAGCTGCAACAGGCCCATGCAAGAGTAGAGCAAGAATCAACCTCCTAGTCGGATTAGCAATGTTTACATCATGTAGTTTCATATGACATGTAAATAATAGCCTGGCAAGTTGTTATTTGTAACTTGAGTTGTATGGCACACGAATCAAAGTTGTATAGGGTGTATGAACTTGTGCTATGTTCGATCCTGTGTGACAGTACTGCCTCATGGATATGGGATGTCCCTCATTGTTGAGATCAAGGTGATGCTTCACTGACTTCAAATTTAGTTTATGGTCTGGTGTAAATAATAGGTCTTACTGCTACTAGAGTTCAGGAACCGGGCACACCCAGTCCGCTACAGTGTTTCATTTGAACTTGAGTGGTCTAAACTGATGGAGTGTAATCATCAATGCTGACTTCAAAGGTTCAGATACACTCTAATAAAGCAGTCCTTAACTCTAATAGAACAGTCAGTGCTTGAAGTATGAATAATTTGTGGTTCTGTACAGGTAAGCCAGAGAGATGTGAGGATGTCCTATAGTTAAATTCATGCTTTAGCAGATTAGCTACAACTTCTCGGCATACAGTTTCGTCCAGATACAATGTGGGTGAGGGAAAATTGTTCCGCCACTAGAAAGATGGCAAGAGAGTTATTAATCTCAGCTGCTTAACTCTCATCTCTTAGTCTAGTCTTCTCACTGTCGCAATGCGAGAGATAAATACGAAAGCACTTTCACTGCACTGCATAAAGACGTAAGGCAGTGCAGTGAAGGTGCCTTGCGTCTAGTGTTTTTATGTAACACATACATACTGTAACTTTTTGTTCACAACTAGTAATTGTAGCATACGTACACTTATTGATTGTAACATGCACTTCACTATTGTTGATTTTACATCCTAGGCACACCAGCTGTGCTGTCTGCCTAGCAATTAATAATAAAGAATAAAGGCAGGTTTCACTTCCGTACTGAAATTCCATCACGTATGCTAGCAAGAATCCCTAACGGAGCTACGTACCTTTAAAAACTAAATCTTCGTGGAAACACATGAAACATTCTCAGTAGCATAGCAGCACTATGATAGCGGTTAGCTGGTAGTGACTTGAAAATTCCTAACAGTATTACGGGAAAGCGAAACGCGGATTATTTCCGTTTACGCCTCCGTTGCCAATCCCTATTATAAGTCTAGTATCTATGATCAAACTTAAAATTCCTAATTTTTCCTTATATTTGTTTGTTTACTTTTTAATAACATTATTATGACTGATGAACCCATGCATACTGTATCAAAAGAAATTAGAGCGCTAGAGCTACTGTTTTTGTCTAAACACGCACCCCAGTTTATCAATTGCTGACTGGAAAGTGAATGGCCATTACACTTCACTTTCAGCTATGTTCAGCCTGGCTGGTACACAGCACTACAAACGAAGAATAATAGAAAAACTTCTGCAATTAATCCAGTCAAAAAATACGGACAGTTTGCGTGCCCCAACTATCAATTACTGACTCGTAACGTTTCCCTTTCAGCTATGTTCAGCCTGTTTTAAAACAGTGACAGAATCAAGCCAGAAGCCTTAGCAGTTATTGAATTACGCTTGTCTGAAGGCATTAGTCAGTCAGTCAAGTCAGTCATTTGAAAGCATTTCAGGCCATACTAAAGGCACTTTTGGACTTGGTTATACCTAACCAATATTGCCAAGGCACCATGAAGATGTGAGACTGGTTTTAGGGTGATAGTTTGGCCAGAAAAGCCCAAAACTCATGATCCTTAACATACAGCACTACCATACTATCATGTATATAGCTATTGATGGCTAGGGACATTCAGCTCAAACTTGAAACAGGAGGTACACCATCGCAAATGCAATATAGCTAATTTCTGTTTAGGTACTAATCAAGCTATGGATGCATGAAAACGGTGTTTTCTTGGTTCCTGTAAAATACTTGGCCACATGATGCATTCTTACTTTGGAAGATTTTCTGAAATTATCACAAGACATTTAATAGAAACTAAAATATACTAATTTAGCTTCTTTCTTCTCCATCACTATTATTAAGGTGGTGCTGAAGTGATTTTGTGAAGCCTTACCAGGCTCACGTTTGTGGTCATGAAAGAAAAAATGTGGTAAACTAGAGAACAATCCAAGGCGCTTAGAAGTATTAAAAGAACCAGTTCTATTACACTATATATAATCTAATCCAAAACAGCCAAGCTGTAAAAAAAGTGTGCGGCCCTCAGAAAAGCTATGGTGAAAAAAGATGTGAAATCCAAGGTGGCGGCCAAGAAATGGCTGTGATGGTAGGTTAATGGTAAAAATTTTAATAACGACAATTCAGGTGAATTTTTGTGCCGCTTCACAAAATTTACCTGAATTGTCATTATTAAAATTTTTACCATTAACCTACCATCACAGCCATTTCTTGGCCGCCACCTTGGATTTCACATCTTTTTTCACCATAGCCTTTCTGAGGGCCGCACACTTTTTTTACAGCTTGGCTGTTTTGGATTAGATTTCATTTCTTTTTGTATTTGTATACCCCAAAGCCGGCCTATGGCCAGCTTTTGGACTTTTTTAACCTATGTTTTTTTTCTTTACTACAGGAAGAAGAAAAGATGAAGTAGATGTACTTTAAATATTTTATCAGTAAATGTACAAATTATATATATAATACATATGGGACCGGATTTGCGAAAAGGGGCCTTCCATACACATCCAATTTGCCAACTTTGACAATTGATAACTTCAGAATGGATAGAGCTATTGCCTTGAAATTTGGGCAGTGGTGATTTCTTTGCAGCTGAACTCTCCACATGATGATTTCTTTGTAGCTGAACTCTCTACAAGATAATTTCTTCTAGCTGATCTCTCTACAGGGAGATTTGTTTGTAGCTGAACTATCTACAAGGTAACTTCTTCTAGCTGATCTCTCTACAGGGTGATTTGTTCGTAGCTGAATTCTGTACAGGTGATTTGTTTGCAGCTGAGCTCTTTACAAAATGGTTTCTTTGTAGCTGAACTCTCTACAAAGTAACTTCTTCTAACTGATCTTTCTACAGGGTGATTTGTTTGTAGCTGAACTATCTACAATGTAATTTCTTCTAGCTGATCTCTCTACAGGGTGATTTGTTTGTAGCTGAATTCTGTACAGGTGATTTGTTTGCAGCTGAGCTCTTTACAGAATGGTTTCTTTGTAGCTGAACTCTCTACAAAGTAACTTCTTCTAACTGATCTTTCTACAGGGTGATTTGTTTGTAGCTGAACTATCTACAAGGTAATTTCTTCTAGCTGATCTCTCTACAGGGTGATTTGTTTGTAGCTGAATTCTGTACAGGTGATTTGTTTGCAGCTGAGCTCTTTACAGAATGGTTTCTTTGTAGCTGAACTCTCTAAAAGGTAACTTCTTCTAACTGATCTCTCTATACAGGGCAATTTGTTTGTGGCAGAATTTTCTACAGGGTGATTTCTTTGCAGCTGAACTCTCTACATGGTGGTTTCTTTGTAGCTGAACTCTCTACAAGGTAACTTCTTCTAGCTGATCTCTCTACAGGGTGATTTGTTTGTAGCTGAACGATCTACAAGGTAACTTCTTCTAGCTGATCTCTCTACAGGGTGGTTTCTTTGTAGCTGAACTCTCTAAAAGGTAACTTTTCTAGCTGATGTCTCTACAAGGTGGCTAGTTAGTAGCTGAACTCTCTACATGGTGGTTTCTTTGTAACTGAACTTTCTACAAGGTGACTTCTTCTAGCTGATTTTTCAATAGGGTGATTTGTTTGTAGCTTCACTCTCTACAAGGTAACTTCTTCTAGCTGATCTCTCTACAGGGAGATTTGTTTGTAGCTGAACTCTCTACAGGTGATTTGTTTGAAGCTAAACTTTCTAAATGATGGTTTCTTTGTAGCTGAACTCTCTACAAGTTAACTTCTTCTAGCTGATCTCTCTACAGGGTGATTTGTTTGTAGCTGAATTCTGTACAGGTGATTTGTTTGCAGCTGAGCTCTTTACAGAATGGTTTCTTTGTAGCTGAACTCTCTACAAGGTAACTTTTCTAGCTGATGTCTCTACAAGGTGGCTAGTTTGTAGCTGAACTCTCTACATGGTGGTTTCTTTGTAACTGAACTTTCTACAAGGTGACTTCTTCTAGCTGATTTTTCAATAGGGTGATTTGTTTGTAGCTTCACTCTCTACAAGGTAACTTCTTCTAGCTGATCTCTCTACAGGGAGATTTGTTTGTAGCTGAACTCTCTACAGGTGATTTGTTTGAAGCTGAACTTTCTAAATGATGGTTTCTTTGTAGCTGAACTCTCTACAAGTTAACTTCTTCTAGCTGATCTCTCATACAGGGTGATTTGTTTGCAGCTGAGCTCTTTACAGAATGGTTTCTTTGTAACTGAACTTTCTACAAGGTGACTTCTACAAGCTGATTTTTCAATAGGGTGATTTGTTTGTAGCTTCACTCTCTACAAGGTAATTTCTTCTAGCTGATCTCTCTACAGGGTGATTTGTTTGTAGCTGAATTCTGTACAGGTGATTTGTTTGCAGCTGAGCTCTTTACAGAATGGTTTCTTTGTAGCTGAACTCTCTAAAAGGTAACTTCTTCTAACTGATCTCTCTATACAGGGCAATTTGTTTGTGGCAGAATTTTCTACAGGGTGATTTCTTTGCAGCTGAACTCTCTACATGGTGGTTTCTTTGTAGCTGAACTCTCTACAAGGTAACTTCTTCTAGCTGATCTCTCTACAGGGTGATTTGTTTGTAGCTGAACGATCTACAAGGTAACTTCTTCTAGCTGATCTCTCTACAGGGTGGTTTCTTTGTAGCTGAACTCTCTAAAAGGTAACTTCATCTAACTGATCTTTCTACAGGGCAATTTGTTTGTGGCTGTATTTTCTACAGGGTGATTTGTTTGCAGCTGAACTCTCTACATGGTGGTTTCTTTGTAGCTGAACTCTCTACAAAGTAATTTCTTCTAGTTGATCTCTCTACAGGGTGATTTGTTTGTAGCTGAATTCTGTACAGGTGATTTGTTTGCAGCTGAGCTCTTTACAGAATGGTTTCTTTGTAGCTGAACTCTCTACAAGGTAACTTCTTCTAACTGATCTTTCTACAGGGCAATTTGTTCGTGGCAGAATTTTATACAGGGTGATTTCTTTGCAGCTGAACTCTCTACATGGTGGTTTCTTTGTAGCTGAACTCTCTACAAGGTAACTTCTTCTAGCTGATCTCTATACAGGGTGATTTGTTTGTAGCTGAACTCTCTACAAGTTAACTTCTTCTAGCTGATCTCTCTACATGGTGATTTGTTTGTAGCTGAATTCTATATAGGTGATTTGTTTGCAGCTGAGCTCTTTAAATAATGGTTTCTTTGTAGCTGAACTCTCTCAAGGTAACTTCTTCTAGCTGATGTCTTTACAGGGTCACTAGTTTGTAGCTGAATTCTCTACATGGTGGTTTCTTTGTAACTGAACTCTCTACAAGGTAACTTTTTCTAGCTCATCTTTCTACAGGGTGATTTATTTGTAGCTGAATTCTTTACAGGTGATTTGTTTGCAGCTGAGCTCTTTAAAGAATGGTTTCTTTGTAGCTGAACTATCTACAAGGTAACTTCTTCTAGCTGAAGTCTCTACAAGGTCACTGGTTTGTAGCTGAGCTCTCTACATGGTGGTTTTTTTGTAACTGAACTCTCTACAAGGTGACCTCTTCTAGCTGATCTTTCTACAGGGTGATTTGTTTGAAGCTGAACTCTCTACAAGGTAACTTCTTCTAGCTGATCTCTCTACAGGGAGATTTGTTTGTAGCTGAACTCTCTACATGATGGTTTCTTTGTAGCTGAACTCTCTACAAGATAACTTCTAGCTAATCTCTCTACAGGGAGATTTGTTTGTAGCTGATCTTTCTACAGGGTGATTTGTTTGAAGCTGAACTCTCTACAAGGTAACTTCTTCTAGCTGATCTCTCTACAGGGAGATTTGTTTGTAGCTGAACTCTCTACATGATGGTTTCTTTGTAGCTGAACTATCAACAAGGTAACTTCTTCTAGCTGATCTCTCTACAGGGTGATTTGTTTGTAGCTGAATTCTGTACAGGTGATTTGTTTGCAGCTGAGCTCTTTACAGAATGGTTTCTATGTAGCTGAACTCTTTACAAGGTAACTTCTTCTAGCTGATGTCTCTACAGGGTCACTAGTTTGTAAATGAATTCTCTACATGGTGGTTTCTTTGTAACTGAACTCTCTACAAGGTAACTTCTTCTAGCTGATCTTTCTATAGGGTGACTTGTTTGTAAACGAATTCTCTACATGGTGGTTTCTTTGTATCTGAACTCTCTACATTGTGGTTTCTTTGTAGCTGAACTCTACAAGGTGATTTCTTCTAGCTGAATTATCTCTTTCTATAGTTGCATGAATTCCCTACAAGGTAACTTCTTCTAGCTGATCTCTCTACAGGGTGAATTGTTTGTGGCTGATCTCTCTACAGGGTGGCTTGTTTGTAGCTGATCTCTATACAGGTTACTTGTTTCTAGCTGATCTCTTGAATTCTCTTCGGGTGACTGCTCTATTAGGATGACTGCTCTATTAGGATGACTGCTCTATTAGAGTATCTCGATCTCGCACTTGCTACACTAAGTTGGATTTCGTGTTATAACTCCGTGGTTTTAAGTCTGATTCTTCTACACCATTGAAGAGCCTTTCTAAGATGATAACTCCATCTGTACAGCGATTTTCAAAGCATTACCCCAAGCGGTTTACCTGGTAGGCGTGGCAAGCAGTCGTTTTTTATTAGCTAATCTCGATTGCGTAATTGTTACACACTGTTGGTTTTTTCGTTGTATCTTCCTGGTTTTTAGCTCGATTTCTTTCAAACCACAAAAGGTTTGAGGTTCAATAGTTAACCTATTCACCCACCGATTTTCAGCTTCTTCCCATACGCGGTTTACCCTGTAGGCGTGACAACATATTGGTGTTAATTTTCGTGAATAATCGCTCATAACTCTTTGCCTGTTTATCGTATTCCAGCCAAAGTTGGTACCGAGATGCGCCTTTATATCCCCCTTCTGTGTGCCAAATTTCAAGGCAATCGGATATGGCGTGCGAGTTTTATAGCAGTTTTTGTAAGTGTGCGACAAGAAAAAGAAAAATAAGAAGAAAAAAAAACGAAGAAACTGAGCCAATTTTTGAAGTCGCATATCTCGGGAACGCGCGAAGCGATTTCGCTCAAATTTGGAATGTGGAGTGCTGCAGTTGGGGGGCATGTGCACAGCAAAAATCGTCTTGTTTCATCAAGGAAGCACAGAGCTACGGAGGTGCGAAAATTGCGTTTTCTTTCTTCCTGTCAATATACTCACGGGTGTTACGCGCCGGCTTCTTGGGCCGCACGACACACTACCGTGTGTCTTGATACCTTGCTATAAGAATGCAAACTCCAGATGTGGTGGAGACTGAGGGTTTCCGATGGATATCTAAGGATTAGTGTTGTTTTAGTTAACTATGACTAAACCTGAAGTACTTTTACTAAGACATATATATATATGTTTTAGTTAATCAAAACTAAAAGCAACTTCATAATATATTAATTAAACTAAAACTCTAAATCTATAGCTAAAACGCAACAGAATAATTTACCAGTACTAAATCTAAAACTAAAAAGAATTAAGATAACTAAAACCAAAAGATTTTCTTATGTACAGCTAAAACTATAATTGGGTTTTTATAATTTTACTAAAACTATAATTAAAAGATTTTCACATCTTTTAACTAAAACTAAAATGACACAGAAATATAGCTAACCTTAACTAAATCAATAACTAAAAGGAATTAGGAAAGATTACTAAAACTATACCTAAAATAAATTGACGAAACTGGCCATGACTATAACTAAAACTAAAATTCCTTACTAAAACAACACTGCTATGGATGATGTTATGTTTTCAGCAAAGCCTCACTATGCAGTTTTGATTGTAAGGTGGAGCTGCCAGTGAGCAGCCCATAGATTTATATACTGTTTAGTCCTACGTACTGCATTCACTTAATGATTATAAATGATTTAGTAGTAGAATGTTGAACAGCATCCTGAATATCATATTATTTGAATATCCAATGTTGTATAAATAATAATGCACTTGAAAGCTGAGCCCTACTTATAACTGCATTGCATGTTCTCTATATTAGTGAGTGTAGTTACGTACATTGAAAATAATAAATATTATTGTGCTTAATGTTTGTTGAAGTTTGATAATTGGTATAAAGGTGATATAATATAATGAACAATGCTACATTATCGGTACAATGTATAGTTTATGTAGGTGTGTGTCAAGTTTTTTGTGTATGTTGTATGTTGTGGAAGCACCCTTGTACAGGCTTAGCCTTTGGTGCAGCCATGATGTATATAGCTTGGCAGCATCCAGTTTGGTAGCTATGCATGGATATCACATCTTTTCTGTGTTTTTTTCTACAAGAACAAATAGAAACACCATCAAATAAATGAATTCCAATATTTATGCATATAGATATCACATCTTTTACTTTGCTTTTTTTCTACAAGAACAAAGAGAAGCACTATCAAATAAATCAATTCCATTATTATTACACAATGAACTAATAACTTGTAAGTAATATGAACTGTATGCGTGCATGCATGTGTAGCTATACACTGAATGTTCTAATAGGGTGACTGTTCTATTAGAATATCTCGATCTCGCATTTGCAACACGTAGTTGGGTTTCGAATCATAACTCAGTGGTTTGTAATCCAATTCTTCTGTACTACTGGAAGGACTTTCCATGATGATTATTCCAGCTACATACTGATTTTCAGCTCATTGCTCTAAGCGGTTTGCCTGCTAGATACGAAAACTAATAGTTTTTTATTCATAAAAATCGATTGCGTAATTTTGATACAGGTCGGGTTTTGTGTCATATCTCCGTGGTCTTTATTCCGATTCCTTTCAAACCACAAAAAGGCACTCCTACGATGGTTGCTCCATCTACATATCAATTTTCAACTGATTCCTCAAAGGAGTTTACCCTGTAGGCGTGACAGACCTTCGACCTTATTTTACGCAAATAATCGGTCATAACTCCGTGAATGTTCATCGAATTCCTACCAAAGTTGGTACACAGATCCGCCTTAATGAGCCCTTTAAGTGTGCCAAATTTCAGCCCGATCCGAGCACGCATTCGTGTTTTATGGCGGATTTTACGAATGTGAGAAATGAAGAAGTAAAAGAAGAAAAAAACGAAGAAATTAAAACGAAATTTTGTTCGCTCGTATCTCGGAAATGGCTGGAGCGATTTTCTTCAAATTTGGTGTGTAGACTCCCCTTACCGGCCGGCACCTCTCTAGCAAATTTGGTTCCAATCGGATAAGGGATCACAGAGCTACATAGGTGTGAAAATTGCGTTTTCTTTCTTCCTGTTAATATACTTACGGGTGGCACGCCGGCTTCTTGGGCCGCACGACACACTACCGTGTGTCTTGATACAGCACTAAATATAACAAAACATTATAGGTGGCTGGATATAGAATTTTTTTAAATCGTCAAAACTTGAATTTTAGTCTCACTGCCACACTGCCTGACCACAGTCGCAAGGCTAGAGGACAAACGAAGCAGCACACAGCTACCATTTTAGGCAACAATAACAAACTTACCAGTGGGGTGTGTGCTTTTTGGGGTTCTGATGAGTGTAGGTCCTCTGTGGCTTGTCTTTTATCTTCAATCAGGCTACTTGTCTTCTTCATCCAACGAAACCATATCGAGGCGTTAATTGTCTGTATGAACATTTCTTTCAGCAGCATATTTAAACGACACAGAATTATTTAGCTGGATTTCAGAAGCGTTTCAGTCCCAGCGCTTCAGTCCCAGCGCTTCAGTCCCAGCGCTTCAGTCCCAGCGCTTCAGTCCCAGCGCTTCAGTCCCAGCGCTTCAGTCCCAGTGCTTCAGTCCCAGCGCTTCAGTCCCAGTGCTTCAATCCCAGCGCTACTATAAGAGGTATACTAGCTAGATCTACAACTTCGCGTTTGGGATCCCATTCGTGACAGGTTCACGACCACACCCATCAAAAAAGGACTAATAGTGATAGAGTACGGAGACCACACCTCTTAACAATCTAGTTAGCTATTTACTTAACAGTAAACAAGATGACTTCATCCCTTATTGGTCTAGCTGGCTGCACACTCCTTGGCTGACTTGAGATACTCTAATACAACAGTCATGTGTGATAATCTAATAGAACAGTCACAAGTTACACTGTAGCTAGCTGTGCTACAACAAAAACTAGTATTTTTTAAAATGTTAATTTAAAAATGAAGTAGGGAATAAAAAGTAGTGAAACAAGAGATGAATGATGGTACTACAGCATAGCTTGGTGTGAAAGTCCCTACTTTGGCATTTAAATTAACATTTTTTTAAAATACTAGTATATCACACAATACACAGTACAAGTAAAGATAACACATACAATAAACATCTTTGTGTGCATAAATATGACCAGATCGGCTACAATTTTACACATTAGGAGAAGCCTACATCTTACAATAGAATACATCTGATAAAATGAGTAAAATACATGCAATATATTGTAAAAATTCTATAAAGTATTGTTGCATTAAGAAAGGTGCTAATGGCAAAAACATTATGTTCACCAAACAAAGAGAGGTTATTACAGGTTTTTGCAGTTGACTTCATCACCTTTTTAATTGACTTTGTCCTGTTTGCAATAGAGTTTGTCGCTTTTGCAGTAGAATTCGTCCTGTTTGCAATTGAATTAGTCGGTTTTGCAATTGAATTAATTGCATTTGCACAAGAATTCATCATAATTATATTGACTGCAATGAACCAGCCGCTCATCACAAGGTGGATCATTTTTGCCATGGAGAATACCACTTCAGACACTACAAGGTAACTGGAGCTAGTTAGAAACATAGCCATTTGAGTGAATTAGCTTGTTCATGAGTGACCACACCCATCGCCAATAGTGAAGCACAGTTGTGAATCCTGTTGAAGATGCTGTAGCAGAATAATTATTGCCTTACAAAGAGTTGTTTACAACAGTTGTACTTCAACAAAGATCATGAAGCAGCTGCTACATCTTGTTTTCGTGTTTACTGCAGTTGCCAATATCGTACAGATGGAATTCTTGTGCAAACATGACAAAGTCTAACGCAAAACTGACGAATTCAATTCAATTGCAAACGGGACAAATTCTACTGCAAATGCAATGAACTCTATCGCAAATGGGACAAAGTTAATTGCAAAGGTGACAAATTCAATTGCAAAAACCTGTATGAACATGTGAGATTTTTGTAGATAACATACAACCAATTGCAATAAACAAATTTCTTACTTAATTTTACTGGAAATCCTCTATCTGGAAGCAACTTTAAATTTATGAAATCTCTCAATTTTTGGAAATGTTTATATGGAACAATCACTTCTAATATGTCTAATAACCTATGTACAGTAAAAGACATCATAAAGGATAAGACATGATAATAATGGTTCACATGTAAGTGTCACACATATACAGTAGATGTACATGACAAAATACACCATTAAAGGAGTCAGTCTCAATTTTGGTACATATATTAAGCCACGGCATATGAGGAACTCCATGATATATTGTACTAGTATAAACAAGAGTTCATAATATTTGTATGGGAGAGAGTATCCAACTACCAGTATAACCTGAACAAACACAAGTTCCTTTTGATCAAATTAATGCTTCCACTGGTGATAGAGACCTGTTGATTGGTATTGATCAGTGTTGATAAGGTCAAGCCTTTATTCTTTGTAAGACTCAGGTGTTACTTAACTCAGAGTGTTTCCTGAATATACTCCAGTTAGACACTCTACCTCACCTCTTAATATTATGAACTTTTGGTATAAATCATGACTAGATTATTTTGTAGAGGTGCACAGATATTCCAATATACCAATAACCAATATATTGGCTACAAAATTTACTGATTCCAATACTGATATCTGAACATAAAAAGTTTTCAGACAATAAGCGTTAAAAAAAAATGTGGCAAAAAGCTGGTCACTAAAATCTATGTAAAGAAAATATCTATAATAAATATTGTGAAAAGGGTAGTAATGATAAAAAAGTGTATTTAAAAAGTGTGACCAACTTAGGAACTTGGTCATCAAGTGAATCCTGGCCATCAAGTGAATCCTGGCCATCATGAAAATCTTTACAACTTGAGTTTCTTGCTTTAATCATCATACTACCGAGTCAACCATAGGATCCCTTGAACAATTATAGTACTTATGTGTAATATCTGCTCGTATCTGCTAAAAAGACAACTTTTCACTGGTACAGTGGGACCTCGTCCACCTGAACCTGCTGCCTGTTCATAACTTTACAACTCTGAAAGTTACCAGCTCCAAAGATGAAACTTCAGCACAGCAGTTCCTTTACTATATTACTGCTTTTTTCATAATTATACAATAGCCTTGTACCATTTGATTTAGTTGTCAAAGTACATTCATAGTACAGTCAATGTAAATAGTATTCATTTCACAATCAAATGTTAGGAGAGACATACACACATAAGCAGTCACAGAAATATTTTTGAAAATATGACATTCTTTGGGACCAGATTATGTATTGATTTTTTGTGTAGTCAGCAATGCCAGAACTTACTTTGAAACATCAAGTAAACATGAATCAGCCTGTCAAAATTACCAAATTAAATATCATTGAAATACCTACATAAAACACTCACAATTGCTGTAGAAGCTTTATACGTTCTTCTTTCTTCGTGATATTCAATTGGTCGACCAGGATGAACTCTTCTCCTATAACACAATATACGGGGGTAGGTAAAAACAGTGGACCCAGGGACCAAGGACCAGGAGACTCACGGGTATCCAACTCTTCTTGGAATTTTATACACTTCACAATATTCTATACCTGTACTAGGTACCTCTGCAAGTAGTCTTGCATGGTCAATCCACTTTTTCCCCCATCACGATGTCTCACGCAATGTTTAATACCAATTAGAAATTATAAAAAAGTGTGTGAAGCCGACTACATTTCTCGGCATTTATAGGCCACTTGCCTGCTGCACTATGGGCATACCAGTCTACTATGTTGCCTAGCTACTAAAGTTTAGAAACATTGTGCAAATTCACTATAATGTACGAAGTCTGGTTGTTGGGCTGCTGGACTGAAACTTGCTTAGCTAGTAATCGCTATTTCCCCTGAATATTTTGTATGCATAATGTTTCTAAACTTTAGTAGCTATAGTCGACATAATAGACTAGTATGTTCATTATGCAGCAGGCAGGTACAGTCAATTTCAGTAACTTTTTCAGAGGCGCCTATTATTTTTAATTGGTATTAAACGTCGTGCAAGACACCATGACAGGGAAAATGTGGATTGGCCATGCAAAGACTATACTTGCAGAGGTACCTAGTACAAGTGTGGAGTGTATAAAATTCCAAGAAGAGTTGGATACCTGTGGGTCCCCAGGTCCACCGTTTTTAGCTACCCAATATACAGTAACTATGTAAGTTGATTACAAGATGACTTGTCTACCAGGGTTGGAACCAGGTCAGGTCATCCAATTATCTGGGTTACATTTTGTCTGGACTGAGTGGATCTCATTTACTTTATAGATATCCAGATCAGATCACATGTGATAATACAGATCAGATCACATGTGATAATAAATTAACTAGATGTGTACCGATATGGGGTTTTGGCATTTATTGATACCCGATACTAATATCATCGAGAAGCCAATGATAGTTAATCCCATATTTGCATTACACATTTTAACAATCAAAGTTTATTTATACCATTTAGTAACATAGGTATGTATTTATATACTAGTGGTTTGGCTTCTATTGCACAATCCAGACAATTAGGCAGCCACAAATATTTTAATGTATCCTCCCATGAAGCCTTAAAATGGATATTTTACATTTTTAAAATGATAGTTAGATGGTCAGGTTAACTGGTCAATCGTAGTCCCAGCATCACAGAATTCGGGAAGAGGCACTCAATCAGAATGAATCACATGTGGTACAAAATAGTTAGAAGCACGCATGTGCAAAGAGTGAACATACACGAGGCAGCAGTGTAATCTATTTTGTTTTTGAGACAAGACTCAATGGCATCACCGGAACTTCCAGATAAGGGGGACACTAGGACAGACCCAGTGATCGACAAAGGAGACGGTATCAAACCACTTGGGGCTTGGGGCTCAGGGATGACGAACACAGTTGTGTTCTCGACCGAATACGCAAAGGTTAGGTGGGTGGCTAAGAAGGGTATCGAATGAACGTCCCGGGTTGAGCGAATTGCCAGGGTCGAGCACGGAGCTCAGAGTACCCTTTGTGAACGGGACTACCAGGGCACACATAGGCCTTTTTTGTTTTGTTGTTTATTTTTTTTCAGGGAAAGGGACAAGAGAGGCTGACGGTCGACTCGAACTTGCAAGGATGGCCCTGGGGGAAAATTTGAAAACACATGTACTAACCATTTTCCCCTTTTCTTTGTTATTTTATTAGGTCCACTGGGAGTATGCCCCACAGCAAGGGATCTGCAGGGTATACCACTGGCCGATCCAGGAGCACCGCCAAACGTCAGCTCGAGCCTTGCAGTGGGTGGAACGTCACCAGACCATCGCCTGGACCTACAGAATACTTGGGCAAACAGCAAGAGAGACTTGGGTTCAGGACTGCCACTCAACCCAGGAAAGCAGGCAACCGGATGAGTTAATGTTGGGGCCGGTCTGTCACCTGTATCACAAAAACTGGCACAACACATCCGTCAATGGGAGTTCATTGACATGACAGAGCTACTTCCAGAAGTCCAATTATTTGGGGGAACTGAAGAGGGGAAAGCAGGCAATAAGAGGCCCACAGTGACGGATATACTCACATGGGTGCAATGTTTTGGGAATTATATATCAGTGCTAGCCCCATGCTACCCGGACTCAATCCCAGAGCTGATGGCCTATATGATGGAGATCATGGGACAGGCAAAGCGCTTTCGAGGAAAAACATGGGTGCTGTACGACGCATTATTTCGCAGGCAGGCAGCAGCATCAGGGAACCGCCGTTGGTCAGAAGTCAATAACACTCTTCATGCTTCCTGTTACTCAGCGTCGGGCTTGGGGTGAGAACTCTGTATGTCGCACGCACACACAACTAAAGAGTACTCACTCCGCAAAACAGATGATAGACCCCTCAAGTATGCTCCCGGCTGCAAGTCACAGCTGACTGGGGTGGAGGCAGTTACCACCTTCAGGAGAGGTGTGCAGGTCCTGGAACGAGAACAGATGTCGATTCCCACATTGCTGCCACATGCATGTATGCAGCACATGCACGGAGAAATCACCAGCCGTAGTGTGCCAACGGGCCCGAAAACCCCTAGGACCACCAGGATTCAGGGCGAGGAACAGTGGACAGGGCTGGCCACCCTCCTGAAGAAAAGCAAAGTGACAGGAATGATCTAGGGTAGCTATTCTCACACTTATTGATCAATTGTTAATATTATGAATAATTCAACAGCAGCTGAGTACCACGGGTGGCGTAGCCACAGCGAGAATGGACGAGTACTATGCAGTACTATTATACTGTATGATAAGCCATACGTAGTTCTAAAACTTTTTCTGACATCTGAACAGTTCCAAAATTTCTACACAATAATGAAACTGCCACAATAACGCTAACTACATTGATACCTTTCACAATAATTTCATTATCACATAGCTCAGACCACACTAACTTTAAACCACATGTGTATGATATTACTAAAAGTTTACTTAGCGAAAAATAACCACTGTAACAACAGATATGAAGTGATAAAATTACAAACTCATTTTATCATTATTTCTCTTCATCTCATATTTATGGTAACAGCCAAATTACCAATAAATAAATAAATAAATAAAATATGGGATGATTCACACTATTAAACAAAATAACAGTAATAAAACTGCAAAAACATTCACCTGTGAAGTTGCAAACATCAAAACTTTTATGAATACAGTATACAAAACACTGAACACCTTTTATCTGCTGACTCGTATCCACTAATGTAGTCATCCCATGTTACAGTTGATTGGGGAGGCAGGGGTAGTGACTTCCGTACTTCTTTTACTTCATCACTCTGAAATGACTACCTTACTGCCATGACATGTGCGTATTCATGTATTATAGGGCTGTGTGATAATGAAAAAAACCTATTTTGATAAATTTAATAACAAAAACCATTTTATCATGATAAATGATATCTCAAAAATGAAATATTGTCATAGACAAGCACAGTTTTGTTTCAGCATTACCACAGCTTACTCACAAGAGTACCATCTGCCTGCTTCTAATATGCGATAGTCTATGGAGATTTACTAATATCTTGAGACATCAATAATATAAAATTATCATAATAATGACATAGGTATCACGATAAGTATGTTATCGTTATTATCACACAGCCCTAAACATATTTCTATGTAAGTATGTTATTTACAGTGAAACACAGTGTTATATACCAGGAGCTCATCGAATCCTATGGACAAGGGAACGTGTAACTCCGTACACTACCAATACTACAGGCGAAATTCAAATGTAGTATCCAGTGTTACTATGTATATAATTGGTTACATCATTCTTATGTGCAACAGGAATACACTGAATGGGCTGATACTGCATCATCTTGTGTGTTTCGATAGGAAGATGGTTGAGTCAGAAGGTAATGCTTGGAATAGTCAAGCAGAATAATTTTGTGTGATTAGCAACTGTATAAAGACTGTCCTGCTAAGCCTGTGCTACTACTCCTCTGTCGTGCCATTGAACTTCATTTCCATAGTTTTGCTTTGTCGTAGTGGAAATGTGACGTACTCGAGCATGCACCTACACATAATATCCGAATTAGAAAAATTTTAAAAGTTACTTATTATAGTACATGGCAGCTATATTTGAATTTTGCTGTTTACAGAGTTACATGCTCCCTTGTCTGTAGGATTCAATGTGCTCATGTGTATACATGTGTAATACACCACAATTACATTTAGAAACATAAGTACCTGTTCAAGATCTTTACTACTTAGATCACCAGCTTCTAATTTTTTTCTCATATGCTGCAAAGATCAAGATGCACAACATGTCATGTAGTCAAGGAAAGCCATTACATCCAGGTGTGTAAGTGTATATATACAGGAACCAAGAAAACGTGAATTTGTATTTCTAACCAAAAATAGCCCCTTCTTCTGTGAAATCTCCCTCAAGCTGGCACAAGCAAATTCAAGATTCAAAAGTCATCTTATTTTTTTCATTCGTTTTCTTCCGATTATTTTTCCTTTCACGCCACTTACAAAAATTGCTATAACTCATACAGGTTTTCTTCAAATTTGGAGGGCATAAAGAGCATAATACAGCACAACTCTATCCCACTGAAGCCCTACATCAAAGTAAAAAACTGGGAGTATATGGTAGTTAAACCCCGAGAATGGTAGTTAAACTCCAGTGCATATATGGAAGACAACAGAATATATATTTATACATTCAATTGAAAGAAGTGCAATCAAAGCACGTTGTGACTGGATCTGTGAAAACCCGACACGATAACACTTTTTTCAAATTCTAGTTATTACATATTTATAATCTACTTAGCCAAGTGTACCCTCTGACAAAGTTTCAGCCTCATATACCAATAACTTTTGGAATTACAGCCCTACAAAGTAGCAACAACAGAAAAATCAATTTGTACAGCAAGTATAGGGAAAATAATTTACAGGCACTTACTATAACAGTTGTAACTTAATAACAGATTGACGTACAGAGCTGAAATTTTTTCACCATCGTGTTCACCATGAATAGGGGAATCGATTACTGGGTAAGTTTGTCCTTTTATTGCCTTTCTTCACTGCATACAAAGGCAAAATTCATGAAGAAAAATTGATCACATACAAACTAGGGTTGAGACGAAGTATTCGAATAATCCGAAGCTTCGAAGCTGACAGAGGTTTCGGATCTGCCAATGCCCATTCGAATATTCGCACGTTTATATATATGAATGCGCACTGCACACTTTTGTTAAGGAAAAAAATGGTGTCAGACAATAAGGACGGTGCAGTTGGAAATAAAATAGTTTCGAATGTGTGGAAGTTTTACACGAAACTTCACGACCGTAGGAAAGCTGTATGCACTATTTGAAGAAAGAATCCGCCTATGTAGGTGGCACAACAAACCTCCGGAATCACCTCGCATCGAAGCACTCAATGCTTTACTGTCCGGACAATGAGATGACCATGACAGAGAACAGGAAGACGTCTACCCTTGATGGATTTGTAAGACCTGCAAAATGCAGTGCAAAGAATATAAGCGACTGAGTGACTAATATGATTGTTTAAGACCTACGCCCCATTCGAACTGTTGAGTGCAATGGTTTTCGTAACTTAATGAAGTACTTGGAGCCGGGGTATGTCTTACCAAGTAGAAAACAATTTACCGCTGATATCAACCTTAAACACGCAACTTACAAAAACCATCTGAAAGAAAAGCTATGTGAGGAAGCAGTGTTTATATCATTAACTACAGATATATGGACAAGCATCGCCACAGAAAGTTACATCACTGTAACAGCACATTACATTGATAACAACTGGGTGCTACAAGCTGTTGTATTGGAAACCTTACCTTTCCCAGAGCAGCACACGGGGATAAACATTACACAAAAGTTGAAGAAATGATGGGAGAATGGGAGATTTTGGATACTGTCAGGATGGTTAGTCATGACCAGGGTTCCAACATGAAGGCTGCCATGGAAGTTTTGCATAATGAACTAAACTGGCAGAACTTACATTGCACTGCTCACTGCCTTCAACTCTGTATTCTAGCTGGGTTTAAAATTAACTCCATTAACAGGCTACTTGCTGCTGCGAAAAAGAGAGTTACACACTTTCACCAGTGTGATAGCTTCCAAAGCTCTTGAACAGAAACAAATTGAAATGAACATGCCTGGTAAAAAATTAATCAGCAGTTGTGTCACTCGATGCAACTCAACATATGAGATGTTAGATCGCGTGTTGAAACTCTGGTGGCCTATAACTGCTGTTCTTTCGGATAGTAAAGTAACAAAACTCAGTGACAGGTAATCGGATTTAAAATCTGAGCAAAGGAAACTAGTCGAAGAATGTAGAGGTTTTAGAAAACTTTAGTACTGCAACAACGTTTTTGAGTTATGAGGAGAATGTGTCAATGTTAGCTGTGTTTCCAATATTACATGGTATCATTGACCAGCTAGTGCCAAACGTGTCAGATTCTGGTGAAATCAAGCAATTCAAAGAAATTGTATCATCAGAGATCTCCGAGAGGTTTGAACTCAATTCTCTTGATTCTGCACACCAAATGTTATTGACAGCTATTATTGACCCTAGATCTAAAAATCTCACCTTGGGTAGATACACAGAAAGTGAACAAGACTCCCTAAAGAAAGGAATCGTAGAGCCAATGGAGATGTATAAAGTGTATGAAGAGAGCATGAGCATGGTTCACAAACTTCACATGAGCCTTCTCCATCTGATGTAAAGCAACCAAAGAGATTGACTGCTTTAGACAAACTTCTTGGTGAGGAAGCAGCAGTGGCGGAACCCTCCCTCAGCTCAGAGTTGGAAAAGTATTTGACTGAACCTCCTCCACCTAGATGAGACAATCCACTTGTATGGTGGCAATTGAATGCTGGTCGCTTTAATATGTGGCTAGATGACTACTGTGCATACCAGCTACTACCACTTCTTCAGAAAGAGTACTCTCTACAGCAGGTTTGACAGTCACTAAGTTAAGAAGTAATTTAAAGTCAAAAATGTTGATGCATTAATTTTTTTGAACAAAAATTTATCCAAGTTATCAATACATTAACTATTCAACTTTTTTAATTTACTGTTTTGTATGCATGAACTATTCAAACTGTTCTCTGATCAAGTGTTTTTGTATGAACTATTCAACTGTTTGATTTTGTTTTGTTCTTTATTATTATTATTATTATTACTAGGACCGCGTCACATACAACCAAGTACATACACCAACGTGACAGCCCCCCGGTGAGGCTATTAGGTGGTGAATGCATTATCCCCAAATCAACTCAATATGTCACAGTAGTGACAGATATAACACAATAGTGGCATCGTAACTAAAGGCCACCAGTAGCTAAGTGCCAGTACATCATTGGTGTGGTATAAATGGCACGGTGATGTGTACAAAGTATATGTATACAAAACATACAGGAGAGAACTATACATTATTGCAGTATTGTATGCAGCAATACATTATAGGCAACATCACCATGCAGATAAAAATTATTAGCCAATATACAGCAATGCATATCAACATCAACTAGAGCTAAGTAAGGTTCATCAGTGATGTAGCAATGGCACAGTGATGGGTGACACACTATAGTTATGCATACACAACTTGCAGGAGATAGCTACACAATGCTGTAGGCGTATGCAAGCCAGATGAACCAGATAAAGGAAGACAGCCAAGCCACTAGAGCCTAGTAGCTACGCCAGGTGAAGGCAAAAAAGATTAAGCACGTATTGAATTGCCTGACCCCAACACAAAGAAAGTTCGCCATGCCAGCTGCACAATACAAAATTGTTTACTTGTATTTTATATGTAACTGTAAGCTTATTGTAAAGAGCGTGGCATATGTCAGTTTAATGTTTTCTTGTATTGTTTATTTAGGTGAATGAATCCACTGGCAGCTGGCATGGAGACTTGAGATGTTACAAACATAAAAACTTACTTGTAATCTTCTTGTTTACACGAGTGGCTTCTGGCTCTCCTGCACGGGCATCACTAATCTTCTTCGCGCAATATGTAATTAAGCAAGGGTGTGGTACTGGGCGTTATATAGAATTACACGTATGGTCAGGTCATCAGCACAAACAGGAGCGACGATTATACGTTTGTGCCTTCATTCATAGGCGAATCTATCCCCGGTTAGTTCATGTCTCTAGGCCTCGTAGTTTTCTCAAACATTAATTATTAATTAATTATTTATTTATTTATTTATGACGTAATTTTAACCGCGTTTCGTATTATTCTTAGTACTTGGTTATATAACTAGGACTGCGTCACATACAACCAAGTACATACACCAACGTGACAGCCCCCTGGTGAGGCTATTAGGTGGTGAAGGCACAATCCCCAAATCAACTCAATATGTCACAGTAGTGACAGATACAACACAATAGTGGCATCGTAGCTAAAGGCTACCAATAGCTAAGTGCCAGTACATCATTGGTGTGGTAATGGCACAGTGATGTGTACACAGTATATGTATACAAAACATACAGGAGAGAACTATACATTATTGCAGTATTGTATGCAGCACTACATTATAGGCAACATCACCAGATAAAAATTATTAGCCAATATACAGCACAGTATTAACATCAACTAGAGCTAAATAAGGTTCATCAGTAGCAGTGGCACAGTGACGAGTAACACACTATAATTATGCATACACAACTTGCAGGATAGCTACACAATACTGTAGGAGTATGCAAGCCAGATGAACCAGATAAAGGAAGACAGACAAGCCAGCCAGAACCTAGCAGCTAAGCCACTGAGGTGAAGGCAAAAAAGATTAAGCATGTATTGAATTGCCTGACACCAACACAAAGGAAGTTCACCATGCCAGCCGCACAAGACAAGATTGTTTACTTGTATTTTATATGTAACTGTATTGTAAAGAGTGTGGCATGTGTTTTAATGTTTTCTTGTATTGTTTAATTACATACTTTATGTGAATGAATCCACTAGCAGCTGGCATGGAGACTTGAGGCATTACAAACATATAAACTTACTTGTAATCTTCTTGTTTACGTGTAAGGTGGCCTCTGGCTCTCCTGCAGTCACTCGATGGACATTCGCTAATCTTCTCCTTCGCGCAATCTATAATTAAGCAAGGGTGTGGTACTGGGAGTTATATAGAATTACACGTATGGTCAAGCAGGGGCGTATCCAAGGGTGGGCATGGGCCCAACCATCACGTTTCTTGCCAATCATCACAAACTTTTGCCCAACCATCACAAGTAGCTTAAGATTCACGCGAGGGTTCACAGCAGCACATAAAACAACCCTACTTTAATATTGTAAAGCGTAAACGAGTACCTCATTTGTTGAACCATGACTTCGAAAAAGGGATCAAGATAGATGGTGTATCACGTCATCCACTACGCAGTAAATCCCTTGGGAAGTCCCTATAATTACACTTCATGTAGACGCACGTGCTATTCTCCATGGTGCGGTTTTAATTTGAAATTTAAAATGGAGTTGAAGCGTGGTACACTATCACTATCAAGTCCACTATAGTCGTGGTACTGTATCTCTAAGTCACAGTGAGTGATAAGCATCAGTAGGACTCAGTATGGATGGTGTGGCTGGCAGCAAAAGACTTTCGTTTGACTTGTCAAGCATATTTGATAAGGAAAGTACCGTATAGTCTAACTTACTGCTGACGGGAAACGTCCTCTTCTAGATTACAATAATGGCATATACAAATGGAGCTGGAAATGGAGAAAAGGTCAAGTCATTATAAAGTGTCACATGCACAATTTGTACTGATTAACCGAGTCATGGTTTACACCAGGTTCATGCAAAATGTACATTGGCTGCTATAAGTCTTGGACGAAGCTTTCTTGGCATGCTGATATTTGTGATGTGACTCGTAGTTCATAAATTAGCGCCCCGGCCTTCAATTGGGCCATGTGGCGTTTACTTGAAAAAGCATTACGTATCGTTGTGGTGGTTGGTCTGTAAGCTATATACTGCCAGTTGATTGCAGTAAATATGTGATGAACTGTTTACATTGTAGGTTTAGCAATTTGATGTCACATGATGCTCAGCCGATCATCTGTGGATGCCTGCCCTACAAGTTTATTAGAATAGAATATAGCTAGTAAATGTTTGCATGCAAGCAACATTTGTTTACACTATAGCATGGGTAGCTGTAGGCCTTGTATGCATACAATTTTCATATTTTTCTTTGATAATGTCTCACATAAAACTTGTATGTAGTTCAGTTAATGTTATGCCCAACCATCAAATGTTGGCTGGCTACGCCCCTGTGGTCAAGTCATCAGCACGAATGGGCGCAACGATTATACATTTGTGCCTTCGTTTACAGGCGAATCTATCCCCGGTTAGTTCATGTCTCTAGACCTCATAGTTTTCAAGAACATTAATTATTTATTTATTACATAATTTTAACCGTATTTCATATTATCTTTAGTACTTGGTTGTATAATTAACTGTTTTGTATTAACTACAGTATTCCTATTTAAACTATTAAGTGTATTCATATTATGCTAATATGACTATATACAGTTGTTATGAAAACTTTTGTATCTAGCTATGACATACAGTAATACTCAAAGTGCCACTTAAAATATTCGTTTCAGCCCTAGTACAAATTCTTCAATGTGACGTAAACAAACACTCATAACTTCCGTATCCTTGGGTCTACTGCACAGCAACAAAGATTTTCCAACTCCTCTTGAGTAGGCTGATATCCAGGTTTTTATTGTTAGTCCCTTCCTTCACTACAAAAGAGGCATTCAAAAAATTTACAATTTTTTTTCAATAATATGCAAATATTTCACTGATTGTATTCAATCCTTTATACTGTAAATTTAGGCTTGCGCTATTGTGTTGGGTTTTCGCAGATCCAGTCACAATTGAAGCCTTACACATCTAAAACTACAAGCTCAGCAAAAATTGAAGCCAAACACATTGTAAAACTATAGTCTTGTTCCCAGACTCCCACGTGCTCGATCACGCAAAGAGCGTGCGATAAAGTGTGTGGGCGTCTGGGGACGAGACTAGACTATATAGTAAAACAACAAGTTCAGCTAAAATTGAAGCCACACACAACTAACATGCTTGCTAGCCTTACTGACACGCTGTTTATGAACTTGACTGCTTAAAAGTATGGGATAGAAGCCAGTTAAACCCCACCTGCACTCGTAGGATATCTAGTTATCAATAGAGCTGAAATGAATATTTGAATAGCTTGGGTATTCGCTTGGTTATATTATTCGAATAGGTAAATAGTATTCGAATGCATAACATTTCCAAACATGCTCGTATACGCATGCGCATACATAATTATTATTAGTGCGCACCGCTAACAGTGTGGTTATTGTTCGAGGTTCCATTGTTTATGTATGGCACAAAGGAGTATTGCATGGAAGTTTTTCGAATTAAATGAACACCAAAGAGATGGTAAGACGATTAAACAAGCGGAGTGCACTCTTTGTCCAGACACAGTGCTAACTTATGCAGGTGGGACAAGTAACCTGATTCATCATTTAGAAGCCAAGCACTCAGTCGAATACAGCAAAGCAAAAGAGGGCGAAGTGGAAGAAGCAAGTAGACCTACTATGAAGCAGATACCTTTAAAAGTTGGTCCGAGTATGAAGAAGTGTTCGTTGGCCTGTACAAAGGAAATAAATTCAGCTCTATCAGATTTCACTGTGCTAGACCTTCGTCCAATAGCAGTTGTCAACGGTACTGGATTTAATTGATTCCTGAACTGTGTGAAACCTGGCTATGTTGTTTTATCGAGGACATTTGTGATGAATGGTTTAAAAGAGCGATACGCCGCTATGAAGCGCAAGTTGCAGGAATCCTTTCGTTTGTGTGATAACTTGGCATTAACATCGGATATCTGGACAAGTCGTGCTACACAAGCTTATGTAACCGTCACTGCCCACTACATTAGTGAGGACTGGAAGATCCAGAGTTATGTACTGTGCACTTGCGAAAAGCCTGAAATGCATACTGGTGTCAACATTGCTGCGGGAAGTTGCTGAGATGTGGAACATTGACAATGAGCATGTGAGTGCTGCAGCGACGGATAATGCGTCAAATATGTTAGTAGCTGTGGAAATTCTAGAATGGAGTCACTTACCTTGTTTTGTGCATACCCTAGAACTTGCCGTTAACAAGGGTCTAGATTCTAATGTTTTGATCCAATTGTCTTCACTTGGTAGGAAGTTGGTTAGCCACTTTAAACATAGTTCTTTGGCCACAGCTGTACTGAGTCGTAAGCAAGAGCAGATGAACCTTCCCAACCATCGACTGATACAAGACGTCGTTACCCATTGGAATTTCACATTTTAAATGTTTCAGCGATTGCTTGAGCAGAGGTGGGCAATTTATGCAGTTTTTTTATGATGAGCATGGCACACAAAGGCAATATAAGCACTTACACCTAAAAGAGGAACAGTGGAATTTGATGGAACAAATAGTAAAAGTGCTTGAGCCACTGCAAATTGCTACAACTGCTCTTTGTGAAACTGAGATTGTGTCTTGTTCACTGATTTACCCTGTGGTTAATGGGCTGCTAAAAAATCATCTTTTAGTTGATGAGAATGACCTTCCTGCAGTAAAAAGATTCAAGGAGGTGGTGACCCTAGAAATACAAAACAGATTTGATGATGAAGATGCCATTGAAGACCAGGGTGTAGCAGTTTTGCCAGCATACTAGACCCTCGATATCATCAATTGAAGTTTTTAAGTGATCAAATAAAGACAAAAGCATACTCTGCTTTAAGAGAAAAATTTGCTTCAATAATTGCTACCGAAAATTGCCGGATAGTAGTCAAGTTACTTCACAGGGTGTGTCACAGCCTCCTAAAAAGAAAAAGAAGACAGCATTAGAGATTTTAATAGGAGATGATGATGACAGGAGCCAAAGTAACAAGAGCTCATTTGCAGAGGAATTTAATGACTATTTAAGAGTTGCTCCTTTAAAATCATGTGCTAATATTTTACGATGGTGGAGTCAAAACAGTGCTCAGTTTCTAAATGTTGCAAAGCTTGCTAAGAAGTACCTGTGTGTACCTGCTACATCTGTACCTGCTGAACAGGTGTTCTCTGTAGCAGGAGAAGTAATCAACAACAAAAGGTCTAGCCAAAAACCTGAAAATGTTGACATGCTGGTTTTTTTGAATAAATTTTTTTGCTAGGCTTCTGCTACAAAGAACACCTGTTCATGGACTCAGGAGTGTGATTTTATTTTTCTATGATTTTGTTTGTATGATATTCTTTAAGACTTTACAAACTTTGTATGTTTGTATGTTTGTATGGTTTACAAATGTGTATATGTAATGAGTGTGGTATGTTTATTAAAGATTGGAATTCAAACTATTCGTGTTATTCATTCGGTTTGCTATCCAAACTATTCGAATATTGAAAATGATATTCGTTTCAGCTCTAGTTATCCTACTCGTGGTGTGGTTTAACTATAACTTATTATCAAATTAGCTTACAGATTGGTAGAAGTAGTGCCAGATTACAAATGATTTCCAAAAACTTACAAGTGAAAATTGTTGTCATGCCTCCAGGGTAAACTGTTTTAAAAATCGGTCTGCAAATATGATAGATTAACCATAGTAGTAGTGACATCTTGTGACTGAGAGTGTATTAGCTAAGGAGATATAAAGCAAAAGCCAAACATGTGAAACAAGGGATCAAGATACTCTAATAGAACAGTCACCAAGAAGTAAAGTAAAATTGTTCAGGGATCGAACCAGGGACCTCCCCATCTATATGCCCAAACCCTTTACCAGTCAGCCACTGTTGTCAGTTGCTCACTTCATTCAATTCCTACCTTGTAAATGAAAGTGCTTAACTACACCAGAATAGTTCATGAAGTTTATAATTTCATATATTTATCAATGGAAATTCTAGAATATTTTATGCACGTTGTACTAGAAGTGCTCAGAAAAAAATGTGTGTAGAATTACAGTACTACAAATAGTCAAATAAAATACCAAACCTATACATAACAATTATGCATTAGAGATACTCTAATAGAGCAGTCAGCAATGAGCAAATTGTCATTCCAGTTCACAGTCACCTGAGCCCATGCCAAATATAGTAAGGTGAACCTACTGGAACAAGTATTTTACATGTTGTAAACATGTTTGTACGTCTGAACTGTCTTACCAAACGTATGGGAAATTTTTAAAGCCTCAATGTCAATTACTTTCTGCACCCATTTTCACAGCTTGGCTGTTTTGGAATACAACACACAGCACAAATGTGGTGATAAAAATAACACTACAGTGGAACCTCAGTTATCCGGACCCCACTTATTCAGATTCTCGGTTGACTGAACACGGAAATGACTGCTCTATTAGAGTAGTGACTGTTCTATTAGGGTGGTTGATAGTACTGAATTTTTTTATAAATGCTATTTTAAGGTTTATCTAATCCAAAACAGCCAAGCTGTAAAAAAAGTGTGCGGCCCTCAGAAAGGCTATGGTGAAAAAAGATGTGAAATCCAAGGTGGCGGCCAAGAAATGGCTGTGATGGTAGTAAAAATTTTAATAACGACAATTCAGGTGAATTTTTGTGCCGCTTCACAAAATTTACCTAAATTGTCATTATTAAAATTTTTACCATTAACCTACCATCACAGCCATTTCTTGGCCGCCACCTTGGATTTCACATCTTTTTTCACCATAGCCTTTCTGAGGGCCGCACACTTTTTTTACAGCTTGGCTGTTTTGGATTAGATTTCATTTCTTTTTGTATTATATACCCCAAAGCCGGCCTATGGCCAGCTTTGGGACTTTTTTAACCTATGTTTTTTTCTTTACTACAGGAAGAAGAAAAGATGAAGTAGATGTACTTTAAATATTTTATTAGTAAATGTACAAATTATATTATACTGTATAATACATATGTGACCGGATTTGCGAAAAGGGGTCTTCCACACACATCCAATTTGCCAACTTTGACAATTGATAACTTCAGATTGGAAAGAGCTATTGCCTTGAATTTTGGACAGTGGTGAGCACCACTATAGCTGAGTACGTGGTGAAATGTTCAGGTTAATATGTTACTTGAACACTGAGTTATGGTCTCCAACGTTTACGGAATTGGATGTGTGTGGAAGACCCCTTTTCGCAAATCCGGTCACATAATATTATATTGATTACAGAAATCTCCATGGTGGTTTCTTTGTAACTGAACACTCTACAAGGTGACTTCTTCTAATTGCTCTCTCTACAGGGTGAATTGTTTGTAGCTGAACGATCTACAAGGTAACTTCTTCTAGCTAATCTCTCTACAGGGTGATGTGTTTGTAGCTGAATTCTGTATAGGTGATTTGTTTGCAGCTGAGCTCTTTACAGAATGGTTTCTTTGTAGCTGAACTCTCTAAAAGGTAACTTCTTCTAACTGATCTTTCTACAGGGAAATTTGTTTCTGGCAGAATTTTCTACAGGGTGATTTCTTTGCAGCTGAACTCTCTACATGGTGGTTTCTTTGTAGCTGAACTCTCTACAAGGTAATTTCTTCTAGCTGATCTCTCTACAGGGAGATTTGTTTGTAGCTGAACTATCTACAAGGTAACTTCTTATAGCTGATCTCTCTACAGGGTGATTTGTTCGTATTTGAATTCTGTACAGGTGATTTGTTTGCAGTTGAGCTCTTTACAAAATGGTTTCTTTGTAGCTGAACTTTCTCCAAGGTAACTTCTTCTAACTGATCTTTCTACAGGGTGATTTGTTTGTAGCTGAATTATCTACAAGGTAATTTCTTCTAGCTGATCTCTCCACAGGATGATTTGTTTGTAGCTGAATTCTGTACAAGTGATTTGTTTGCAGCTGAGCTCTTTACAGAATGGTTTCTTTGTAGCTGAACTCTCTACAGGGTGATTTGTTTGTAGCTGAAATCCCTACAAGGTAACTTCTTCTAGCTGATCTTTCTACAGGGCGATTTGTTTGTAGCTGAGTTCTCTACAGGGTGTTTGTTTGCAGCTGAATTCTCTACATGGTGGTTTCTTTATAGCTGAACTCTCTACAAGGTGACTTCTTCTAGCTGATCTCTCTACATGGTGATTTGTTTGTAGCTGAACTCTCTACAAGGCGATACTTCTAGGTGATCTCTCTACAGGATTCCTTGTTTCTAACTGAACTCTCAACAGGGTGATCTGCTCATAGCTGAACTTTCTACTGGGTGATTTGTTTGCAGCTGAACTCTCTAAATGGTGGTTTCTTTGTAGCTGAACTCTCTACAACGTGACTTCTTCTAGCTGAACTCTCTACAAGGTGACTTGTTTCTAGCTGATTTCTCTACAGGGTGACTTGTTTCTAGCTGAACTCTCTACAGGTGATTTGTTTGTAGCTGAACTCTCTACATGGTGGTTTCGTTGTAGCTGAACTCTCTACAAAGTAACTTCTTCTAGCTGATCTTTTTACACTGCATATTTGTTTGTAGCTGAGTTCTCTACAGGGTGATTTGTTTCCAGCTGAACTCTCTACATGGGAGTTTCATTGTAGCTGAACTCTCTACAATGTGACTTCTTCTAGCTGAACTCTCTACAGGGTGACTTGTTTCTAGCTGAACTCTCTATAGGTAATTTGTTTGCAGCTGAACTCTCTACATGGTGGTTTCTTTGTAGCTGAACTCTCTACAAGGTAACTTCTTCTAGCCGATCTTTCTACAAGGTGATTGAGTTTTTTGCAGCTGAACTCTTTACATGGTGGTTGCTTTGTAGCTGAACTCTCTAAAAGGTGACTTCTTCTAGCTGAACTCTCTACAGGATGATTTGTTTGCAGCTGAACTCTCTGCGTGGTAGTTTCTTTGTAGCTGAACTCTCTACAATGTGACTTCTTCTAGCTGAACTCTCTACAGGGTGTCTTGTTTTTAGCTGATCTCTCTACAGGGTGACTTGTTTCTAGCTGAGCTCTCTATAGGTGATTTGTTTACAGCTGAACTCTCTACATGGTGGTTTCTTTGTAGCTGAACTCTCTACAAGGTAACTTCTTCTAGCTGATCTTTCTAAAGGGTGATTTGTTTGTAGCTGAATTCTCTACAGGGTGATTTATTTGCAGCTTAACTCTCTACAAGGTGACTTCTTCTAGCTGAACTCTCAACAGAGTGATTGATTTTTTTGCAGCTGAACTCTCTACATGGTGGTTTCTTTGTAACTGAACTCTCTACAGGGTGATTTGTTTGTAGCTGAACTCTCTACAGGGTGATCTGTTCATAGCTGAACTCCCTATAAGGTAACTTCTTCTAGCTAATCTTTCTATAGGGTGATTTGTTTGTAGCTGAGTTCTCTACAGGGTGATTTGTTTGCAGCTGAACTCTACATGGTAGTTTCTTTGTAGCTCTACAATGTGACTTCTTCTAGCTGAACTCTCTACAAGGTGACTTGTTTCTAGCTGATCTCTCTACAGGGTGACTTGTTTCTAGCTAAACTCTCTACAGGTGATTTGTTTGCAGCTGAACTCTCTACATAGTTTATTTCTTTGTAACTGAACTCCCTGCAAGGTGACTTCTTCTAGCTGATCTCTCTACAGGGAGATTTGTTTGTAGCTTAACTCTCTACAGGTGATTTGTTTGCAGCTGAACTCTCTACATGATGGTTTTTTTGTAGCTGAACTCTCTACAAGGTGATTTCTTCTATAGCTGATCTTTCTACAGGGTGATTTGTTTGTAGTTGAACTCTCTACATGATAGTTTCTTTGTAGCTGAACTCTCTACAAGGTGATTTCTTCTATAGCTGATCTTTCTACAGGGTGATTTGTTTGTACCTGAACTATCTACATGATGGTTTCTTTGTAGCTGAACTCTCTACAAGGTAACTTCTTCTAACTGATCTCTCTACAGGACAATTTGTTTGTACCTGAACTCTCACATGATTGCTTCTTTGAAGCTGAACTCTCTACAAGGTGATTTCTTCTAGCTGATCTTTCTACAGGGTGATTTGTTTGTAGCAGAACTCTCTACAAGGAAACTTCTTCTAGCTGATCTCTCTACAGGGAGATTTGTTTGTAGCTGAACTCTCTACACATGATTTGTTTGCGGCTGAATTCTCTACATGATGGTTTCTTTGTAGCTGAACTCTCTACAAGGTAACTTCTTCTAGCTGATCTCTTTACAGGGTGAATTGTTTGTAGCTGAACGATCTACAAGGTAACTTCTTCTAACTGATCTCTCTACAGGGTGATTTGTCTGTAGCTGAACTATCTACAAGGAAACCTCTTTTAACTGAGCTCTGTACAGGGTGAATTGTTTGTAGCTGAACTATCTACAAGGTAACTTCTTCTAGCTGATCTCTCTACAGAATGATTTGTTTGTAGCTGAACTATCTACAAGGTAACTTCTTCTAGCTGATCTCTCTACAGGGTGATTTGTTTGTAGCTGAATTCTGTATAGGTGATTTGTTTGCAGCTGAGCTCTTTACAGAATGGTTTCTTTGTAGCTGAACTCTCTACAAGGTAACTTCTTCTAGCTGATGTATCTACAGGGTCACTAGTTTGTAGCTGAATTCTCTACATGGTGGTTTCTTTGTAACTGAACTATCTATAAGGTGACATCTTCTAGCTGATCTTTCAACAGGGTGATTTGTTTGTAACTGAACTCTCTACAAGAAAACTTCTTCTAACTGATGTCTGAACAGGGTGAATTGTTTGTAGCTGAACTCTCTACAGGGTGATTTGTTTGTAGCTGATCTCTATACAGGTTACTTATTTCTAACTGATCTCTTGAATTCTGTTCAGGGTGACTGCTCTATTAGGATGACTGCTCTATTAGAGTATCTCGATCTCGCACTTGCTACACCAAGTTGGATTTCGTGTTATAACTCCGTGGCTTTAAGTCTGATTTTTCTACACCATTGAAGAGCCTTTCTAAGATGATAACTCCACCTGTACAGCGATTTTCAAAGCATTACCCCAAGTGGTTTATCTGGTAGGCGTGGCAAGCATAATAATAATAATAATAATAATAATAAAAATTTGCTAATCTCGATTGCGTAATTGTTACACATTGTTGATTTTTTTGCTGTATCTTCCTGGTTTTTAGCTCGATTTCTTTCAAACCACAAAAGGTTTGAGGTTCAATAGTTAACCTATTCACCCACCGATTTTCAGCTTCTTCCCATACGCGGTTTACCCTGTAGGCGTGACAACATATTGGTGTTATTTTTCGTGCATAATCGCTCATAACTCTTTGCCTGTTTATGGTATTCCAGCCAAAGTTGGTACAGAAATGCGCCTTTATACCCTCCTTCTGTGTGCCAAATTTCAATGCAATCGGATAACGCGTTCGCGTTTTATAGCAGTTTTTGTAAGTGTGCGAAAAGAGGAAGAAAAATAAGAAGAAAAAAACGAAGAAACTAAGCCAATTTTTGAAGTCGCATATCTCAGGAATGCCTAAAGCGATTTCGCTCAAATTTGGAATGTGGAGTACTGAAGTTGGAGGGAATGTACACAGCAAAATTTGTCTTGTTTCATCAAGGCAGCACAGAGCTACGGAGGTGCGAAAATTGCGTTTTCTTCCTGTCAATATACTCACGGGGTTGCGCGCCGGCTTCTTGGGCCGCACGACACACTACCGTGTGTCTTGATACACAGTTTCAGAAATATGAACTTTTCAGACTTATGGACCACCCACCCCTGGTTCCAAGGGGTTCAGATTACTGATGTTCCACCGTACGTAGTTATCCTGCTCAATATGATACAATAATCGTATAGAAAGCAAAGATTTGGACTCACAAATACTAGAAGTGTGCTACAATAAGGTGATTTTCACTGACACACACACACACACACACACACACACACACACACACACACACACACACACACACACACACACACACACACACACACACACACATACAGATATTCATGCACAGTTGAGTGAGTTTTACTGTGTACAGATCTCCTGTACCATATGCTACTGTATTACAGTGATGTACACAACAAAGTGTTTCTTGTACAAAAAGCAACACTCATGTCTACAAATAATTTCACAAAACATTTGTACACAAAGGTAGTAACAAGGACTGGATCACAACAAACCTCATGTTGCTGCTTGTCTTCTGATGATAAGTGTTCTGTTCTGTAATAAGAAAACACAACAAAGAGATACAGTACAGTATGTTTATGGGAAGTTTGATCTGTACTAGAAAAGATTAACACTATGATTTTGATTTGTTTTCATCTTTTAACATTGCTTCTGCCCAAAATGTATTTTTCGCCTACTACAGCGACCATATACAATCCATCTTACAATACTTTTCTCCTTCTTTGTGCCCCACTCTTCTTTCACTAGTGCAAAGGTTTTAATTCATGGATAGTGCGTTAAAGGCTTCTCGCACTGGCTATCACATTTATAATGGGAATCACCTACAAATACCTACTTGTATACACAAATGGCAGATGTGTTTCTCGTATTGTTCTTTGTTTACAAGTACAGGTATAAGGGAAAAATAGGAATCATAGAAAACAAGTTGATGTTATGCTACTTCTAAAAACCAGGCACCCATGCAGTTAATATCCCATTCTAACTAAATAGGCAATTAATCAACCATGTCGTTGTTGTAGCTCCTTTGGCACATGCCTAGCCTGCATGTTGCTGGGGATCAAGTCACTACTGGGTCTGGGATTTTTTTCTGCATTCTTCAACATTTCAGTTACATGTTTATGACTCCCTGTATTCCGCCTTCTCACAGGTCCCTAGTGGGATAGCATTCACAGATGTATATAATTTAGTTTATATTCATGCTATTGCTATTATTGATTCAGCTAGATAATTATACTGTAATTAGCATATTTCGTTGTAATTAGGTCATTACGTTGCTATGCACTGCTAAGGAAGCGTAACTATAACAAACCACTTTAAACCGCAACTTACACACAGAAGTATCTTCTCAACTGTTTTATAGTGTGTTTATCATGTTTTCTCACACGAATTGTATAGAGAAAGCCTTGAGGCTGCCCTTCATTTTTGTTCGTGTAAGTACGGGTAACGCCCCCCTTTCGACTCGAAGGATACGCTGTCCCTGGTAGCCTAAGAGGCCTTCAACGTTGTTTTAAGTTGCTAAACGTCCATATGAAGAGTCGCCATACCCATATTTCAGACTGCCGAGAAGAAGCCAAAGCTTATGTGTGTGTGGAAGTTTAATGCAGACTTAATTTAGCTTCAATTCTTACATCCTGGCTACTTCTTACCATGTTTAATGTTTTTGCTCACGTGGGTGCGTACGGACAAACAAACATAGGTAAGTAGGCAGGCAGTTAGTCAGTACAAAATTCCATTGAATAAAGTTAGCTATCTAATAGGATTGCATTATAGGCACTTTTGGGCTTGGTTATACCTAACCAATACTGCCAAGGCGACAGGAAGGTATTGTCAAGTTGGTTTTTTGAGTGATAGGCAGAAAAATCCAAACCTCCATGATTCCTATATACAGTACTACCCGTACTGTATAAGGTACAGAAAAGAAGCCTTCATTAGACTGTTTACATACCATGTTGAAAGTTAGCTTTCTTATTAACCATTTTAATTGTGTTTACATGTACATGTACTTGAAGGGTGTGTGGCCTGTCACTGAAGCCACTTAAAGGGCTTGTGTTTAAAGAATGTAGCAGGCCTTGTAAATTATCAGGAACAGCATATTCTGTTGAGTTGAAAGGGAGCATGTCCACTCTGTACATGAACAAAAATTAAGAGCAGCACGAGACACGAGGTTTTGTCTAGAGAATTTACATATGAAAACATAACAGACAATTGAGACAAACTATTAACACCAAGAAAACACTTCTGTGCATAATGTGTGGTTGTTAAAGTAACACTTCCCTAGTGATGCATAGCAATATAGTTGATGAATTGTAAAATAATTGGGAATTGCAAATATGTTCAATTTCAATAACTAAGTAATTTACATGTAAAATAATTTAATACCAAGACGTGTGCTACAATTCAGGTGATAGGTGCCTTAGAAGTAGCACAACATCAACTTGTTTTTCCTTAAACTTGAGCACAAACACAAAAGTACGTATATCAGGTTTACAAGAGTTTCCACAATACACATACTTATACTAAATAAACTATGTACATGAGTGATACCTTTTTCTTGACAGTAAAATTAAATCTGAAATGTCATACACTTGAGCTTCATACTCTCCAACTGTTTCCTACATGAAATACAGTACATTAAGGGAGTCATGTTTGTTGAATACAGTGATACAACGTATGTAAGTAGTTATTGGTAATGTGTAGTTATACCATGGTTGTGAAGGATTATGAGGCCTATGTGTGTATATATCAGCAAAACTCGACACAGTCATGGTACAAGTGATCACTCTAGGAACACTCACCTGATAGGTGAAAGAACTACAGAGCACTCCCTGTATTTTTATATATATTAGTATATCATGATCGATAGTGGTTTTAATAATGTTCCTGGGCTAATAGCCATTAGAATGTTGCTCATATGTCATTATGCTTTACACACAGTGCCAGAAAATTGTGATTGTGAAACCCAGTTTTTTATTTTATTTTAGTATTTTGTATTACATTAGGCCTACTACCTTCGCTGTTGGAGTTATTACGTACAGTTAGAACTATAAGTTACTCACCTATGTAAATCTATTTGTCTTCTCAATGGTTGACACGTGGTGGGTAGAAATGTGCACCCACGCATTGCCCAAACAATTATTTTACTGATCATTTGCCGTAACTGTCAACTAGTCGAATATTAACAACTACACTCTAGCCTGCAAACACACAATTAAATGCTCTGTGTCACTCAATATAATAAGTCAAGGCCTATTGTATTTCTTTGAACTGGTTGGACATCAAAAGCCATGAGTAAACCGCATTCCCAGCGAGTTAAATCCTGAATGGCACCTTTGAACACCCTCGCTAAAGTGGTAATATTGTCTGTGTATCACCATCTAGTAAACCTTTATCAGCTTTCTTTTGTACAATACTCATACAACTTGAACACTATAGAGATTTCACTACAGCACATTACTAATACTGAACACCATAAACTTCTTAATAAAATGATACCAAGTATGCAAAAGTGTCCATTGTCATGTCACTCAGTGAATACATTCTTCAAATTGTCCACCATTGCCTTACACACTTCACAAATCTTCTCCCTACTTAGTTCCACAATGCTAAACTACGCGTCGTTATGATCCTCAAATCCAATCATATCAGAGATTCCACAATAAGAAAATGGTTAACCACAACCAGACATGGGGCCAAGTACATGAGTACTTATACTTAAGTACAAATTTGAAAGTACTTGTACTTTACTTAAATACTTTCTTAATTTCCCCCATGTACTTGTACTTATACTCAAGTACTTCACTAAGTACTTGGTATGTACTTGAGTACTTAAAGTACTTTTAAGTACTTGTAAGTACTGCAAACATTGCACGTAGTTTGTGCACAGTGGGTGTACAATGAGAATAACAAAATTGTATGAAGGTGCAATTTACAACTACTTGCGATTCTTCTACTGCCTTCCCCAACCATACTATGTATCATGTTGCCACGATTAATGATGTCATAGCTTTCTAGCAAACAAAAACAATGCTGCTGTTCAAGGCAGTGCATTTTAAGAGTTTAAGAGAGAGAATGGTTGACAAAAACCTGAAAGTATTAACCCCTCTAGGCACACTTACATACTACAATACACTGAATACAGTGTATATTTTACTACAGCAAAATGTACTTGTACTTTACTTAAGTACTTCCAGCATGTACTTGTACTTTACTTAAGTATTATCTTGATTGCTGCAGGAGTACTTGTACTTGTACTTGGAGAATTCAAAAGTACTTGTACTTTACTCAAGTACTTTTAAATGTGCTTGGCCCCATGTCTGACCACAACAGTATAAAATCACTCAATATAGTGAAGAAACTATCCTCCATTTACTGCTGAACATTCTGGATATCCACAAGTAGAAAACTGAGCCTCTACATACCATATTTGTGGGTACACTGGCCAAAATGGTGGGATCTTCAGGCTGACGCAACACTATTGTTGCACCGATAATCGGTTGAATAATCAGTAACAGCTGGTACTTTAAGTAGAGTTGTGGTTAAGCGTATTGGCTTCCCCTGAATCCCTATGCTTACTGTCACAGAAATCATCCATATTTTCCATAGTGACTGGATTGATTGCAGAGGTGCTGGATTGATTGCAGAGGTGCTTGTCGTACTGTTCTTTATTCGCAATGTCACATGCTGAAAACAAAGCCACTTCACCTTTCAGTAATTGACAGTTGGGACATGTACTGAGACACACAATTAAATTTATGACAACATTCTTTTTTCTGATGTGGTGTGTATAGGCTCACCAGAATAATTATGCTACACACAACAAATACAAGGATTATAAGTTTGATTGGGATCATTGAAACAAAGGTAGAGATCTGAAGATATACTTAATCCCTACTTTATTTATGTTGTATTTATGTGTATTTGTGGTAAATAATTTCTGACTTACCACTTTATCACTTCTAAAGAACAGAAATCCTGACTGTGCTCTGGACACCTTGATTGGCTTTGTTGACATGTTAGCATACACTACAGGTCTGTATACAATAAAGAAACAATAACACTATAAAACACTACTGTATGCAAGCAGTTACAGTAAGTAATAGACTATATAGTGGGTCTATTTATTCAACAAAAAATAATCAATTTGCATTGATTAGCCAGGGGTTAATCTAGGGAGGGGCGGGAGGGGGCACAGGCCCCCCCTAGGTTAGCTATTGCCCCCCCCTAGGTTTATACCTAAAGCCTTGAGAAATGGAAACGTTTAATTGATCCCAAAGGTGTATACTCAAATGGTCAATATTCAATGGCATCACAGTAAAATTTCACCAAAATTGAGTTTATTTACACCTAAATTTTCAAAAATTTTCTGGGAGAGCATGCCCCCAGACCCCCCTAGAATCTGAAGGGACTTACTTTGCCCCCTCTAGGTTAATATTCTGGGTTGAGCCCTGTTAGCGGTGTGCCCGAAAATTTTTGGCGATGAACAGCTATCACAAACCCCATACAAAAGTACAGGTAGCAAATGCAGCTCGAGCTGTAACACTACGGACTCTGGTCTTCTTTCCAGCTACTATTCTATCTAATCCAAAACAGCCAAACTAGTGAAAAAGGATGCTGCCCCCAAATAGCCATGGTGAAAAAAGATGTGAAATCCAAGTTGGCAGCCAAGAAATGACTGTGATGGTACAGTACCGCTCAAACGTAACATCGCACTCACACGCACGAGTCAATTGCGAGTAATTTTAAAAATTGCTCACAATCGACTCGTACATGCAAGTGTGATGTTACATTTGAGCGGTACCGTAGGTAAATGGCAAAAAATTTAATAACAACAATTCAGGTGAATTTGTAATGTCTCCTCCAAGTTTCACTAGCAAATTCACCTGAATTGTCGCTATTAAATTTTTGCCATTTACATGTACCTACATACCATCACAGTCCCGCCAACTTGGATTTCACATCTTTATTCACCATCGCTATTTGGGGGCTGCACCCTTTTTTAACAGCTTGGGTGTTTTGGATTAGATATCATACAAGGTGATTTGTTTGTAGGTGAACTCTATAGGGTGATTTGTCTGTAGGTTTGTTAGTAGCTGAACTCTACTGAGTACCTTGTTTAAGCAATTTGTTGTAGCTAAAGTCTCTACTGGGTGACCTACTTGTAATGTTGCACCGATATGAGTTTTTGCTGATATTCCGATAACAGATATTGGATAATATTTTCAAACCGATAAATGTAGCCGATCCGATATACCGCAGCATGTCTATCTGGTAGAAAATTTTACTAGAAATTTGATTTCAAAGGATCAATTTAGCTTCTTTATAGCAGCAGTATTGCTATACAACAGCTGACGGTACAATGAAGCAGTAATAACAACATTGTAATGCAGGAAAATGCAACTTGATGCATTTGTAAACATCATGAGCATGTATTTTCAAATACATACATAATATCTGTATCTGCTGCTTTTTTCATTGTGGTGCCAGTCCAATACCGATACCAATATACGAAGAACACAGCCGATATATGGTTTTTCCAATAACCAATCCAATTATCGGTGCAACACCACTTGCTTGTAAGTGAACTTTCTACATTATGATTTGTTAGCTGAACTCTTTACTTAATTGTAGCTGAACTCCCTACTGCATGGGTGTCTTGTTCATAGTTGAACTACATGCTGGGTGATTTGCTTGTAGATGAATTCTCTACAGTGTGACTTTTTTTGTAGAGGGTGATTTGTTGGTAGCTGAAGTCTCTACTGGGTGACTTATTTGTAGCTGAACTCTCTACAAGTGATTAGTTTGTAGGCTGTACTCGATGACTTGCTTGTAAGTGAACTTTCTACAGGATGGTTTGTTTATAGTTGACCACTCTTCTGGGTGACTTATTTGTAGCTGAACTTTCTACAGGGAGGTTTGAATTGTCTACAATGTGTGTAGCTGAACACTCTAGATCTAGAGGGAGATTTGTTTGTAGCTGAAATCTCTATGGGGTGATTAGTTTGTAGCTGATCTCTCTACATGGTGACTTGTTTGTATCTGAACTCTCTACTGTGTGATTTGTTTGTAGATGACTCTCTACTGGGTGACCTGTTTGTAGCATAACTCTCTACAGGTGACTTGTTTGTATATACTGTAGCTGAATTCTCTGCTGAATGATAGGGCTGAGCGATTGTGAAATTTTACTACCTTCACGATTGTAGAATGCAACATATCACGATTATGATAACAATCACGATGTTATATCTTTACATGCATCAAATTATCATATATGCACATTTGTATAAATTACAAAACAAGGTGAAATTGTGTACAACTGATCAGACCAGTTATAGTTTAATACAAACAGTATACTGAATAATAGCGTCCTTAGAAATGCAACGGTTTGTAACAGGTAAGCTTTTCAGTAATAAGATTTATTCACACAATGAACAGTCTCAGAAGTGTAGGCTTGTTTTCCAGATCAAGCGCTTCCACAATAGTATGTGTCACCATTTTGAATTTATTTACATGTGATGTCACAACATCACAATGTTCATATAGTACATATCAACATCACGATGTTCAGACACAATCACGATTAATCCCATAATCGATATAATCTCCCAGCCCTACTGAATGACTACTGAACTCTCTGCAGGGTGACCTGTTTGTAGCTGAATTCTCTACAGGATGACTTGTTTGTATAGCTGAACTATTTACAGGTGACTTGTTTGTAGCTGAATTTCTACCAAATAACTAGCTTGTATATAGCTGAAGGGTGACTTATTTGTAGCTGAATTCTCTACTAGGTGGCTGAACTCTTTACTGGATGACTTATTTGTAGCTGAATTCTCTACAGGTGGCTTTTTGTAGTTGAACTCTCTACTGGATGACTTGTTTGTAGTTTAACCCTCTACGGTAACTTGTTTATAGCTGAACTCTCTAGAGGGAGATTTGTTTGTAGCTGAACACCCTACAGGGTGACATATTTGTAGCTAAACTCTCTACAGCGTGAATTTTTATAGTTGAACCCTCTACTATATGACTTGTTTGTAGCTGAACCCTCTACAGGTAACTTGTTTGTAGCTGAATTCTCTACTGGGTGACTTGAATTCTCTACAGGATGGCTTGTTAGCAGCTGAACTTGTGATTTGTTTGCAGCTGAACTCTCTACAGGTAACTTCTTTGTAGTTGAATTCTCTACTGGGTGACTTGCTTGTAGCTGAACTCTCTACAGGATGGCTTGTTTGCAGCTTAATTCTCCACAGAGCAATTGTTTATAGCTGAACTCTCTACCAGTAACTTATTTCTAGCTGAATTCTCTACAAATCTCAGGACCGGAGGAAGCAATTCTAAAGTGGTCAGGCCAAGGGGTAGGCACTATCAAATGCTGAGCACTTGCTGTGTGAATGCTAGGGGGCCTGGGGGCATGTTCCCCCAGGAAAATCAAAATTGCATTATTAATTTAAAATAATAATAATAATAAATGCATTCTCTGAGATTAAATCTCAAACTATTTTCAACTGTAAATTCCCTAGCAAATTATTGACTAACACTTGTGCTAAACTCTCACTGCATGTAGCTACATCATGTGTTCACATTAATTTCACAATTGTAGCACATGTAAATACAGTATTGTTCTCTTTTGTTATACCGTAATTTGCTTTTTTTTAATTGTAAAATAATTTTTGTATGCAAAAACTTGTACGAAAGTTTCTTACAGGAAATTTTTTACATAAGACCTAACTACTCTAATAGAGCAGTCATTCACGTAAATCATACAAAAATATTTCTACATAAAAATTTTTATTATGAAAATTTTTTGCACAGAAATAAAGCGAATTACGGTAGCTAGCTACTATATGCATGCAGCATGAGTCTAACATTTGAAACTGATAGCTATATAACTTATAATGAATTTTAATGTGATAAAGTCACAACTCAGTGAATAGCTAGCTAGGCACTAAACTATATGCTTAATCTTACCCTATCATGCTATGCTGCAGTGCTCAAATAATCATCCAATTATGTACACTTCCCCGCAAAGCTATTTATATTTCGTATTTGCTAGCTTCATAAAGCGTTTAACAAATAAATCAGTATGAAGTACCTGAATGCTCTATTAGGGTGACTGTTCTATTAGAGTGTTTCGATCTTTTCCACGACTGATTGTCACGGGGAAGTATGATGTAGTTAAATATTCTACTGGCATTATATCACAATGCTTGCAAGATGCTTTAGGCATCTATCATTCCCAAAACATGCCAGCATAATCGGCCAGTGCCTATCAGCGACTCGGATATATATTTTTAAAATTAATGTTGAAAAAGTGGTCAGCCTATGGCCTGACTGGCCAGACTGCTTCCTCCGGTCCTGAATCTACAGGGTGGCTTATTTGTAGTTGAACTCTCCAAAGGGTGATTAGTTTGTAGCTGAACTCTCTACAAGGTGATTTGTTTGAACTCTTCCAAGGGTGATTTGCTTGTAGCTGAATTTTCTACTGGGTGACTTGTTTGTAGCTGAATTCTCTACAGGGTGACCTGTTTGTAGCTGAACTCTCTACAGGGTGAATTGTTTGTAGCTGAAATTTGCAGCGTGAATATTTGTTTGTAGCTGAACTCTCCACAGAGTGATTTGTTTGTAAGTGAACTCTCTACTGGGTGACCTAAACTATCTACAGGTGACTTGTTTCTAGCTGAATTCTTTACCCGAGTGACTAGCACATAGCTGATCAGAACTCACTTGTTTGTAGCTGAATTCTCTATTGAGTGACCTGTTTGTAGGTGAACTCTACAGGTGACTTCTTTCTAATTGATCTCTCTACAGGTGGCTTGTTTGTAGGTGAATTCTCTATCGGGTCTAGCTTGTAGCTGAACTCTCTACAAGCTACTTGTTTGTAGCTGAACTCTCTACTGTGTGACTTGTTTGTTTGTAGCTGAACTCTCTACAGAATAATTTTTTGCAGCTGAACTCTCTACTGGGGGACCTGTTTGTAGCTGAACTCTCTACAGGCTACTTGTTCTGAGCTGATCTCTCTATTATATGGTGGCTTTTCGTACCTGAACTCTCCACGGAGTAATTATTTGCAGCTGAACTCTCTACTAGGAGATCTGTTTGTAGCTGAACTCCCTACAGGTGACTTTTTTCTATAGCTGATCTCTCTACAGGGTGGCTTTTTGTAGCTGAACTTTCCACAGGGTGATTTGTTTGTAGCTGATCTCTCTACAGAGTGGTGTTTTGTAGGTGAATATTCCACAGGGTGATTTTTTTTTGTAGCTGAGCTCTCTACAGGGTGACTTGTTGTGTAGCTGAACTCTCTACACAGTGACTTGTTACGTAGCTGAACACTCTAATAGAGTAACTTACTGACAATGCTGAATGCTCTAATAGGGTGACTGTACTATTAGAGTATCTCGATCGCGCACTTGCTACACGTAGTTGGATTTTGTAGTATAACTCAGTAGCTTTTACTCCGATTCTTCTATACTACTGCAAGGGCTTTCTATATGATGATTATTCCATCTACATACTGGTTTTCAGCTCACTCTTCTTAGCGGTTTGTCTGGTATGAGTGAAACTAATAGTATTCATTCATGAAACTCGATCGCGTAATTGTGACACAAGTTGGGTTTTGTGTCATATCTCAATGGTTTTTGTCTCGAATCCTTTCAAACCACTAAAAGGCACTCCTACTATGGTTACTCCATCTACACAGCAATTTTCAGCTCATTCCTACAAGGGGTTTACCCTGTGGGCGTGACAGAAGTTTGATCTTATTTTATGCGAATAATCGGTCATAACTCCATGATTATCGAATTCCCACCAAACTTGGTACTGATATTCACTTTAATGAGCACTTTAAGGTGCCAAATTTCAGCAAGTGTTTGTATTTTATGGAAGATTTTGTAAAGTGTGTGAAAAGAAGAAGCAGAAGAAGTAGAATAAAAAAACTTGAAACTTTGGCCACTCATATCTCGGAAACAGCTGGAATGATTTTCTTTAAATTTCGTATGTAGATTCTCCTACTGCGCGGGCACTTCTGTACCAAATTTGGTTCCAATCGCATAAGAGATCATGGAGCTACATACGTGTGAAAATCGAGTTTTCTTTCTTCCTGTCAATATACTCACGGTGTTGCGTGCCGGCTTCTTGGGCCGCGTGTCTTGATACAAGTAGAGAAATCTATCAATCTGGAAGAAGTACTGGTAAGTGGTTTATTTTTTGAGATTTGTATTTTTCTATGTACATTTATCGCAGTCGTTCACCGTCGTGACGTATTAAAACGTAACAAAATATCATGTGTTTTTAGAATGTTTTCAGCAGTGCATATAGTCTATTAAACAACAATTTTTTTTATTTGTAATCAAACAGTTAGGGATCTCCCCAAAAGTGACGAGCGTCACCTAAAATGCTACCTTTAAAAAACATCCTAGAGATATCTTACTCGATGAAAATCCCCTTTATGGATGTTACAGCATTAAAAACAAGAAAACACCAGCGGTAGGACACAGAATTTTAAAAAAAATCATCAAAACTCTAATTGTCATCTGCCTGCCAGCCTGACCATACTCGCAAGGCTGGAGGTAAAACGAAGCAGCACACAGCCACCATTGTACGCCACAATAACAAACTCACCAGTGGCATTTGCCTTTTGGGGTTCCGACAAGTGTGTGGCTTCTGAGCCTTGTCTTTCCTTTTATTTTCTGGTCGGCTTCTTCTTGATGCAATGAAACCACATCAAGGCATTAATTTTCCGAATCAAACTAGCATATTTAATTTAAAAACGAATTAGGGATCCAAGAAATAAAGAGCAGTGAAACAAGTGATGAATAATGGTATTACAGCATAGCTCTATTGAAAAATCCCTACTTTGGCATTGAACAAAAATGAAAGTTCTAACATGCCAATGTAGGGATTTGCTATGCTGTAATACCATCGTTCATCTCTTATTTCACTACTTTTTACGGTTGGATCCCTACTTCATTTTTCTTAAAATTAACAATGTTTAAATATACTAGTTTATTTAGGAATTCATTAAATAACAACAAAAGCACCAGAGCTGTGAACCTGAGAACAAATTCAAAATCGGTTAACTGGCAACTAATAACTGGCAGTTAACTGGTTTCTGTGTAATACAGTGGTATTGGCAGACATAATGATACTCAACATGCCTGCTGGAAGCTTTAGGGTGGTACCAAAGTGACCATCAACATCCTGTCTTGCAATAACAATTATTGCAATCACATATTTATAATTGCAGTGAGGTTATGTTATGATGTTAACACTTGTCAGCAGGGGTAATTTATGGTTTACTGAGTGGGTGGGAAAACCAGTTTAAAGGCTTCTTAACCAGTAATAGGTATAACCAGTTTTTTGCATACTGGCAGGAGCTCATCGAGTCCGTAGGACGAGGGAGCATGTAACTCCGCATACTCACAACGTAAACAGCAAAATTCAAACATGGCGGACTTTTCTTAACATAGTATATTCCTTATATAGTAAAGGTTGTATCGTAGGGTAAAGAATTACGTAATAATCATGCCACAAATATGCAGCGCCTGGATTAATTCGTGAAAGAAAGGAATGGCAAGGAAGGAAACGTCGAGGAAAAGGCTTAACTAACGGAGTAAAATAGTGACAAGATGTTTTGGAGACTGCTAGGAAACATTCTTGCTTACCGCGTAATGTAAGTGGGCCGGCTATCAGTCCACGGTGGCAGCACAGAGTATCTGCAGTAAACACTGACGGAATCAAGTTTCATCGCTCACTGCTGGAGCAAGAAGACTACAGTATAACTATTGTGCCAGTAGTAATAGGTTTAGCGAGTATGCGCGGTATGTGTTTATCCTTATACGGTTATTGTTTAAATTACTATTAATAAATTGCGACGCCATGTTTGAATTTCGCCGTTTACGGAGTTACATGCTCCCTCGTTCTACGGACTCGATGAGCTCCTGATACTGGTTCACAGCAATAAAAAGCACAGGGTTAGTAACCCTGCTACACCTATATATGCCCTGTAGAAAATTTAGTTACCAACAATCACCCTACACCTGTAGAGAGAGTTCAACTACAAACAAGTCACCCTGTAGAAAGTTCCAACTACAAACAAGTCACCCTGTAGAGAGTTTGGCTACCAATACAGTGTTACTTATAATTTGTAATGTAATTGAACTCTTGTGGGATGTCTTCAGTGATTTTAAATTGTAAAAAAATGGGGAAAAAAGTGAGATTTCTGAGCTCGATCCCAAGACTTTTCATGATACATCAGAGCTCTAACCACTGTACCACCACTGCCAGCTGCCAGAACCCTGAATTGTTGACAAAAGATAAAATAAAAATAGTGATCTAGCCTATATTTAAGAATATGGCTGAATCCAAACCCAAACCCTAACCCTACTACTAATTGTGAGAAATGATTCCTTAGATTATAGTAGAGGGTGCACTATTGCCCTCTACTGTCTATGGAACCAATTGTGGTATAATATATCATATACTGTATATACATGCAGGGGTGCCTGCAGGCATGGAGTGTTGTGAAATTAATGCAAACTGTGACTGTAATTCTTTGCTGGGTTACTTGTATTGTAGCTGTGCTTGACTTGTTATGTAGCTGACCCCTCTACAACAAGACCTGAACTCCTGAAACTTGCAATGTAACTATTGTCTCTACTGGGTGACCTGTTACATAGCTGAACTGTTTACAACAAGACTTGCTACGTACAGGTACTCTACTGGGTAACGTGTTTAGTAGCTGAACTCTCTACTGGGTGACGTGTTCTACAGGAATACTTGAATGTAACTGAACTCTCTCTAATAAACTCTTTGCTGGGTTACTTGTAAGTAGGCTGAACTTTCTAAAGAGTGACTTGTTTGTTGATGAACTCGTGTTTGTTGCTGAACTCTGTATAGGGTGATTTAAAATGTAGTTGAATTCTGCATGGTGAATTGAAATTAGCTAAACTCTATACAGGCTGCCTTGTTACATAGCTGAACTCGTGAGTTGTCAGAGAGTTCAGTTATGCCAAGTCACGGTACCCTTTAGAGAGAGAGAGAGTACAGTAACATGTACAATACAAGTCTCCCTGTAGATAGTTCAGCTATATTACAAATCTCCAGTAGAGCTCAGCTATGGTACAAGTCACCCAGTAGAGCGTTCATTATGAGCTGCAAACAAGTCACTCTGTAGAGAGTTCCGCAGGAAGTTCCCCTAAATAAATGCATAGTTGATCAATTTTTTTAAAAATAATTATCTTCTTCCTAAAACAAGTGAAAAGTTAGTCTCACAGCTTTGGGACTTATACATGTAAAGAAGTGATATCTATACCCAAGCTATGAAAAAAAGGTGTGCATTCAAAAAGGCTATGGTGATAAAAGTTACTGTATGAAATCAAATGTGACAAGGTGGTAACCAATATATGACTGCAATGATTTCACAACTTTTCCACCCAATGGGGGCCATACCTTTTTTCACAGCTTGGCTCTGGTTTGGTATTTTACTTTGATTATTTCAACCAAAGAACGATAATACTGTACTACATACAGTGTAGTTACTACTCCAGGCTTTAGTGTTTATACAGTCTACACATGACTGCTAACACAGTAAACATATACAGACCTACCTGCTCATTAATAAATCAATCTGTTCATCCAAATCAACATCAACATTTTCCTATACAGAACAAACATAACATCTCTTGTCAAGAAAAGTATTACTACACTAGCTAACTAAAGTACTGAACATAACATACTAATCTACCATACTTGTCCCTAGAATAATAAACTAACAAGTCGAGACATGATAGCATCATATAACAAAGCTACATACACGTATGTGTCTACATTGTCACGATATTATAATTTGTATAATGCCCAAATAGGAATTTTTACATATAGCTATGTTGTATGTAGTGGTTGTGAGGTTTGTATCTGATTTGTAAACACGTTGCCTGAGGGCGCCCGGGACATCGTGTTTATACACATCAGATACATACAAACCTCATGGCTATGTCACATGTGGTATGGGATATACGCAGATCAAAGGCGCCCATTTGTAACATGCAAGGAGCAAGCTAATATTGGCTATTGGCAAGAAGTATGCATAATGTAGCGTTTGTTTCTTGGTATACCCTGTAAAAGCCACACAAAGTGTTGGGCAGCTGAAAGAAGGGCTCTGGGAACTATAACTTATTGATATTAATTCACACATTAGAGTACTTTATATCGATACTGAGGTGTGGGTTGAATTTTTGTTTGAGATCACAGGATGTTTAATGACGTGTGACAAACCTCCTCTGTCTTGTATTCAAGCTCATGTTACACTGACAAGATGAATATAACTCAAAACTTTAAGCCAGCACTTTGCCAAGCAGTATGTCACAGTTGATTGTGTTAACAGAGAGCTGAAAGCAATCTCAAACACCATGCAGCTGCCATGAAGGGGTGTCATGCATTTCTATATTCCCTCACACAATTCACTGTCTCTCCAACTGGAGGGTTCCATATAGCCCATGACTGCAGCTACTGATGGTTAAAGTACTGGTCATTGTTGCACGTTGTGAAATTTTCATGGATTTTACATGTACTTTCTCAGTCGCTGTGTTGAATGCAAAATCCATGAAAATTACGTACCGTGAAAACTTCCGCACATACGGTACCTAGCCATGCCACAATGATTTGTAAACTGGTTTACATGTTACAATGATGGCAGTTTTTTTATCTGCCCATGCCAGGACACCTGCATAATCTGGACACTTGGTAATAGTCCCAAAGTATCCCTTAGCATGAAAACTGGCCTAGAACACTTTAACAATCAGTTCCAAGGTGTCCTTATTACACAAGTCCCACTGTACACTAGTTTTGTCTATTAAATAGCTATGATATACACATGTAACTATCATACATGACTGTTGTATTAGGATGACTGTTTTATTAGAGTTCTTGATCTCTGATGGTGATCTTGTATGGTGGGTGTATCACATGTAATTAATCATTGCCCGAGGCTATTGACACTGATCGTTGGTGTCAATAAGCACCATCTAAAGCCATTGACACCAACTAGGTATAACTAGAATCTTTTGTGAGGCATTATTCTTTGTGTAAAATATTTTACGACAATTTTTCACAGCACCAGTATGGGTGCCATGATTTTCTTTAGGGAGATTCCTGTCATGAAAGATATACATAACATTGTTGGAATATCACACAGTACAACAATTCCAATGGACATTACTAAATCTTTCATGATATACACATCACAATAGCACAGTAAAAACAAACACATGGGTCATAAAAACTTACTGCTCCGAACAATTTTATCTTCTGAAATTCTCTCTTTTTGTTATCCATAATTGTCATAATGAAATTTTTAGCTGTATAAAATTAAATTATCATACAAAATTATCACACAATCACTTTGAACCACATTAAACACAACATACAAGTGTTCTCTATGTTTGACTTGGACATGTGTGACCAAAACATCAAACAGGTAGGAAAGCTGTGTTGTATATGGACTAAGTGAAATCATAAAGTTTTAAATCACCAACTGGTAAACATCTCCAACAAAAATTTAGTCCTGGAAAATCAATGTACAGTTTCCTTGCATGAAGAAGACAACTACTTACGTAATTGAAGATAAAAGAAAAGACAAAATGAAGAAGACAGATACACGCCGGAACCAGAAAAAGTATGTTCCCAGACCAATACATGCCAGCTGCTTATCATTATAAGCGCAGGCTGTAATTGGCCAGGTGACATTACGACTCATTACCATTAGTAGTGGCATCCACAGTATAGCCATGGTAACAGCTGTTTCCATAGATACCTCATATTTTATTACACTAGTGTTGGGACTATCATACAGTACAGTAGTACTGTATATTAGGGATCATGAAGATCAGGGCTTTTCTAGCCAAAATGCCAAAACCAGCCTCGATCCTTCATGACAGCTTGGCAGCATTGGTTAGGCACAGTAAATACTTAAGTTTATGAGGCCTAAATAGAAAAATTTTAAACTTCTATAGAAGCTTTTTGGAAGAGTTTGGGGGTTGTCTGAAGATGTTTTTGAGCTTAGTTTCCTACATCACCATTATTCTTACCTCATCAAGGATCTTTTGCATCACTGGTGGCTAAGGGAGGCCAATTACACCTATTATAGCTGGTAGCTTGCTAGAGCAATCTAAGAAAATTGCATTTTGAGTTATTTTAGCTAGCTAACTAGTTTGTAAAATATAAAATAAAAATCCGCCCTCCCACACTGCTATTTTGAGTACAGGAGAAAACTTTGTGGCCTAAACAGAATTTTACACTGAGTAACTAATTGATGCCTCCAGACCAACATAACTCGACAATGGATAAGGCTATGGGCTTGATTTCTTCACTGTTCGATGTCACTTCGTCCTAAGATGTACCTTTTCACGAAACCACAGTACATACAATAAACACATTAAGGACTTGCTTTTGTCCTCCTTTGTGTTCCAGTTCTTTTTACTGGCAATGCAAGGTTTTGATTTGTGATAGCGCAATGTGGCTTCCCTGTGGCTGTGTTGGCTTATATTGCCCATATTGTCTGTAGCAACTGGATTGATTGCAGAGATGCTTCTTGTACTGTTCTTCATTTGTAACACTGTGTAACAGACAAAGCATAGCTGAAAACAAAGTGCAATAGCCACTCCCTTTCCATTACGTAATTGATTGTTGGGGCGCATGTTCTGATGCAAAATTACTTTTATGGTGTTCCTGGCACCATTTTTTCTTTTAATGCAGTATGCACTGGTTCATTTGACATGATTATGTTATATTATAGAACTTTGCGTGGGCGAGATCAAAGGGAAAAGTGTACTTTAAATTTCATAAAGTACACTCTGAGCCGGCCAACTGCTTCATCGACCACAAAGAGTGCTTTATTGCACCGCAAAGAGTGCTTTATTCGTTCAATAAAGCACTCTTTGTGGGCAATAAAGCACAGTTGCTCACGTACCTTAGTATAGGCTAATAGCCTACGGGGCTCACGCCAGTACGACTAATCACCCAAGCCGGTGAAGGCTGATAGCCTCGCCGCGCTGAGTAATCAATCACCCCAGCCAATACGAGTTCCACCACTGGATTACTTTTATAGACATACCTAAATGCTTCGATGATGGGTGGGAGAAGGTAACGTTGCTGTTATGTTTGTTAATGTAAACGGACAAGTCCTGGAGATATCACGGAAATACTTCACCATGTGACTCACAATAGAATCGATTGTGGGTTGCGAGCAAAACCTGCCAAAAGACGCGATGAACGTCTACTATGCCAAACTACGGTGAAATACGCGTGAGTTACTTTGTTAAACTAGTTTGTGTGCGATCAGGCTGCTAATAGTTCATGCAACGCTTGTTAATTACGAGTCCTAGTGAATGGTGAAGCTACACGACTAGAAAGTTCCATAAATCATTTAAAGCATAGCCTTGCTCGTGCTATATGAAAAATAAAGTACGAGGCGCGGCCGAGATGCTAATAAAGCACGAGGCGAAGCCGAGTGCTTTATTAGCATCGAGTCCAAGCGCCAAGTACTTTATTTTTCATATAGCAATCGCGGCTATGCTTTAACATATACAAAAAGTAAACAAACAAGTAGAAGGAAAAGTTAGGAATTTTAAGTTGGATTAGGAAAAGAGTAGTGAAACAAAGGAATAGCTAAAAAGTGGTTAAACAAGGAAGGTTGCCTATACCTGCAGATATACGTTATAGGCAACCTTCTTTGTTTCACCACCTTTTAGATATTCCCTTGTTTCACTACGTTTCTTTTTCTTTGATTCCTAATCCAACTTAAAATTCCTAAGTTTCCTTCTACTTGTACTACACCTGTATATAGCACAGCTGGCACAAGTGACAGGTTATTACATTAGTTACTCTACAACTGTGGCTCTTCCCAGTAGCCAAACATACAAAGTACACTGTATATACAAAAAGACCCTTACCATTATTTCGGTCCTCTCCATTGAAAACAAATGACAGGTCTCCACGTTGCCAGGACATTTCATTGAAGTCCATTAAAGTACAGTCCACTCTGATCTTCTCACCACACTTGTGGATCTTACACAAATCAGATGGTAGTAATCTTGAAAGAAATGGCACTGCACCATATATGGTAAATGATGACAATGATGATATAGAACAACTCACCCCATGTGTGAAACTCCCACTTTAACTCAGCATAAAAATCACCCAACTAAAACATGAGATAGTTACATATATGTAAACAACACAGCAATATGATATACAACAGTATCTGAATCCCTGGAGATCAACTGGTATCAAACATTATACAGTAGTACTGTTTAAGTAAGGATCCTCCCATAAAATGACTAATGCTACCTAAAATCCCCCCTTTAAAAATCATCATAGAAACATCTTACGAGACAAAAATCACCTTCATATAATATTATTAGCCCATCTACACCATGTAACATCAAATACAACACTAAATACAAGAAAACACAGGTGGTCATATATAAAATTTTTAATAAAAAATTGCATAAACTCAAATTTTTATCTGCCCACAGTTGCAAGGCTGGAACAAAGCAGCATACACCACCATTTTATGCCACAATAACAAACTCACCAGTGGGATGTACCTTTCGTGGCTCTGACAAATGTCTACCTTCTGCACTTTGATATTCATCTTAAAGTAAATGGTCAACTTCTGGCTTAATGGACTGTAGCAAGAGTTCATAATATGACCTCTTGACTGTAGTATACCTGGTAGTATTGTAGCAGCTAACCTGGGCTTACATGTATAATAGCAATTGCACCACACCCCTTTAAATGATCAGAATGTGCCACAACACCTCTGCTGAGGCTATACCTCTCAACGGTTCAGTTTCGTAAAAAAAACAAGGTATTGTACTACGCCCCCAACTGTGAGCTGAGTAGTAAGATTGAGATACTCTAATACAGCAGTCACCATAAGTTAACAAACTAGTACAGTAGCAATAAAAGTAGTGAAAGAAAAGATGATAATAGATATGAGGGAAAATTTCTACTTGGCATTGCAGCAATGTGGGAAAATCTATGCTTTAGAATTAAAAAGATGGTGCCAATTTAGAGATTTTCCCTACATTGTTACAATGAAAAGAAGGGATTTCCCTCATACAGTACATACCACTCAAACGCAATGTCGTCTCACAAGAGTGCAAGCGATTAAAACACTTGTTAATTAAAAGGCGTAGCACCAGTTTCGCTCGTTTGGAATTAATACTTACCAACAAAACAGGTGCTACACCCTTTAATTAGCAAATATTTTAATCGCTCGTACTCTCACAAGATGATATTGTACAATACACTGTAGCTACTTGTTTCACTAATTTTATCCCACTTGATTTTTTAAATACACTATTAATTAATAATCTTGTAAACATTCACACTAACGTACAGTAGTACCTCATTCAAATTACTCATCAAGTCTTTCTTTCTTGATACCAAACCATCAACATATTGCTCACGAAATTTCTTCAAAACAGCAGCAACTACAGTAGAACATGACACATAATGTACTTAGACTGTACTGAAATAAAAGTGCTCCACATTCATAATAGTTGTAACACGGGCATGAGGGCTTTGCCTGATATGTATGCCCGAGGGCAGAGGGCATACATAACAGGCAAAGCCTGAATGCCCCGTGTTACAGCTAATATGTAACACTTATCAGGCTGATAGCCTGTGCTCGATGACAATGAACAGACATATCCTAGAGGTATCACAAAGAATTTTGGTTATGCGAGTTTAATGTTTTAATCAGTGCTATTGAATCGTTTTTGGAAAAGTACGGAGTTCACTAAGGCCTAGATAGCCAAGCTTGCTTGTAAAGTGGTTACTCCATGCGGAGTGGTGCTGTAGCTTCATGATGGGGGCGTGTCCATATTTGAAAACGTGTGGAAACGATCAGTGAATTCGTTATCCTTAATTGGGCTAAGGTGAGAACTAGTGCTATACATGTAGCTTATTCACTAGGCAGTACTGAATGTTTTTGAATATGGACCACGCCCCCATTGCTGATAACACGAAATTACCACTCTACACAAAGTAACTACTCTACATGCAAGCTTACCCATCTAGGCCTTTAGCTGTAATAAACGATTCAATAGCACTGATTAATACAATAAACACATGTAACAGAAATTCTCCGTGATATATCTAGAATTTGTCCGTCCAGCATAACCAAACGTATCCAGAATGTACTAGCTGCTGACCCATAATCAAATCTTTTTAGGCATGTATATATAATACATCCAGTGGTTGCACTCATAATTGGTTTGGGTGATTAATCGCCTATTGGCCTGATACAGATCATGTGTTACATAATAGCTGTAGCATGGGGCATTCAGGATTTTACCTGATATGTGTTCCCTCAGGCCTTCGGCTCTCGGGCTGTCAGCCATACATATCAGGCAAAGACCTCATGCCCGTGTTACAACTATTACTAATACGGGTACTGCCCAAGCGCAACATCTCACTCGCTTACACACGCAATTTTGCTCAAGATTTTTAAAATTGCTAATTAGGAGGCATGGCAACTGTTTCGCTTGCAATTCTCGTGAATGAAACAGCTGCCATGCCCCTTAATTAGTGATTTTTAAAGTCTCAAGCAAAATTGTGCATGCGAGCGAGTGTGACGTTGCGCTTGGGCAGTACCATACATTACATACGTATATTATGTAATCAAACTCACTAGTTTCCCTCTTCCCATAACTGATGGCCTCATCCAGTGGTAGCCATCCATCACAATTCTTAATCTTCACTACCACATTGTGTTTGAGTAGTAAATCAATGATTTCTGTGAGTAAAGAATATAACTGACTCTACCCCCAAACACAGTTAAAATTTTAATCCATAACCGGTGCATGCCGGCTATGGGGCTGTGGGTACACACTTGGTTTCCCAAAATTGTTTCCGTAGAAACGTGTGTGCATGTACCTATTTACTTATGTTTGTCTGTCAACCCAATGGTAGGTAAGCCTTAGATTTTTTACGAGTTTAAGATACGGGTGTAGCATTCTTTACAATCTTTAGGAAGAACTACCTTCCTATTGGTGTGTTTAACAACTAAAAACAACATATGGTAGCAGGCCTTGTAGGCCACCAAGGATACTTGAGTTGAAAGGGAGCATGTCCCCTCCGTATACAAATGATAATATAGAGCAGCCTTGAGGCTTTGTCTAAAGAATACGTGTAGAATAAACAACAGTTCTATACAGCTAGTTTATAAAAGTAGCATAACATCAACTAAGCCAACTCGTGTAGCGTAAGTTACTGAATGTCAGAATGTTAGTATATGACATGTATCATTAGTTAACAAGTAATGTGACTAGACCCACTATAGTCTACAACTAATTGACTGTTCAATTAGGGTAGATAGTTAATGATACTACTGTACGTGTCTCTCAGACAGTAGCAGTTTTTCATGTAGAAAGTTAGAATTGGTAAAATAATTTCAACCAGTAAAATACAGTACACATGTACCATATCATCACATACACGCTAACCTGTATAGCCTTTCATGATGGCAATGTGAAGTGGAGTGTTTCCTACAAGAAATAACATGTACACTATACATGAGCTATCTTATTTAATGACTTACTAATCAAAATAAAACAATAATCCACGTAAACAGTCAATGCCATATGTGACCCAGTCTGGGAAAAACAGTCTTATCGCCTATTTAAAAGTATCAAGAAACACCGGTTTTAAGTATTTAGTGTGTTGTAGTTCACCAATGGTTGAAGCTATGTATACCAAATTTTCACACGCTTTACACCAATTCCTTAACTTCTAGAGCATCCACTGTGCAAGTAGCCAGCAGCTAAGTTTCCCACTATTTTAGATAGCTTTTAAACTGAGGTTGGCAAGCTCCAAAAGGAAAGGGAGGCGGGGGACCAGAAGGAGGGCAAGGGGCTGTTCAAAAATTGAAAAGGAAGGAGTAGGCCAAGTTATGGGCCAATCAGGTCTCAAAACTGGCTTAAATGAAAGAATTCACAGTACAGGTGTTTATTCAACACCACAGAGCTGTACAGCCACATACAGCCATCCTCAGGCTGACCACAGCTCCATTAAGGCCCCACACCGCACGTACGGATCACCACTGTGCTTGTGAAAAGCAGCCAGCAAAAGCAGACCACTCAAGTCTAGCTGATTTTGATTATGAAATTAGATAGTTTATTAGTGTAGCTGTTAAGGCTCAAATGAATACCAGTTTACTGTATTCGAATATTTGCTCAGCTCTAACAAAATTAGTCGAATAATCAGTGTAAGGTTTCATTGCAATTCAGTAATTAAGGTGGCCACTACCAAGAAGCCTACAAATAACCACAAACAGCTTTGTGGCTTCGTATGAATAACTTTTCTAAGAAAGAGATGCCATAATTCCCTTTCTGAAAGGATTATCACAGGCGATACTGCGCTAGAAAGTGATTATAACAAAATAGAAGTAGCCGGAGTAAGCCACAAATCCGTATAAAGTCTTGTGCTTACGGCGATTCACCGTGGAATTAGTACATCTTCACCAATTAGCGGCTGCCTAATTCTATTACTACTTTTCGCTTTATCACCATAGTCCTATACTTTCATTAGAATTACCTTCCGCTTCGTTAATTACTGACAGCTAATCAGTGTCACCATATAAATGATTACGTGCGAATAATCGTTTGTTAATTTTCTTATTCAGCTACAAAGCAAACGAATATTAACCCAAATATTCGGCTAATCATTTGAGCCTTAGTAGCTGTCTGTTCTTAGTGAAAAATCGAATCTGCTGACATGGGCGATAAGACTGGTTTTCCCAGATCCAGTCACATATAAAGAGCGTAATCTTTATAAAAAAAAGTTGTGAAATCAAAGGTGGCAGCCAAAGAATAGACACAACGATATTTTACAAGTACTACTTTCCATAATTAATTGGTTTATCATGTAAGCAGGACAAAAAAATTTTTGGATGTAAATAATCACCCATAACTCTGTAAATGTTTATCTCATTCACACTGCAGACTTAAGAATGCAAATTCACTATAATACACCCTTAATGTACGCCCAATTTCAAGGCATGCTTGAATTTTATACAGTTTTTTAAGAAGTGTGCAAAAAGAAGATACTATAGGTCCCCCGAATGAAGGAAAAAACTAAATCACGCCAAACAGTATAAAAATCATCCCAATTGGAGAAAATAATACATATGGTACAGTACATATATGCAAACTTTATTTCTGTAATATACCTACATTGTGGCACACCAGCTTTTTTTTACTATAACAACTGTGTCTAAGTCTGTGTACATGTGCGCATGCATGTGTGCGTGTGTGCATGCATCAGAGTCACACCATCAGCATTCAGAATTGTAATGCAGTCAAGTGGACACACAGTAGTGTCACACATACTCAAAACTGCTTGTCTGAAGACAATCATCCCTCATGATCTCCACCCCAACCACATGGAAGGTACACTCATCCAACCAGGGGATGCCTTATTGCTATATGAAGGCTCTAGGAGGGCAAATAGGTCATTAACAATATATTGTAGGGACCTGAGTCATAGACTTGGTCCACCTCGAGCATGCATAATAATAAGCCCTCTCGTTGACTTGCTTTGTAGGCTTGCAAAGCCAACACAAGGGAGTCCCCAAATCCTGCCTACTTTCCACTACATGACACAGTCAGGGGGACTCCCTTGCATTGGCCTTGCAAGCCAATAAGAGGGCCTTCCTACATACACTACACACACTTGCACACACACACACGCACGCACGCACGCACGCACGCACGCACGCACACCCACACACACACACACACACACACACACACACACACACACACACACACACACACTTGCACACACACACACACCCACGCACACACACACACACACACACACACACACACACACACTCACACACACACACACACACACACACACACACACACACACACACACACACACACACACACACACACACACACACACATACACACACACACTTGCACACACACACACACACACACACACACACACACACACACACACACACACACACACACACACACACACACACACACACACACACACACACACACACACACTTGCACACACACTTGCACACACACACACACACACTCACACACACACACTCACACACACACACACACACACATACGCACGCACGCACGCACGCACACACACACACACACACACACACACACACACACACACAGACACACACAGACACACACACACACTTGCACACACACACACAGACACACACACATACACGCACACACACTTACCATGAGTGTCTAAGCTGTCCATATTGTCTTTAGTAATCAATTTCTGAACAGCATTCAAGTCACCCTGGAATACAGCGTAGTGTAGAGCAAAGTCTTCTTTAGAAGTGGCAGGATCAAAGTTGGCTACACTATCTTCTATTTCATAGTAAGAAAAGGTGCTTGGTCTACGTCGTGAGAAGATTCCATTCACTTCATCTTTTCCATCTCCAGTAGTCAGCAAAGATGTGGCCATGTTATATATGATGGTCAGTCTGTCACTAAAAACATTCACTGCTATTTATATCCTAAAACAAAAACAACCTTGAGGCTGTAGAAAAAGGCACTGCCAAGCAAAGCAGGATCAATCAAACAAGCTTATTCAACATGACTGGTAAGAACAAGGACTGTTATCAAGTTGCGGCCAAGTGAATGCAGCATTACCCATTCTCTTTGTATCTAGCTATAGCTATATAATAACACTAGAGCAAACACACATGCAACTGTTATTAAATTGTCATTTGGCCGCTTTTTAAAATCACACACTACGATGAGCGAACCATGTTCCCATGATATTGCCCGGAAAATGCGTAGGTTAAATCCTAAGCGGCACCTTTGAATGCCCATACAAAGGTGGTATATACATACACTGTATGTGAAAACAGTACATGTAAACACATAAACACAACAACTTTTCCATACCTTGCACGCATCGTATACAATATCTTTCAAGTTTTTTCTTGATCCTTCCAGTCTCTCTACACGAGATCTAATATCGTACATCTCCTTGATGAGTCTATGTGTGTAGCAAGAGCATATTATAATAATCATACGTCTGTAAAAATATGTGCTCCCTAACACACGCTACAACAGATATCAACACATTTAAGCTGACATCTGCTCAGTTTAGTGAATTTGTTGGATTAGTGAAACTCATTGATTATACAGAGGCTAGTTCAACTACTCTAATAGAACATACACCTGTCAAAATACTACAATAGAACAGTCACTTCTACTGTTCGGATTAGTGAGTGTTCAGGTTACTGGAGGTCAGATTAGCGGGGATCGACTACAAACACACTATACACACAGAACTTGGAACACACATCTAGAGCACACATATTCTGTAGCCAATTTTGCATCACATTTGTATGCACGTCCACCTATACAAACTTTATAAACACAGTAACATAAAAATTGACCACAGTACATAGCACACAATATACCCACTTGTAGCATACTTAACATGCAGAGCTAGGTAATCTATCCCTTCTTCAGTTCTGAAATAAACAACTGATGGTGTCTCCTTAGTACTCCAACAAGAAGATCATCCAGTTTATCCATACATTTGAAAAGTGTCTGTATCTGTAACACACACAGGCACAAGCACTGAACAGAAAAACCTTATAATCTGTGATTTTGAACTTTATAATATAAAATCATGATCTTACCTGAGACCCTGGCTTTCAGATAACTGAAAAGTTTGCACTAACATTAAAACATTAAAAAAACTTAATAATTAAGTACAGTTTTAATGCACTCAAAACTCCAAATATCTCTAACTGCTACAGAACATTCAACTACTCTAACGCCTCATTCACACTATATACCTTCTACCACTTGTAACCCAGACACAGCATGGCACAATTCAGTATAAACTACAGTGTGAATGAATGCCAAGCTGGGACCAGTTAAGCACGACAAAACAAGATGAGATACACTGGTATGTAACATGAATGCATTTTGGGACACTCAACAACCTAAGTTAACAATAATAATTTGCTTTAGTTGTAAGTATTTCATATCTTCTAATGGCAAACAGAACAATCATTTATTGTTTGGATAAACAGAATTTCTGTACATGTATCCTGCGATCTCGCTATCGATGCACCATTAAACAATATTTAACTTTACAAAATAACAACTTCCACCATGGAACTCAGCCACAACTAACTTAAGAGGATACATCACTCCATATAGCATACCACTACTTACCCATTTTGGATAAGTGCTAAAAGCTTGCTCAATTTCTTCCTGTGACCCTACAGGCAGTTGGTCCAGGTGTAGACTAATTGTTCTCACTACTCCAAAGTAGCCAATAATGGACAAGTTAACATGTTTGTCATATAATTGTAGTAGTGGAAACAGACTGCATTAAGAAAATAAATTAATGATCTAGATATATACAAACTAAGCCACAAAATATCAGTTCAAGTATGTACAAGCATTTCATCATATCAACTTACATTGAGGCTTGTTGTAATGGAGTGATCCCATTCATACCAGCATTAAACGATAACATTTTATAACCAAGTGGAGTAATCTTTGTGTTCCATCCAACTGCATATTCTCCAGTCTGCACAGCATGTATAGAAGCATGTCCATATGTAACATACTACATACTACACAAAGGCATACTTGTACTATACTACTTGAATGCATGCCACAAACATACGCATGCAAAACACACAATGTAACATACATGCTATGCTACACCACACACACACACACACACACACACACACACACACACACACACGCGCGCACGCACATTCATACCATGTATGATTCAAAATCCAGCACAGTTGCAATAAGCAAACTATGATCCTTCAACACTTAAGCTTCTTCCACTGTATGCTAAAGATATTGATAAATATACGAAAACTGCCAAGCTGTAAAAAGGGTGTGGTCTTTAAAAGCCTGCATGAAAAAGTTGTGAAATCAAAGGTGGTGGCCAAACAATGATGTCAATGCCAATCAATAATGGTTGAGTATTATTAAATTGTTTGGCATTAACATTTTTGCCATTATTTCTTGGCTGCCACCTTTGATTTCACAACTTTTTTCTCCTGGGCATACTAAACACCGCACCCTTTTTCACAGCTTAGTTGTTGTGTGGATTTCAATTCTCTTTGTATTATGCAAAAATAGTCGTCCATAATACTGTGTTTATCAGATTAGCACCAGACTTAGTACATAAATTAGCAAAATAATACATCCTTAATACGTACATACCATATTTCAAGGCAATTAAGGTACGTGTCTACGTTGTATAACGGTTTTTGTGAAGTGAGCATACACTGCACATCTAAGCCCCCAAAATGAATAATCATAAACAAAGAAATCAAGCCAATCACAAAACCATAAAGCAATTTTGCTCAAATTCAATATTTGAGGGGTGCTAAAGTTGGAGGGAGTAAGTATTGTAAAAAACGTTCTATTTGGAAAGGGAACATGAAACTATGTATGCTTAAAAATTTGTTTTCTTTTGTTCTTCCTGTAAATACAGTATACCCACAGCATGGCATGCTGGCTTTCTTAATACACAACCATGTGTGTTAATAAAACTACATGTACCATAATCTATGTATGTACACACCTTAATCCCAACTATCTGTACTTGTATTGTAACTTCTCCATAAGTCTTCTTCTTACTGAGACTATAAAGTGTGTCAATGTCTTCTCCCTTGGTGTCAAGCTAACACCCTGCACATCAAATAGTTGATGCAGTGTAATATACATGCACAGGTACTACATATATGCACTGAAGGCTAGTAAACTAAAGCTACAACTTATTCAATATGCACCAGGTAACATTGCAGCTACATATGCTTGTTATAATAAACAGACAAGTCCTAAAGATATCATGGAAGAGTTGACTTTTCGTGAATTTCAGAGAATTTACAAGTATTTTAATGCTATAAAGTGGTTTAAAGACTAATTACAACATATACTAAAGGCTTAAAGGGTCAGCTTCATTGTAATATGGTTAACAGTAACATGGGTATGGTCCATATTAATAACGTGCCAAAACGCTTGTGTATGCACAATAAGACTAGTTCTCACCTTCAACTAGTGTTTCCCAACTTGTAGAATGGCAAGGATATTGAAATGCTTCCATCTGAGTGTTTCTTGTAGCCAAACTCCAACTCATGACAATAATTTTGTGAGCATGAATTGATTCCCATAATCGATTTCAGTCTGAGGTTTTATAAAACAAACTGGGTGGAACCGCTACCTTGTGAGTTAGAGGCAAACACAAAATCAACACAAGTACATCAATCTACACTATTACAGTGGCGGATCTGTGGAGCTGTGTCCCCCTCCCCAAACAATATGATTATATAAGATCAAGATACTCTAATAGAGCAGTCAGTGAAATACTCTAATAGAACAGTCACCACATGCAAATCCTCTACAGTTGCTTTGTATGAAAACTTGCACCGCTTAGCCTGCTAGGAATTGTTGCAAATGAAATGTACATAGTTTTTTATATGACAATTTACTTTAGGAGAACTCGTGACTGTCACTGATTACTACAGCTCTTGATCAATGTGTGTAAAGCATTGTAACATTAACTGGTATTCCATAGCTAATCTGTTAGCTGGCTAGCTAGTCAGAACTGGGTATATTATACATGTATGAAACTGCATGAAACTGATGAAGGCTACACAATTATAATTTGTTTTGTCTAATGATGCAAGGTATTGTGTGTGTGTGATTGTGAGATCATCAGGCATATTATATATGACCAAATGCTTAATATGTTAAGTAGCACTCGGATTACTTGCATTTGACATAGAGTACTTAAAAGGGATGGGAAACGCAATAATGTGACATCACAAAACACGTCCATTTTCATTGGGCGAATGTAGGTTACGTCACAGACATCTTCGTTATGGGTGAAAAAGGGCACTGCTAACTGTTTATCAAAGATTCAGTTAATAATTACAAGTTTCGTTGGAGGAGACAGGTGCTTAATGGATAGCTGGTTAGTTGCACTGTTAGCAATGAGTTTGTTTGGCGTGCACAGAAACAAGCACAGCTACCAAAAATCCATCAAAAGGTGAAAATTGTGGAAAATTACAGTATAAACCAGTTTATTTTTACTCTAAAGTAGATTAACTCAAACCATTGTGCCAAATAGGAAATGTACTGAGAATCATAACTTTAGTTTTTCTTCAAATATTGAGTAGCTTGCCTTAAACTGGTTAATTGTCACTGAAAGTTTAAACAACTTAGTGTCTACTTAGGTACAGTTCAAGCTAATCTGTGTTTCCTTTGTCAGGAAGCCACCCAAAAAGTGGAATCGAACACAGGAGAACTTTACTAAAAGAGTGAGTCTCCTAAATTCACCCAATATTGGTGAGACTCTAAATGATGTCATTTCACAATATGGTGTTGCATAAGCAGAGACATAGCCAGAATCCGGATTTTCTGAGCCTGTATAGGCCTAGGCATCAATAATGCTGCATTGGGAGTGCTGTGAGTGGTACATAGAAATATACCTAATAAAAAGTCACTTCTCTCACAGCTATAGCTAAGCTGCTGACACTAAATCACTCTCTGATAGCTCAAATAGAATTAATTCATGGAAGAGACCTGTCATTAAAGTCATGTCATGTATATATTGTACATGCATTGGTAACAGTCTGGCTATGGTCCTATGTATCAAATGAGTTGTGATGAACACATACATACAATTATGAAGGAATGCATTTCACTTGCTAGTTGTTATAGCTGCAGTGGTGGCCGGTGTATGCTAGCCAGTGTTCATGTTGATGCTGCTGTCAGTATAACTAATGTAATGGCTAGAAGACAACTAAAACTATGTAGTAAAAAACCATCAGCAACAAATAGCGCACAACAAGAGACAAGCTAAGGTGAGTTAATGCATGTGTATAATGCATGCAAACAATCACTATGTACGTAGTTACAGATAAGTTATGATAGCAGCCAGCCAGAGTAGATTCCACAACCTTGTCTAAACACCATTAATAGTGACCTTAGCAGTATAACTCTATCAAGTGGTTGGACACAGATCAGAGACACACCTAACATTGTACTGTGCCATACCATCTGTAACTCTAACAGCAGTGCAGCCATGGAAACTACAATAACAATATTTGATGACTTTTGACATGGAAATGTCACTATTATGAAAAAGAGGTTAAAAGCTGTAGCATTTTGTCCTCTCTGCCATCTCATATCTGCAATGTTGATGTTGTCTTAAAAGTAATAAAGAAACTATCAGTAGTACATGTATGTATTGGAAACTGTGATGACAAATTTGAGGAAATAGTAGAACATAGAAAAGGCACATTTTTAATCATATCAGGTGAAACAGCTGCAACAATTGATAGCCATGAAATTGCATTCCAAGATAGAACTATCTCTAACATTATTCGTCACGTAGAATGTGACATATTTGTTGATACAGAAGATGGACAGTAAAAAAAAGGAATTATCGGCCGATCTTAAGAGCAATGTACCACCAATACAAGCAGACAACAATAGCAGAAAATTAAAGTAGTAGTCATACCAACAACAAGACCTATACTCTTACAAAATTAAAGGAATGTCAAACTAGACTGCAGTTGGCAGAGGAGCAACTAGCTAAAGCACAGCAGATATCAGATCAATACATTTAAGTTGATGAAGAGGTGCATAATGACCTTCTCACCACCGTGAATAAAAATGCTGCAGATATCAACAAAGCTCTGCCAAATAATTCATTCAGTCAACTATTCTGGAAGCAGCAAATAATTGCAGTAATTTACAACAGATGAGATGGCACCCATTGGTGATAAGGTGGTGCCTTTCCATTCAGCTAAGATCACCATCAACATACAAAGTAATGTGTCAGTCTGGGTTGCTAAAGCTGCCATCACAAAGAACCCTACGAGACTATACTCATGTGATCAAACCATCATCAGGATTTTCAGATGAAGTAGATGAGATGCTTATGGAAGAGGGTAAAATAAATGAAATTGAAGAATGGCAAAAACATGTAGTGTTAATATTTGATGAGATGCATATTAAGGAAGATTTGGTTTTTTTATAAAACTACAGGAGAACTGAAAGGATTTATAAAATTAGGAAACATTAGTGATCACCTTTTACAGTTGGAAAGTGCCCTCAGTGATGACTGTGCTAGTCAGATACCACCACTTGCTAACTCAATGTTAACTTTTATGGTTACAGGTGATTTTATAGACCTACACTTTCCATATGCTCAATTTCTATGCAAGAATCTCACCAGTGATCTTCTATAACTCTCTTGTGTGGGAGGCTGCTCAGCGTCTGGAGAGTTGTGGATTCAAAGTGCTTGCAACCACCTGTGATGGAGCATCTAACAATCGTCACTTTATCAGTATGCATATAGCAACTACAAATCTTCACTAGTATATAAGACTGTAAACTCCTACTATATTAAGATAGACATCCCTCATCTTATGAGCACTGCAAGAAACTGCTGGTCTAATCCAAAGTGATGGGTATATATTACTTAGTAATCCTATGTGTACCCTCATTTATCTGAAATTGGAAATGACTGTTCTATTAGAGTATTTTGAGTACAGGCACAATGTTCCATAAAAGTATTTCAACAGAGCTCATGCAGTATATAAATGTATGTGGTTCATTTATCCAAACAATTCATTTATATGTACACTCACCATTTCCTGGAATTCAGATAACCACTGTACATGTACGTAGGTACAGTTATGCATAACTATTGATATAGAATGAAGGAGAAGATATTAGCTGGAGCCATCTGAAATAGTTCTGACACATTAAATGTTACAAATTACACTGAATGCATCACAAACCTGAAGTTCTATAGAAGACTATACAAAAAAATGCCTGAGTTTAAGGATGATAGATTCAAAGTTAGTAAATGCTTGGCAATGACAATGGATTAATTACCTTGAATCTTTTGCAGTGGCTTGAAAATGATTTTATTGGGTACTTAAACAAATGGGAGGATAGTGCAAAGTCAAGAACAGGATTCTCTGAAGGTGAAAAATGATGATGACTCTAAGTAGAGAAACATCAGAGGGAATTAGAATAGCAGGTAACTATATAGTACATAATTCATGTCTATTATGCTTTTTCTAATACAATGTTTACAGTGAAGTCATTTTGTAAAATGGCACAGTATCTTTTGTAACTTCCAGGAGTGGATAGCGTGTTGTCCAACAGGTCATGTTGTCAAGATTTACTTGAATAGTTCTTTGGGAAACAGTGACAGCAAGGGGCAATAAATGACAACTCAAAATTTCCAATAGTTTGAGTGCAATACATCAGCCATACAAATTGCCAGCTCTATAGCTCTGGCTCCAGTTTGTGGCAATTGTAGGGGAACCAACTCAAAGAAACAACCTGGTGAATTGCATGTTGCAAGTGAATTGGAGCTTCCACTTCCAAAGAGACCACGATACAAGAAAATCAAAAAGTCTACTTAGTTGATCTGTTCTGTAGTTATACATGTAGCAGCTGCTGAATGTGTATTATATCATGTACTGAATGTATACCATAATAATGATAATACACTGTACATATTATGATTCTTTTATGTAGAGGAAGCTGATATGCTGTAATATAATGTTTGGAGAAACAAATAAACTATGTGAGTGATGCTTCAGACAACTCCTTCCGGCCTACAATTGTTTATTTAATGCTTGTTGAATCTGTGAATGGAATACTGCCTCAACCATTAGGCCAAATGGTTGAGCTATCACAAGCCATAGATGTGACTTCTAGGAGGAAGCAGTTAGTATATGAATGCTCCACAGAATTCTTATCATGGTCTAAAAGTCATTCTCAAGAAGCTTGTCTTTTTTCGAAGATGCTAGTCGATATGCAGAGCCGCTATTTTTCAGCCAAACAGTCTAAAATAGGTAAGCCAGGATGGAGGGAGAGTGTATGGAGAAAATTCCATGAGGTTAGAAGTTCTGTTGACTTGGAGACAGTGTGGAAAATGCTTCCCCTACTATTCATCATTCTACAACTAGGTAACTATGGACAATTATACAATGGACAATTATACAATGGACTATGTCACGAGTAATGAAATATAACCAGAAATAGATTGTGTTTCCTATCCCTTTTAAGTACTCTATTATCTATGATTATACATGTATGAAACTGCATGATACCGATGAAGGCTACAAAATTATAATTTGCTTTTTTTCTTCTTATGATACAAGGTATTATGTGTGTGTGTGTGTGTGTGATTGTGAGATCATCAGGCATATTATATAGGTCAGTTCAGTAGCTAAAAGTTGACCAAATGCTTAATATTCTATGTAGCACTCAGACTACTAGCTTTTGACAATCTGAAAAATTAAATCTTCATCAGCGTCTGGGGGGCTGTACTCTCACACCCTTGCATCTACCTTCCCCTTTGAATAATCCTGGGCATGCCCATTAGAGCTACTTGAATTTTGCCATGCTCAATTTCATCATTAAAATGCCACTCTGACCAATGCACATGGCTTTTTTTTTGTTCTCAACACATTGTTTAGAGCAGTGTAGCTAGTTACAGGGTTGATGTCATTAGAGATTAGATTATCAATTTTTGTCAAAATACATGGGTACACAGAAGGATACAGCCTGCAAACATGTTCCCCACACACATAAAGACAACATATATACACACAGGACAAGTAACCACACAGTTGCAAAATACAAAACAGAACAGTCAAAAATACAATTAAATGTCACAATAAAAGAAAGCGACGAAGAGCAGACCTAAATTCAGTCCGATTTGACAGCTGTAAAATGTGAATGGGAATAGTGTTCCAAAGAAAAGGAGTGTTAACAAAGAAAGAGTATCGATACGGATTAATAGTCGAGGATGGAATTGATAGGGTCAGTGAATGCGATCTAGTTACAGTAGAAGAAAACTGAATATGTCTTGAAAATGGAAAAGAGAGATGAGACACTAACATACTAGTCTTGCATGAAGCACCCTCTACAATCTATGTGTCAGCTGCCCGAACAGAGCCTTCCCCACCATCCGCCACAACGACATCCAAGATTTGACTGTAGAGTTAATGTCAGAGGTTTGTCATGACGTATCTACTGAACCCTCCCTTCAACCCTTGAGTGGTGAATCTCTCTCCCTACGTACAGCTAACCAAGATGTTGGTGCTCGCTTGGACATCAAGGCTTCTGGGGTTCTCGGCTTGAACCTACTTTTTTGATGTTAGAATATTTAACCCTTATGCCCCTTTAAACCGTTGTAATCCCTATCGCCAGCATGAAACTTTGAAACGCCGTCAGTATGAGGAGAGAGTGCGAGAAGTGGAACACGGTAATTTTAGTCCTCTTGCTTTTTCAACTTCTGGAGGCATGGGTACCTTCACCATTGTGGCTTACAAGCTCCTGGCCTTCCTCCTATCACAGTGGTAGATCTAGAAATTTTCAGAGGGGGTTTCAGATTCCACTCAACTTCAGCCTAGCTGTAAGTCGAAGACCAAAAAAAAAAAAAAAAGGTCACAACCTGCTGTACAACATTATAATTGTGATTTCAAAGGCTAAACTATGAAGATTTTCGCCAGTAGAGAATCCTTCTATAACACACGTGACACGTGGCGATTTTATCACTGACACGACGACTCGTCAATAAATTTGGGACGTGCGCTATTTTCAAAGGGGGTTTCAGCTGAAACCATTGCAACCCCCTGTATCCGCCACTGTATCATGTAAGTGGAAATCGTCCTATTATAGGGTGATGAGCTGGCTTCGCTGTCATCTTGGCTTCTCTTTATTACATTCTGCCTTCATGTGCATAAGGGGCTCTCGCTCTTCCTCTGGTCATCCCTTTAAGGGTCATGTTCCAGCATCAGTTGACCTAGCACTGGGGGAGGGGTGTCTTGGGGCCGTTTAAGCCCAATTTCCTTTTTTTCTTTAGCTCTGTAGGTGTAGGGATAGGCTAAACCTTTTTTGTTTCATAGAACATCTTAGCATAGAGTAGATTTTTAAAAAAATCTATGCGTATATAGCCAGACCCTTTTCTTTCTTTGGTGTAGGGACGGGGAAAAAAAAGGCTGCCTTTTTTTCCCCCTAGAAAGAAAAGGGTCTGGCTATATACGCATAGATTTTTTTTTTAAATCTACTCTATGCTAAGATGTTCTATGAAACAAAAAAGGTTTTGCCTATCCCTACACCTACAGAGCTAAAGAAAAAAAGGAAATTGGGCTTAAACGGCCCCAAGACACCCCTCCCCCAGTGCTAGCTATAGGTCAACTGATGCTGGAACATACGTACTTTCAAACAGATTTAGTTAGTGACATACACTTCATACCTAATGCCCAGTCCGTCGTGTCCATAAACTTCACGCAGATCGCTACAAATGTAGAGATTGTAAAATCCGAAAATCTTGCAGAAATCGAGGCAAGCGGCTGTAGCGCACGCGAGCGCACGTGCATCGTGGTGCGCGTCCTTTGGATGGATTCTGAGCGAGATTCTGACAGTCTGAGGTACTCTGTAACGTCCTGTGCAGTCTAGGGACGATGGCGATGCTCGCGTAACATTAAATGAAGACGCTGCACTCCTCCCCAGTTATCTACAGCTGAAGTGAAGGATGGGACACAAGCTGACAAGCCCGCGTAAACAGCCGAGGAAGCAACAGGCGGACAGTAATGTGCGTGAGAGCTAATGATTAAGAGGTACAGAACATTTCAATTTAGCTTCAAGCCAGTCGCAATGTCCTTTGGCTGTTTTAACACGCAAGCCGAGGGGATGGTGTTGGGGAAGGGAGAGTGGTGTACTCTCTGTAGGTAGATCTGTGACCACAGTCAAACACAAGTAAACGGAAGTGTTGACTCTTAAGTCACAGGTCAAGGTAATATCAAAGTTTCATTGTGCTCACAGATCTACCTACAATGTGTACCTATACAACTTCCCATTGATGTGTGACCTTTAGTGTTCTGAAGTGTTATGGGTTGGGGTTTACATTTAGCAGCAGGATCCCAGTTTTAATACCCAGTTAGTCTTGTGTAGCCAGATACTTAGAAAGCACAGTGTGCTTGTTGGTTAAAGATTATACAAGTGCCTATGTTGGAAGACATAATTTCTTCTGGTTTATTTTTTGGTGCAGACACCTATAATCCTGTAATTGAACATCACCCTGCAATTTAGTACAGCCTGGCTATGTGCATGAAACTAACACGCAGTTGTTGATTTTGTTGTTTCCATGAACAAGAAGACTTAATCCAGTCCACCCAGTTATGCCATGGTGAATGTTGTGTCCATGGTCATCAAAGTGTATGTTATCATGTGAAAATAATCCAATGGTAATGAGATTTGAATGTGATTCCTCATATTTGATTGGTCACAAAGCCACAAAAATTTTATATCACTACAGAGATATCAGTGAGCACCTGATCATGTTCACTGGAGAACCCAAGCTGTCCTACCATTGTGGTCTAGGGTCAAGGTGATGGTGCTGTAGGGTATAGTGCTAAAAGCCGGAACGGGATGTGCACCAAGTTAACCATTTTGCACTGTTTCCAGCTGTCACACAGTAATTAGAATTGTAGTTTTCTTCTACTTATAGACATGCTAGAAATGGCTCACTCAGAGTTTTAAACGTATAATTTATAGCCACTAACATACACTGCGGTCAACTCTTGTAAATCATTGCTAATGCTGGCAGACTTCAGAAAACCAACCTCACTGTTACTAAAGGCTTGGACACAACTGTAACATGAAAATACTACAGTAGTTTATCCTTAAGAATGATAAAGAAGTAATTCTACATCAGAATTTTATGAATTGGTAAGAACACAATATGCCACGTGGCAGGTATTAAATAGAAATTCAAGCGAGTGATTTCCAACATGCCTATTCTAGCACATACTGTGTAACAGTTGGAAACCTTGCACAATTTGCTAAAACAACTTTTCTCCTTGGTGCGCATCCCAATTGATTCCGTCCATTCCAGATTTTAGCACTACCCAGTGATATATGTATCCTGTACAGAAGGAAAGTTCGACGAGTGAGAGGTGTTTCATCAAACTAAAATCTACCAAATTGTTCAAGCAATACAATTAAATCCACCAAACTTTTTCTTGTTATCCTATACCAATTTGCCCAGTTTCCTCCTACTAAACTTTCCTGCAATATATGGTATGTCATGACTGGGGTGAATATCATGACATGTTGTACTTTGATTGGAGGTTCAAAGTGACGCTAACATAACTGAACTACATCAGTCAAACAGTACATGCAGTTATGTGGATAATTTGACAAAAATACAATACAATTATGTAAGGAATGTCATACAAGAACAACTCAGTCACTAAACTGGCAAATTTACTGCATGGGATTTAAAGCTGTTGATACCCCACAGTAATATCTCTGCTTTCTTTTTTGATTCTTGTGTCAATGTATATACTTGTGTGTACTTATATAGGTCTGGAAATAATTGTAGTCAAAAAAATGTGTTGTAGAAAAACTGAAAATACCTTTGCAGTAAATTTTTCTATATCTATATGTATGTTGTTTGTAAACAATGTATTGTGAGGAAGACATGCCTCTCCAATAGGAGACACATTCCTGGTACAAGGAGAGCAAGTAGAGTTCAAGGTAGTGGAGACAGACCCATCCCCTCACTGTATTGTGGCTCCTGACACTGTCATCCATTGTGATGGTGAACCAATCAAGAGATAGGATGAAGAGGATACTTTAAATGAAGTTAGTTATGATGATGTTGGAGATTTTAGGAAAAACTAACACAAATCAAAGAGGTGAAATTCGTGTGTGTGTGTGTGTGTGTGTGTGTGTGTGTGTGTGTGTGTGTGTGTGTGTGTGTGTGTGTGTGTGTGTGTGTGTGTGTGTGTGTGTGTGTGTGTGTGTGTGTGTGTGTGTGTGTGTGTGTGTGTGTGTGTGTGTGTGTGTGTGTGTGTGTGTGTACTTGCATGTGTGAATGTGGCCCACACATCCATGCATGTTTCTACAGTACCTACGTATGAGCCAGGTGTGCTCCACAGGTTTCTGTTGTAAATAGTAACCTCCAGACATTGAAATGAAATTATCTAAATTGTTCATCTACTCTCTTGATCTTCATGCTTACTCCGGCATACTCTCACCAATAGCACTGCAGGTATAACGTGGAGGGACAAAAGTGATCTAGTCAGTTATTATCTGGTTGGCCTACATTGTGTATTGCTATTGTGTAAAATACTTGACTGCTATATTAAAGTGTAAGATGTTACACAAAACTGCGTGGATATTTTTTGATGTTTTGCTTTTACGAAGTTGATTAGATATGTAATGATAATGATTATGATGTATGCACAAGAGTGTTCTGTTTGTCTGTCAGTATGTCCCACATGTACACATTATCTAAAAGTGTGCTACCATATAGCGGAAAATTTTCGAAAAGTTTAATTTTTGAAAAGAGTGCTTGATTGGAAGTTCAAAAATATTTGAAACTGTTCCTCTTTACCGCACCAACCGTAGATAATCAACTAGAAAGGTTCATGGAGGAAGTCAACAATGGTTGTGTTGATCACATACATAGCTAGAATTTGCTGCTTTGATTGTTCAGTATAGCTAGATAAAGGTCCAATCTGGCTTTGATAGAATTGCATCTAGCTACCCTAGGCTTTTCCTTGGTAGCTTGAACCATGTTGTTTGGTGGACTTTGTTTTAATCCAGTGGCCTGCGTATTGAGCCATAAGTACATACATGGCGTTTTTCAGTACATCTTGATATTTACTGATAATTATTTGCTGTCTTTCCTGGTAATGTCACTCAGACTGGTCTCTCAAGCTCTTATAGGCTTAAAGACTCATGGTGCCATTCGTGCTTGCTCATGGTATAGCTATATGGCTAATTGTGTTCACCTTCCGGCCCAGTGCCTAGCTATATACATTATGCCTATAGCTAACTGATATTAGTATAAACTATGCGTGCGTGCACTCACAAACTTCATTTATAGCTAGCTATACTTTCATTGATTGTCACTTCAAAGATGTAGTATTGCTAGCTATTTTCAAAAGAATTTTTTTTTTTGAAAATGCATTGTTATTTCGAATTTTTCGAAAATTTAACCTTTTGAAAATTTCATGTGTCTTCTGTTGTAGATGATTGAGTTACCATTGTGGCATCCACAACTATTCAAAGTTATTGGAGTCAAGGTATGTGTAATGTTCAACTTTAAAGTGGATCATAAATCAGTCACAATTTTTACAGCCATCTAGGAGAGTTTTATTGTATGGCCCACCAGGAGGTGGATAGCTAGGTGCGTAAGTTATTAAGAATATATTACTGTTAAACTGTCTGTCTAAATGTTGCAACTGTGTATATGTGGTTGTGTGTAACCTGCTATGTTGTTCTGATACTGATTGACATACAGAACTGTTTCTGGCTCCTTTTCTCTTGATAAATGCGACCCACTGAAGAAAAACCTGACTGATTTGCATTTTCCTTGAACTTCATTTTATGATTTCCTTGTTGTTTACAGGGAAAACCAATGGACTGTTAAAGTTTCGGCCTTATCTGGTAAGTACTTTCGGAGTTATAGTGATAGACACAATTGATTTGTTACAGATGCTCGTTTAAGCAATCATAAGTTTTGAATGCAATGGGCTACGGAGTTGGGACTTGTGTCATTCAATTCACCATGAACTGGGGCATTCAACAAGGTGTAGTTTTTGGCCTAAATACACCTGTGCTAAGGCTGTTCAAGCTTACAAACGGTGACAATTAAGTTATGTTTTACCCGCAATGTAAACAAACACACGTAACTCGTGTTTGCTTCATGGTACAGAAACGAAACAAAGATATTCTTTTTCTCCATGAAGAGGCAAATCCAGTGGTATAGTAGATATTTCAATTTGAGTCTTCCTTCACTGTGTTATGAAGCGATTAAAACATATTTATGTAGCACATGTTTTTTTACCCAATGTATTTCAATAGGAAATATCTCAAAACCAGAATTATACAAACCAGTCTGGTTTTCACAGTAGGGGTTGGTAAGAAATCATATGGTTTCGTGGATTTCACACTTAAAAAAATGGCCTTGCAATAAGTTACCCAAAATCACACATTTAATAGTCTGCCTTAGAGTATTCATTCTACTAAACCTACACCTGTTATTGTGTGTGTTGTGTGTGTGCATGCGTGCGTGTACGTGTGTGTGTGTGTGCATCGGCCTGGTAATTGGTTCCTGGTTCAATGCTGGGTTACATCAAATTGGTGTTGTTGTTGTTGTTGTTGTTTCCTTAAGCAAGAAACTTAACTCGCATTGCTCTAGTCTACCCAGCTATTTAATTGGTGGCCTGGTGTCAACTGGGGAAGTAGCCCACCAAGCTGTAACAGCAGTGGGTACATGGTATTAACTGGGGAAACTAATGCCAACTGTCCATGTCTTGCACAACCGGTGAAGGTCCAGGCAAGACTTCAGGTGCCCACACCTTCACCTGTGGGACATGGTACAGCCTCCTGCGGGTTACTAGTCCTGCCCCAGGAGGAATTGCCTGCACTGACTCCTAGCACCTGAGTAGCACACATGTGTTCCAGTGGTGGTTCACTGGGTAGGCATGACCATGCTAGCATGGCAGCTAAAGGTGTGTTGTGTGTGTCTGTGTGTTCTCCATGCTTACCCCAGCATGCTCTCACCAACAGCACTGCAAGTATAACGTGGAGAGACAGAAAAGTGGCCATTTCTCGTTTTATAGTCAGACTTTTGTTTAATGCCTGGTTATATTTAAATGGCCTACATTCTGTGTTGTACACATGGAGTATCATTGTTTGTCATCTTTACTTGTGTCATTTCATTGCAGCCTTTGAGGAAGCAGAGAAGAATGCTCCCTCTATTATCTTCATTGATGAAATAGATGCTATTGCTCCCAAGAGAGATAAGGTATTGGTAACCTTCTGTTACTCTGTGTTTATTACCAATTGTAACAGACACATGGTAAAGTGGAGAAAAGAATTGTATCACAACTACTCACTCTTGTGGATGGGTTAAAACAAAGAGCTCATGTTGTTGTCATGGCTGCAACTAACAGGCCCAGCTGCTCTGAGAAGATTTGGTATGTTATCCACTACATATACCAATGCATAAAACATCAGTTTTGATTATGTGTATGTGGTACTGCTGGCAAAAAAGCCTGGCTGGCTTCTGTGTCTGGCCTTTTACTTTGTAAACATAAGTATAAGACCGGCGAACCCACTTGTATTACATCTTAGAAAGAGTGGTACCATACTGTACATATCGTAATAATTTGGTGTCTGAATGTTCAACCAGTTATCAAAACCAAAGTAGCCATTTCTAGCTGTGTTGTAGCCATTTTAAAGCTTTACAAACAAAGAACATGAGAAGTGCCTCTACAATCAATCTAGTCAGGAAATTACAGTCAATTCTCATTGTAATACAAGAGTCAGCACAAGAATTCATTGCACTCCCATAAATGAACACCACAATGATGGAAGAAGAAATGGAACACAAATTTGGACCATGATGGATGCATTGTAGCTGCTGTGGTTGGCAAAAAGGCACATGCTGGCCGTAAGACAAAGAGTGAAGAAGTCAACCCCGTAGTATCAAGTTATACTTTGCTGAAAGCACCAGTCAGAATAAATAATTAAAATTCTGTTGAAAGTGTAGTTGCTCTGAGTGCTTGCTTATACTTATTACAGTACTTAACCAATACTGCCAAGTTGTAATGGGAAGGTGAGGCTGCTTTGCAAGAAAGTGCTAATCTTTATCCCGACTATACAGTGCAACCATGCTACATATATGATGTTATTTGACTTTTGACGATGAACATCCAATCTAATAGTATTACTTGTAGAAAAGCTGGAACAAAAAAGGCAGCAAAAAAGCATGACACCCTCCCTGGCTTTGGTGTGAATAAGTAAATGTGTTTTCCCAGTAATTAATGTGAAGTGTATGTTTTATACAGGTAGGTCGTTTTGATCGGGAGGTTGAAATTGGTGTCCCTAATGCTACTGGACAACTAGAAATCTTATGTATTCACACAAAGAACATGAAGTTGGCAAGTGATGTTGACTTGGAACAGGTGACACTAATCACAAAAGATGCCTAGTGTATTTTACATGTGTGTTCTAATTACAGGTGGCTACTGAGACTCATGGTCATGTTGGTGCTGATCTTGCTTCACTTTGTTCAGAAGTAGCTCTCCAACAGGTAATAACCTGTGTATTGATAGTAACATACAGTAGATGTGTTGTGTACAGTAATGATAGAAGTGTTGTGTTACACACAGATACATGAGAAGATGGATCACATTGATCTTGAGGATGACACTATTGATGTTGAAGTGATGGACTCCTTGGCAGTAACAATGGACAACTTTAGGGTCAGTATCATCATTGAGTATGGTAGTGGTTAATATTAGGGATCTACCCCTCCCATGAGGAATGATGGCTACCCAAAATCACACATTTTAATAGTCTGCCTTAGAGTATTCATTCTACTAAACCTACAACTGTTATAGTAGCAATCAATTGTTGGCTGAATAATATCTTGTGATGTCCATTAATCCATCTCTAACTTATCACCTGTGTTCTGCTGGTGTATCCAGCCATGACACTTACTTACTGTATGTGTTTACTTTTTATGATATTACTGTGTATGTTCATGTACATGTACGTACCTATGGCTTCAATAATTGGATGGCTAAAATCATGAAGTACAATTGTGTTTGGGACCAACATGACACAGTAACTATACATAGTCTTGTTAAAGGTATGCACTAAGTAATGTGTCTATATGTGATCATGCAGTTACACCTGGGACTGAGTGTGATATTCTTTTGAAGATACAATGGAGGCATAGTGTATAAAGCTAGACTGTCACTTAAACTCTGTAGACTTTACTAATTTTACTATGAACAAAGTATTTGTTCCTCGAAGATATCTTTCTATCATATTGATAGTTGTCAACAGGCCTGTTACACAAATCATCAAATTAAAAGATATTTCTTTCAAAAAGTGATATAGTGGTACACTCTTATAGGACACAGACAACCTCAGTTGTTGACACTGTACTCACATTGGTCCAGTCTACCAGCTATATTTGTGGGATCTTAAGCCAAAGAAGGAAATTACTTAATGTACAAAGTCCAGGTGGACACAATGTCATTGATCCATGAAGTTAGTACAGTTCTCCTATGGACCAACCCCCTCAATGATTTACCTGTATTAGTTTGAGTACCTGCACAGTATTCCAGCTGGTTAGTGTGATCATAAAGTGACATCTATCAGTTTTACTTTGTGTGCTTGAGCCTGTTGAATACTTTGTGTGCTAGTGTGTATTGTATGTAGAATATACTTGTGTCATGTAAACACACAGGTGTTCTATGGTCCTCCCTGATGTGGTATGACTCTACTTACTAAAACAAGTTCAACATCATCTCAATAAAGGTTAGCTACTGCTTGTATTTGTAGTAGTTGAAGGAGTGGACATTTTGTTGTGTAGGGTCTGGAATTGTTGACCATGTAGTTTGGAGAATCACCATACTGTAATGTCCAACATGTTCTTGACAATTAAGGTATACTCAACGCACACACACACACACACACACACACACGCACACCCACACGCACACACACACACACGCACACACACACACACAGATGCTGCTACTATGCACTGTGTGAGACTAGAGCTCTTGGCAATCAGTCTGATACTGTGAGTAGTTTACCATATAGGAGGGCTTGATATACCTCACAAGTAACAGTACAAGAAGACGTGTATATTTTCAAAAATTTTAACAAAGCTTTAAATACTGTACATGTACATGAGTACCATAAGCTTTGAATACATGTACAGGAGTATACCATGTTCTTTTAGGTGGTACTGCTGAGATGATGTCATCAATCAAGTACTGGCTGAAATAGATGGAATGACTAGTTTTGTCTTTGAAACATGTATGTGTTTTGTGTGTCAGTGTGTGTGTGTGTGTGTTTTGTGTGTGCGTGAGAGTGAGTGTGAGTGTGAGCCCGTAATGTTATTGGTGAGTGTGTGTGAATTAGAAGATTGTTGGAACCAGTACACACAACACTTCGCCAGGGACATGTCTAGCAGATAATACTGCCTGCTTGTCTACCTGTAATTATGATAGCTGCACCCTACTTCTTAGTATTGTTGTAATATAGTAAAAAGGGATTCGCAGCTACAGACAAACTTTTTTTTGTCTTGGTTGCAAGTTCAGAATCAGCCTCTGTTCACGAAATGCATCTTCCATATATACAAATCTTCCATTATTGTGGACTTAGTTAATGTTGAAAAATTCTCATGGCTTGTTAGGGTCCTTAGTAATAGTGCCACCAAAATTGTTGGTGCCACTCCTGGGCAACCATAACAATGAAGTTTGAGACAATTTGGCTTTGTACCGTAGTGATTTGATAACACTTGATGTAAAAGTGAAGAGGAAACTGTCAAGGTAAATTCACGAAAATCCAAAGTAAATTTAGCAAGACATGGCCACTCAAAGTCTGGACCCGCAACAAGGTTTACCCGTACATACATAAAACTATTAGTTCCTATGGGAATTATGTCATTGTTGCAAATCCCTATTTATGCTATATTGTCTATATGGTATATATTAAAAATTATAAATTTAAAAATATAGTAGGAATCCAAGCGATAAAAAGTAGTGAAACAAGAGAAGAACGATGGTAGCTATTACAGCATAGCTCGGTGGGAAATCCCTACTTTGGCATGATATAGCCATTATTTTGTGTTCAATGCCAAAGTAGGAATTTCCCACCGAGCTATGCTGTAATAGCTACCATCGTTCTTCTCTTGTTTCACTACTTTTTATCGCTTGGATTCCTACTTTATTTTTAAATTTTTAATATACTAGTTTGTTTAGTTTTTTTTTGTTAAGGCTATAAACATGTGACTGTTCTATTAGGGTGACTGCTGTGTTACAGTATCTCGAGGCAGCCTGCAAGATGTGCACTTGCTCAAAAAGGGGCATGGTTTCGATTGATTATAGAATATGTCGAGTCAGCCTTCCAAATTAAAGGTGTGTGGTCACTGAAATACAGCTAGTGCAAAAGGGGTGTGTCATCGTGGTTTCAATCAATAGATTGATAATGCGTAGAATGAAGAATTGGCGTGATCTTGTGACCTATCGTGAAGCTATCTAGTACCAGTACCTCCGTACAGTACCTACCCTCCGTCATAGATTATATCAGTAAGGAGTATAATCTATTTCTCTGTACAGTAGCGTAGTCTAAGCGCCTTAAATAATCTTGTGGCGTCTATTATGCTGCTTAAAGAAAGTGTTGATACGGAAAATTAATGCCTTGATATGGTTTCGTTGGATGAAGAAGAAGACAAGCAGCCTGATTGAAGATAAAAGAAAAGACAAGGCACAGAGGGCACATACTCGCCAGAACCTCAAAAGGCACATCCCACTGGTGAGTTTGTTATTGCTGCATAAAATGGTAGCCATGCACTGCTTCGTTTGGCCTCTAGGCTTGCGACTGTGGTCCAGTCAGGCAGTCAGGCAGTCAGTCTAAAATTCAAAGTTTTGGCGATTTTTAAAATTCTGTATCCGGCCACCTGTAAGCGTTTTGTTGTATTTAATGCTGTTTTATGTATTATATGGACTAGTACTATTCCATAAAGGTGATTTTTGTATTGTAAGATGTCTCTAGGATGATTTTTAAAGGCGGGATTTTGAGCGGCACACAAAAATTTCACTCTACTTAAACGGTACGACTGTACCGTTTGATTGTCATTTCCTCAATGAAACAAACTATTTGACTGAAGATATCCAAATCACTTGGAAATATGGAGGACATTGATAATGCTCTCCCAGCAGAAGCTCCTTATGGTCAAGACACACGATAGTGTGTTGTGCGGCCAGTGCGGGCACGCGATAAACAAGTGTGTATTTTACAGGAACCAAGAAAATGCCATTTTTACACATCCATAGCTCAATAATGGCTGGACAGAAATTTACCATTTTTGCTGTGGAAACTCCCTCGGGGTGGAACATCTCCCATTCCAAATTTGAATTAAATCCACATATCCATTGCTGAGGTACGCACCTTCAAAGTTCATCTTATCTTCTTCATATTTTCCTTAATCTTTTTCTTCTTCATCTCGCACACTTTAGAAAAATTGTAATAACTTGCACGTGCTTTGGTCAATTTACTTAAAATTTGGAGGGCATTAGGGACGTAATACTGTACATTTACAGTCCAATTTTGGTTCAGATCAGACTAAGAACAAGGGAGTTATACACAATTTTTCAAAAATAATAAGGTGATGTGTTATCACGCCTCCAGGATGAACCACTTGACTGAATTACTTCAAAATTGGTCTGTACACGGAGTAAATATCGTAGTGCAAACCTTTTGTGGTTTGAACGAAATCACATTAACAGTCATGGAGCGTGTGCGCATGTGTGTGTGTGTGTGTGTGTGTGTGTGTGTGTGTCACTAATAGCACTGCTGGTACTATATAATGTGAAGAGACAAAAGTGATCACTTCTCACTTTATGGTCGGACTCTGTTCACTGCCTGATTAGATTTAAATCCACCTACAGGTTGAACACATGAAGTATCAGTGTTTTGTTACCTTTACTTGTGTTGTTTTTCTCATTGTATGTAGCCTTTGAGGAAGCAGAGAAGAATGCTCCTGCTATTATCTTCATTGATGAAATAGATGCTATTGCTTCCAAGAGAGATAAGGTATTGGTGACCTTCTGTTACTCTGTGTTTATTACCAATTGTAACAGACACATGGTGAAGTGGAGAGAAGAATTGTATCACAACTTCTCACTCTTATGGATGGATTAAAACAAAAGAGTTCATGTTGTTGTCATGGCTGCAACTAACAAGCCAGTTCTGATGCTGCTCTGAGAAGATTTGGTATGTTATCCACTACATATACCAATGTAAAAAGACTAGTTTTGGTTAAGTGTATTAGCTGGGGTTCTGGGAATTAGGATACTGTGTAGTAAAAAATGTTGGTGGCAAAAAACTTTGTGGAGAATTTGGCGAATGGTATTACAATTGCCAAAGTTTTATCCGCGAATTGTTTTAGCAATCACATGAACAGATAGTGTCATGTGCCTGACAGCTCACATGATGAAATCGATCCGTGGTACCACCAAGAAATAAGAAAGATATTGTAAGTACGCTCCAGAAATATCCTTCTTAATAGCAACAGAATGGGTAGCGACGTACTGTGCGAGCAAGTGTGGGCTTCCCATTAGATCATCGTGAGGTTCATTGGACATCGCGAGAAACAAATAATCCCGAAAGAGTTCACGAACCTCCAAACATTTTTCTCAAGAACCAGCGAATGACAGTGCGTGGTATGCCGGGGTAATCATAGGGTTTTCGCCAAACTGTTTTACTGCCAAACATATTTACTGTGCTGTGATTTTTAGCAGCCTGGGCTACCGTTAAGTTTTAAGCCATTTCCTTTTCTTCTTTCGTGTGGCTTAAGTTCCCATCCCTTGGAAAGGCAACAAGTTGATGTTCTACTACTGAAAACCAGGCTCCCATGTAGGTAATAGTCTACTATCTCTGTGTATATTATAATTATTATTACATGTAAAATTAACATTTCTATTTGTTTTGTTTTTTTTTGTTTTTTTATTTATTATTATTATTATTATTATTATTATTATTTCAAATCCATGTACCGTATAACGGGAATGATTTGCGGAAGAAAACATTCGTGAATTTTGCCATTTTAGGTGCATTCGCGAATGTTTTCTTGCAAAATTTTTCTTAAAGTTTTTTCATGGATCAGGGGGGTAGGACATGATGTCACAATGCATATAGTTTTGCATAATTTAGTTGAATTCCGATGATAATTACATGATGAAAAACTAACATACCAGCTACTTGCATCATTGTAGATGCCAAAGTTGATTGTATTTACTACTAACAAGTAAGAGTACAGCAAACAATAACACAGGTACCTGAAATTACGATAAACATTTATTCTAAATAATGCGCTATTGTAAAATTCACCATCATATTGCTGGGACTCACTGGGGCTCAGTAGATACATAAAATGATTTCTACACTAGTGAAGTTAAATTTCCAAAAAGAATCACAGCGCTAACCTTGATGGTTTACTAGAACTAAACCCTATGGCAAAATGTACAGTACGGATACGTCACGCAATTATCGTGATGTCATGTCCTACCCTCCCCCTTCCCCTGAGTTGATGTAGCATTCATCAACTCAGGGGAAGGGGGGGGGGGGGGGGGGGGGTAGGACGTTCCCCTTGTAGCATTCATCAACAAGTGCATAAACGGGTAGCTACTTGCCTTGCTACTCGCTAAACTGCCATATATGCATGATGGTATTACCAGTGAGGCACAGGACCGTGGCGTGTAATTCGAACAGAGATGCAAGCTTCAGTGACAGTGGAAAAATCGGTGCTACTAAATGGGGCAAATATAAGCAGCCCAGCGATTCACTGTGCCAGAATGGTGTGTCTTAGCCTCAGTTTTAGTGCCGCCCCAAACTAAAGGCATGCCTATCGTCCACACTCATTATCGTGAATGCCTATTTCTCCAGCGAAACAGTGATCGTGCATGGCTACTAGTATGCGTAGTATGCAACATGTCAGAGTCAGCCATATAGTCAAGCATTCCCTAGCTATCCATAGGAAAAAAAATCAATTCATTGTGGGTGGACGCCCATGCAATTATTAATTACTTTATGCATGGATCATTCGTGAATATTTTCTTCCGCAAATCATTCCCGTTATACGGTATTTGATATTGTTATTCATTTCTATTGACACCCTGGCTTTGGTGTAAATAAGTAAATATGTTTTCCCCGGTAAATAATGTGAGGTATATGTTATTATAGGTCGTTTTGATTGGGAGATTGATATTGGTATCCCTGATGCTACTGGACGACTAGAAATCTTATGTATTCACACAAAGAACATGAAGTTGGCAAGTGATGTTGACTTGGAACAGGTGACATTAATCACAAAAGATGACTAGTGTATTTTACATGTGTGTTCTAATTACAGGTGGCTACTGAGACTCATGGTCATGTTGGTGCTGATCTTGCTTCACTTTGTTCAGAAGTAGCTCTCCAACAGGTAATAACCTGTGTATTGATAGTAACATACAGTAGATGTATTGTGTACAGTAATGATAGAAGTGTTGTGTTACACACAGATATGTGAGAAGATGTATCACATTGATCTTGAGGATGACACTATTGATGTTGAAGTGATGGACTAGCTCCTTGGCAGTAACAATGGACAATTTTAGGGTCAGTATAATTGAGTATGGTAGTGGTTAATATTAGGGATCCACCCCTCCCATGAGGAATAATGGCTACCCAAAATCACACATTTTAATAGTCTGCCCCTTACAGTGTTCACTGTATCAAAATTACAACTTTTCAAGTGATAGCTTACAGTTTAAGTTTTAAAGTGTTGTTGCCTCTCTCTGTACATACCATACTGTGCGAGTTTTGTCCCGTACAGTCACTATTGTACATATTTTGTGCTGGTTTGTAGATGTGACCTTGACACTTGACATTCATGTATATGCAGAGTTGGGGATACATTTGTAACGTGTTACATAATAATATTACTTATGTTGTAATGCAGTAATGTAACATGTTACATAAAGCATAGATAATATCTATACATAAAGTAACGAGTAATATATATAATGAGTATTACATCTGTAAATACCCAAAATTGTAACGCATTGTTTCTTTTTAATGCACATTGTATCCAGTATGTGATTGGCCCCTGATAGCACTGAAGACAGCTGTACAGGCAAGAGCAAAGAGTAATTGTGTATGGGGAGTGCCCTTGAGAGCAAGATACTACAAAAATATGTTTTGAGGTTGAACTACGCCAGAGAAGTGTCTCACTCGTGTCACTTGTAGTTGTAGGCTGGGAGCATGTATTTAGAAGGTTGGGCTTAGTTTATAGCTTGCAACAAACAAATGTAATATGTAATAATATTTATTACTAGTTACAGCCCTCAAAGTAATGTGTAGTATGTAATGCATTACATTGTGTAGAAGTAACTAGTAATATGTGACCGGATCTGCGAAAAAGGAACATAATCACACAAGCCTAAATTTACAGTTTAAAGCATCGAATACATTGGATGAGATACTTGCATATTATTTTAAAAATTCCATCAATTTTTTTAACCCCTCTTTCATAGTGAAGGAAGGGACTGACAATAAAAAACTGGATATCATCTTATTTGCCTGCTCAAGAGGAGTTGGAAAATCTTTGTTTTGTTTCAGTAAACCCAAGGTTACGTAAGTTATGAACATTTCTTTACGTCATGTCGAAGCAATCGTATGCGAACGATTTTTTCTCACGAATTTTGTCTTTGTATGCAGTGAAGAAGGGTGAGTAAAGGAAAAACTTACCCAGTAATTGATTCCCCTGTTCATGGCGAGCACGATGGGGAAAATTTTGGCTCTGTACCTCAATCCGTTGGTAAGTTGCAACCGTTTTTGTAAGTGCCTGTGATAAATTTTCTCTATGTATGCTGTACATATTAATTTTTCTGTTGTTGCTACTTGGTAGGGTTGTAACTCCACAATTTATTGACATATGAAGCTGAAACTTTGCCAGTGGGTACACTTGGCTAAGTAGATTATAAATATTTAATAAACAGGAATTCGGAAAATAGGCAATTATGTCCTATTTTCGCAGATCCGGTCACATATGTATTGAGTTACATTTTTAGAGTAGTGACCCCAACTCTGTATAATATATGTATACCAACACTGGTGCCTGCCCTACAGTGCAGGAGTTGCTGTAGTGAGTATATTATTTATTAAGGTGACTGACCCTATGTGAAGAACTTTATTTCCCCATACATATATAAAACAGCTATGAACATTAAACTTTCTATGAAAGTGTCTGTATAGCACTGAAACTGTACATGTACTCCTGTTCCCTACATTGTCCTATAACTGTACCTATTTCATGGGTTACCTCCCTTAAAACTTCACAGTAAAGTTAGCTGCTACTTAGTTTATTGATTGAAGTACTAAAATGTCAAGAAAGTATTGACAGGTAGGAAGATAGCACAATAGAAAAATTAAGTTACGTATAGTGTATATATCATGTGAATATTACACAATAAAAATAACATGAAAAGATCCACATACGTAGCTAAGATGTTCCAATAAGGTTGAGAGTATAAGAAAAGTAGTGCATGAAAAGAATGGAACAAGTCAACAAAAACGTTATCAAAATGAAAAAAAAGGAATCAAACTCACTACGTCACAATTAGACTGCAGATGCTCTTACCACTATGCTATACATTACACTTAAAATTGAGGTTATTGTAAAACCAGCTTATATGGGCATAAATAAGTTGAATGGCGCAGGTGTTTACCATGTGGTTTACTTAAAGAATTCCAACAAGTTTTGCTCTACACCCTCACATTAAGTGCTATAATTGACAAATGACAACCTTTAGAAGTTTCATTTTTAATCCAAGATGATGAACACTTCGTTTGGCACAATAATTGTGTAATTAACCTGGTTAACCCTTAGATGTGCATAAGCCTATACTACACAGCCTATACAGCTGTATATAGGCAAATACACATGGCTGTAAACAAAGTACTATAACTTTCGAAGTATACCTCCTATGTCTAAGCAATTTACTTCATTGTACTCGTAATGTAATAAGTGTTACAATGATACCTAGGGCTTTCCCCTTTGTGCTAAAGCATAATGCCAGAACTCACTGTGTAATCAACTTTTCATTAAATAAACATGTAAAACCTTTACACACCTTTATAAAATGATCCATAACTTGATGACGGTTGTTCCAATCGAAGGTTTGTTCGCTAATTTTGCATTAGGCCATGCAAAGCTCACGTGATTAAACCCACAATCAAAGTTAAACATGTGGCGAGAAGCTTAGTTGATGGATAACACTGATTGCTGTTGTTCTTTGCTTCATAACAAATAAGTCTCTACTGTTACAGTGTTTATTTAACCTTCCCCAAGTAGCCCAGTGAATAGAATTTTGATCAATGTGTGTAGTTTTAGGCTAAAGGAGTTGAGTTACCCTACCTAATGTCGCCGTGAATGCGTGAAATGAGTCAACACGCTTTCCCCAAAAGTTTCATGTGCGTTTAAGGGTTAACACACAGGTACAAATTTTCTGAAGATTTTCAGGTTGGTTGCCTACAACTATGTTAGCGCATTGTACAGTAAATAGCCAATGAAATTCACTCTTCGTAGAATTCAAAATCACAGCTCAAATGCCATCGCACATGTGCAACATAGTCACAGACAACCAACCTGATAACCTCTATATGTAATAATTGTTTCATTGCTATTTCAATTATTTAGCCATCTTATAACCAGACAGGCTTGACCAGTTATTGTGCATTCCTCTACCTGATAGTGTGTTGTGTGTTTAGTGTTACAGACATATTTAACTTTAGTATTTGTCCAACCACTTTACAAGCAAGTGGATTGTGTTAAACTCCTTATGTAAATTTTCCCAGTACAGTGATTTTGAATTACTCAATTACAAACCATGCCACACACACACACACGCACGCACGCACGCACACACACACACACAAATATAGCAGGAGCTCACAAGTGTAACAACACTCCTTCCATAAGCTCCGGATGATAGTGAGACCAACGTTGTAGGTACTAAGATATAAATTGGAGAAGGTGGTCCCACTGAAATATTGTTATAAACACTACAGGCTTCTGTTGTACAAGCTCATGGTTGCTAACCATACATGGTAATTGTATGTGTTGCCATGTTATGGGAGGCATGGCTGTAAACCAGTACAATGTGATACAGTGTAGTTGTCCCCTGAGACAGTATTGGTTAAAACTAAGCCCAAACAAACTTTCAGATCAACCCAAAACGCTTTCAACAAGTTGCTACAGAATTTTAAAAATTATTTATTTAACGGAATTTTCTACTGATTACCTGACTGACTGACTGATGCCTTCAGGCAAGCGTAACTCGGTAACAGCTAAGGCTACGGGCTTGATTTTTTCACTGTTCAACATTGCTTCGGCCCAAGAGGTGCCTTTTGGCATACCGCAGTATGTACAATGCATTCTTCATGGACTTACCAGTGTCCTCCTTTGTGTCCCATTTATCTTTGCTGACAGTGAAAAGTGTCAATTTGGCGATAGCACGTGATGGCTTCCCTTCGTAATGGAAATCGTCCATATTTTCATGGTGGCTGTTTTGATTGCAGAGGTGCTTTTCGAACAGTTCTTGATTCATACTGCTATGTAACAGGTTGAACACAGCCGACAACAAAGCATAATGGATGCTTCACTTTTCAGACGATAATTGATATAACTGGGGCACACGGCACCATTTCTTTTGGTATGCATGAATTGCTGTGGTGCTTTTTGAACAGTTCTTGATTCATACTGCTGTGTAACAGGTTGAACATAGCTTACAACGAAGCGTAACGGATACTTCACTTTTCAGACGATAATTGATATAGCTGGGGCACAGTGCCATTTCACATGCAGTATGCGTGGGTTCACCAGTAAGATCTATAATATTTACAAAAAACAGTTAACAAACAAGTACACAGAAAAATTTGGAATTTTCAACTAGAGTAGGGACATTGATAAAAAGGTACTGAAACAAGCTGGAGTAGTGCACAATATTAAATCACAGTTAAACAATAAGAAGTGGTGTATCCCTACTGTGCTCAAGATACCATAATAAAAATGCACAGTAGGGATCAGCATTGTAAGTGGGCCGGGTCGTTTGGGTCACATTTGGTCCGGGTCAAGTCTTATCCACTTCATTGAATATCTGGGTCTGACCTGGATGAGATCACATGTGACTATAAGTTAACAACGATTGTATTGGTGGAAATGCAGTTGTAAACACTCAAGAAACTTACATGGAGCCACACACACCCAGGGATATGTTTTGCTGTGTGTGCTGGGTATGTAGAGCCACACCCACTTATTAGAATTGTATCAGCTGTTCTCTGTGGGCATGCATTGAGATCCGTATTGCTACTTGAAATGTAAGTAGCTAACTTCTGGAAATTGTTAATTGCTGTAGCTGCATGTAGACTTATGTGGAGCCACACCCACTTGATAATATGTAGCTACTCACTTCTTGCAGACAATCCTTTCTATGCTGGCTAACTAATGTAACTTGAAATTTGTGGACTTTTAATATAGCTCTTGAGGCACGCCTCTATTTTAATTAAACCAGATCAGATCCGGGTCCCATCCAGATAACTGTTTGGGTCAGTGGGTCAAACAGGTCAACAGTACTGACCCACTTACAACACTGGTAGGGATATAACACTTCTTATTGTTTTACTGTGATTTAATATCGCGCACTGCTCCAGCTTGTTTCAGCACTTTTTATCAATGTGCTATGGTCCCTACTCTAGTCAAATTTTTCTGTGTACTTGTATGGTACTAGTCTGTTTCTCAGGAGTAGTATATGCAGTATCATGTCATGTGTGTACAGTGTAATGATTAAACTGTACTTGTAGGATGTGGGAGATGAAGCAGTCCCTGAAATCAGAAAAGTTCACTGTGAAGAAGCTATGACATTTTGCCTGTTGATCTGATAGTGACATGGATAAATACGTAAGTTGGTGTATCATGATGCAGTCATCTGTCACATTGTTACTGAGAACTATGTTAATGAGAACTATGTGATGTTAGTTTATAAGTGTGTGAGCATCTTCATAAATGCCACACAAATTTAATTCTCAATAAAGCAATGTGTATAGATTCTCTGATAGCAATAAATAGTTTGAGTTTGGCCACCTTTCCTTTGTTCGTAGCATTGCCGTATACAGGAAAGGCGGCCAAACTCAAACTATTTATTGCTATCAGAGAATCTATACACATTGCTTTATTGAGAATTAAATTTGTGTGGCATTTATGAAGATGCTCACACACTTATAAACTAACATCACATAGTTCTCATTAACACTTTAACAATAACATTGTATTATCTGATTAGCTAATATTAATTTTACAACTTGCACACCTCGTACATGGCCACATTATGATATCATTACTTTTTGTCGCAGTTAACTCTGCTTTACTTGGACGCGCACTTTTTTACAGCTATAAACTGTTTTTGGATGGGATTTCAATACTTTTTGTTAGAATAAGCAATGCACTGTTGATAACAGTAGATGAGTTTCCATGGTTTTGACAGAAACCCCAGATTACAGTGACAGAATATTAAAATATAACTGTAATTTTAGTGGCCAGGGCTGCCCACATTGGAGGGGGGGGGTATTTTCCCCCTGCCCCAGCCCAAAAGGGGCCCCTTGATTGCCTGTTTAAAGAAAGATCGATATACTCTAATAGAGCAGTCAGGATCTAGACCCTTCCTTGCCCCTGGGTCCCTCTTTAACTCTTTTCCCTGGGCCCCCTAATTTCTCTGGGCGGCCCTGTTAGTGGCATGCAACTGCAGTCAACTAACACCCATTTTAACTAGTAAACCCTTAATAACACTTTGCCTTTCATCTTGTACTACATTAAAACGATCAAAATACTCTATTAGAGCAGTCACAAAATAGTTGTAACACTGCAATCAATATTTAGCATAGTTATAACTTCTGCTTAGCATTGGATTGTATAGTTTAAATTACTAGCTACTTACACACTTTACAATATAAAAATATGGCACTTGTAGAAATGTGACTGTTCTATTAGAGTATCTCGATCTACTTCAAGCATCGACTAATTCAAGTGAAGAAGCTACTCCCCTGCCAAGAGATCTTGTGAAATGAAATGAGAATAGTAAAGAAAAGGCAAGTATGTACAGAGACAATAGAGGGGCGCGTAATTATGTCCTGTTGTAAATAAACACCTTTAAAATTTATATTACTAAATAAGCGCACCAGAATAGGCTTGTGAGGCTGTTGTCTCCAAGGTTGCCTCATTACTTGTCTTTTCGTGTTGAAGGGATTTAGTCACAATTGGTGAGTTTAACTATACATGTATTTGTGTTGTAAAACTTAATTGTAAAAAGGCGATTAGCACATATCATGATAAACATATATTTGTCACAGTAGAGTCTCTCACGATTATTAGACATTGGACCAGGGTAAAAAATTTACTGCTATATTTAGAGGTTGTAGCGTTTGTATATCTTAGTATCTTAATAAATAATCCTCCATGATCACTAATCACTAATGTGAAAGCTGGTCATTATTCATGCTGTAGGGACAAAAAGTTTCTGACCTAGCTTTCTAAAGAGGTGGCTGCATTTTGCGCCTTAAAAAAGGTAAGAAGCATACTGTTCTAACTGGCTATAGAGATGGATTTAGTGTGTGACAACGTATGAGACAGTGAGTACTGGCAGCAAGGGGGCAGCCAATCTGTTAGAGCACCAAAGGCACTGCTTCAGGCTTAGGCAGTTGGCTGTCAACCCAAAGTGTAAAAAGTTTCACTATTGGTCCTTATAAGCTCCTGATGAAGAAAGTGATGAAGTCATTATCCATAGGATATATTTTTCACATAACACAGCATTCCAATGGTTTAGTGGTGACCACAACACTGCCTGAGTTAAACTGTGGTGAGATTTGAGACTACCGGAAGCCCTGGAATGCCTTCAACACATGAAATACCAAATATCTAATGCCTGGCTTTCATCCACAGTGGACCTGTCTTGGTGGCCACTTGTACAGAAGGGAAACAGCTGCCACACAGTCTTTCGAGCGAGCAGCTAGTTTCCACACCCCTTAATTATCAATTTGTAAAATCTTGAGCAAAATTGTGTGTACAAGCAAGTGCGATGTGGTGCATTGGCAGTGCCGTGTATATGGTTGCTGCCTAGCAGTGATACATCACGAGTATTGAAGTCACAATGTGTTACTGTATCATCCATCTCTGAATGTGTCATTTTGTGTAGAGAGCAATCTTCCACAAGTGACCTGCAGGTTTCAGTGTATATTGTTAACCATTAAGATTGTTCACCATTGTGAACTGTATGTACAGTAAAACCTCACTTAGCGGCCACCTCTTTAATAAGACCACCTCATTATATTGGCCACCTCTAGTAGATCCCAAATATATAGCTAAGCAGTACTTTATGACCTCATTCATAAGGCCACCTTGTTATTCAGGCCAAATTTTTGGTTCCACAGCTGGCCATATTAATGAGGTTTCATTGTACTTATGTGAATTTTTATTTTTCATAACTTTTCTTCAGGTTTACTGATGGGCACTATGAAGCATTGTTGACTGGTCCGTACATAATGTGGTGACTTGAAATGCTAAAACAGTACGTAGCATGTCTTGTATGTACATGTAATGTGTTGTAATGTGTCCACACATCCACACATCTTAGAAATAAATATAAATGTATTCTCTATACTCAGTTCCATTGTGCCACTGGGTCATAAGTGGGTTGAGTATGGATCATCCAGGACATTTGGGTCACATTTTGTCCTGGCCAAGTGGATCTCATCCACTGACAGAATATACAGATCAGATCATGTGTATAAATTACAGTGGAACTTGTTTATTGCCACCTTCACTCAATAAGCAGGTAACAGTGTATAAATTCTCAATTGGAATTGGCTTTTCAAGAGAGGTTGTCTTTCTATACTGGTGGCCATTAAGACAGGTTGTACTGATAGAGTGTACATACTAGAGATGCAACAATATCCTCCACTTAGTGTTGTTTGATAGTGATGCAATGGAGACTATGTATTGTTGTATTTAAATACTATGCTATTATATTGCAACTCTAGCACGTATTTATAACAGGAATGTTTGTTAACTGTTTAGACATACTGGAGCCACACCCACTCATCTGGATTCTACAAATGGAGTCATACCAACTTGTCATCATACTTACATGTTACTCCCATTGTGCTTGGATTGGATGAATATACAAGGCGTCATGTGAGACTTGCTACCATGGTGGGCCACTGAAAAACATTTCATAGCTGTTATATTACTGTCATTATTGTATAATTCTTACATTATTGTTGTGAAAAGTGTTTGGCATTCATGTGTCCTCTGTATGATGCATAATTGTTGTGTGGGGGTGCTATAAAATGTAATAATGCATGGTGACAATTGGCTAGCTACATGTGCTAATTACTCGCAGCTTGTGTCAAAATCTGGTAACCGCAGTTGTATTGTGTCATTCTTTAAGCCACGCCCTTAGAGGGACAAATTACGTCACGGTGGGGGAGACTAACTTTGTTAAAAACGAACGATGGTATGCAGCACCATAGATTATATCTGTGGACTATAATCTATGGCAGCACACTTCTTTGTGGCTTTATGCACTGATTAACTACATAGAGCGCCAGTTCATCAATACCCAGTGACCGCAGTTGTGCTCTGCGTCATTCTTTAAATTCCGAGTAAAATTCTTAGAGAGCAAATTACGTGGGGGCGACTAAATTCAAATGTCAAACTAGCAATTCTCGAAAACATATGTTTCAATCTAAACGAAACTTTTAGAACAGTTTAAAGACACATTGCCCTACATGCCAAGCGAGTATTGCGGAAAACAACAATCTGGGTTTTGTATTTGGCCTCTAGGTCAACTGAGGACGACTGAAACTTCGTTTGGTGCTGAAATTATGACTGCAGGATAATCATGTATGGTGAAATCGATGATGTGAATCTTGAGGCGATTGAGTGAATACTGAAGCGATAGAAGGGCAATCAATGTTTGGAATGCACAAAGGAATGCAAGGCATACACCTGCGGTTGCGTCTAACCGCATGCGATAAAAAAAACAACCTTCCCCTTTGATGTCGGCAATCTCGATCACGAAACAATCGGCATGGATTTGCTTCACTGCTTGTGTGGTAGTTACTAGTGACACGATGAGTTCAACTCTAGACTTTCAGAGGGATAGCGTAAGTGGCGGGTGAGTTACAGGACGGCCGAATTTGACAACGTTCGTTCCTGTAAAATCCTCACGTAGTGGTCGTGTCATTTATTGTCTGCACCGTGCGTTTCTGCTTTACTGGCCGCGCGACTCACTACCGTGAGTCTTGATGATGAATAGTCTTCATTTACAATACTAACCAATATCAATCTTTCATCATACACAACCACTATTGAGATCTATTACAAATATTCATACATCCAGACATGGGACATTGTGATACCATCTCAAAAACTACTAGTGCCAACTGGCTAATGAGAATATATTGTTAAGCACTATATGTATATCCACATTGTCTGTGGAATATTGTGGCTGAAGCTATTTAATTTTGGCTTGTACTTACTGACTTCTTCATAATATAGTCTTCATTTACAATACTAACCAATATCCATCCTTTATCCTTCATAGCCTCTAACTACCACTACTGAGATCAAATTCATACATCCAGAGTTTCAAAACACATCTATATTATATTTTTGTGTGTTTCCGATCATAAATTATTGAGGCTATTCACATGACATAATGGCTCCTTGTAGATATACATGTTTTCAGGTTCTTCTGAAAACCTCTATCTATACTGACATCTTCAGATGTGGTTATTAACATACAAACTGATTCATCTACCTGCCTATAACACACATTTAAGTGCTACAACTTATCCACCAATACACCAGGTCACCTGATCTCCTTTTTACCAAGCTGGAAAATATCTCACACAGAATACTCTACTAACTACTTTCACACAATTACGTGGAGTATCATACGTTTCTGAATAGGTGTTGCTACCATTACAATTACTGCCAATCTTCCAGCATGACTGATTAAAAGCTTAGAACAGGAGTGTGCCGAGGGGGAGTTTATGGGGTTTAAGGAAATCTCCAACTAAAACTGTCAGTAGCAAGCGAAGTGAAGCTCAGTGTGTTGCTGCTAATTTGTTAGCAAACACAAAATCAACACAAGTACACTATTACAAAATCACTACACAAAATGAGGATGATAGTTTGAGGATGATAGATTCAAAGTTAGTAAATGCTTGACAATGACAAATGGATTAATTACCTTGAATCTTTTGCAGTGGCTTGAAAATGATTTTATTGGGTACTTAAACAAATGGGAAGATAGTGCAAAGTCAAGAACAGGATTCTCTGAAGGTGAAAAAATGATGATGACTCTAAGTAGAGAAACATCAGAGGGAATTAGAATAGCAGGTTAACTATATAGTACATAATTCATGTCTATTATGCTTTTTCTAATACAATGTTTACAGTGAAGTCATTTTGTGAAATGGTACAGTATCTTTTGTAACTTCTAGGAGTGGATAGAGTGTTGTCCAACAGGTTGTGTTGTCAACATTTACTTGAACAGTTCTTTGGGAAACAGCAATAGTGAGGGGCAATAAATGACAATTCAAAATGTCCAACAGTTTGAGTGCAATACATCAGCCATACGAGTTGCCAGCTCTCCAGTCCATGGCAGAAACCAACTCAAAGAAGTAACCTGGTGAATTGCATGTTGCAAGTGAATTGGAACTTCCACTTCCAAAGAGACCACGATACAAGACAATCAAAAAGTCTACTTAGTTGATCTGTTCTGTAGTTATACATGTAGCAGCTGCTGACTGTATATTATATCATGTACTGAATGTATACCATAATAATGATAATACACTGTACATATTATATTAATCTTAAGTGATGCTGTTACGTAGGGACTTAGCATCAGATGTGTAGGGTTAGTGTTAGTGATAGTTGTTTATGTAGTTCCATTACTGATTTAGCAAACGAATAGCATCTAATTGTTATCCACAAGTCGACTATTATTTGTAGTAGTTCCAATCTTGAATCCTCTTGAATATCTTCAAGTTCTTCTGACAGCAGGTACCAATAAAAGTGTACATCCTCTAATTCTAAGAGTTCTTAATAGCATAATGGGATGGATTCTGTCTTTAAATTTGCTAGATTGAAATGTTCTGCATTTCAATCTCCAGCTGTTTAAAACGAAGATATGCTCCATTACTGACTGGAAAAAGACCACCTCAAATAACTCTTTCTATCCAAGATATTTTGTGTATGTTAAAAAAAATTGTCTGTGTTGGTCTCATCCTCATCTTCAAACATACTCTACATAAAATAAATTCCTCCTTGTATGAATGGGATGACCTCTCTAGCTTTTTTCTCAATGATATGGAATGTAGCTAGCTATGTATCTGATCACCTTCTCCTCATCTTCAGACAAGACAGTACCTATAGCTTTATCCTCAAAACTGGTAGACTCTGTGATAGGATATTCATGCTTAATGATCTCAATTAAATTGCTTAAAACTATTCGCTTGAAAATTTGATCCCTTGATACACTGTAATATAATAGCTGGGGAAGCATTTTCCACACTGTCTCCAAGTCAACAAAGCTTCTAACCTCATGGAACTTTCTCCGTACACTCTCCGTCCATCCTGGCTTACCTATTTTAGACTGTTTGGCTGAAAAACAGTGCTTCAGTATATTGACCAGCATCTTCAAAAAAAAGGCAAGCTTCTTGAGAATGACTTTTAGTCCATGACAAGAATTCTGTGGAGCATTCATGTACAAACTGCTTCCTCCTAGAAGTCACATCTATGGCTTGTGATAGCTCAACCATGTGGCCTAATTCACAGATTCAACAAGCATTAAATAAACAATTGTAGGCTGGAAGGAGTTGTCTGAAGCATCACTCGCATAGTTTATTCGTTTCTCGCTTGTTCCTATGCTACTATTCATCATTCTACAACAAGGTAACTATGGACAATTACGTATTGGACTTATGTCACACACAACGAAAATATAACTGGAAATAGATTGCGTTCCTATCCTTTTTAAGTACTCTATTTGTTATCTATGATTACACATGTATGAAACTACATGATACTGATAAAGGCTACAAAATTATAATTTGCTTTATTCTTTTTTCTTATGATACAAGGTATTGTGTGTGTGTGTGATTGTGAGATCATCAGGCATGTTATATAGGGGTCATTCCGTGTCAAATCAACACGGAATTTGGGGTCACCTCTCGGATTTTGACGAAACTTGGTGTGATCATAGTACCTGTGATGCTTACCACCTGTACAAAATTTTAGCCCCATACACTGCATAGTTTCTGAATTATGACCACAAATATTTTGAATATTTCATAAAAAATCAATCTGCTTTGAGTTACAAAATTGGCTATAACCCTTTACTACATTAATATTTTTAAGCAAATTTTTCACAAATGAAAGAATATTGACCGATCTTTAAAATTATCAAACAATTATGGGATATCTAATTAATTAAGGTTAAGTGGTGCTTTGTTTAAAACTTTAATATTCAATATTTCAAAAAATGCTCTTTAAAATTCTTTGAATTTTTTCTGAGATAACAATTAGGTCATGGTCCATGTTTGATGAAATTTTGGTTGTGGGACCATGAGGGACTCAAGAGGTATAATTAAATATGTTGGGGTATGTAGTGGAATTTTGTAGCCTATAACTGCTGTATGGAGACCTATACCACCAATACTCGGATCTAACAAGACCACAGATTTGTTTTTATGCAGTGGAGGTATCTAGGTAAAGTATGACCTTTAATAGTGACCACCTGTATAGAAAGACCATGTTGCAGTTATTTTACACTGTTTACTTGAGCAAGTTTAATGAAGCTATCTAAATACCGTGTTAAACATGGTCTGTACTCAGAGTTGGGGGTAACGCATTACAAATGTAACATGTTATGTAATAATATTACTTTTACAGTAACGAGTAATATAACTCGTTACATGACAAAGTAGCGAGTAACATGTAACGGATATTACATCCGGATATTGTAACGAATGTACGCATTACTTCCTTTTAAGGTGCATTGTATCCAGGCACATGATTTATTGCAGTTTGGGTCCAGACAAGACTGGAGATAATGTTATAGACATGGACAAAGAATGATAGTGTATGGGGAGTGCCCTTGAGGCCAAGATACAACAACAAAGTATGCATTTGTGGCTGAACTCGCTCATGTCACTTGTAGTTGTAGGCTGGTAGCTTGTATTAAGAAGGTTGGACTTACTTTATAGTTTGTAATGAACAAATGTAATATGTAATATTATTACTAGTTACAGCCCTCAGAGTAGAGTAGCCAGTAATATGTAACTCATTACTTTTTTCAGTAAGTAATATGTAACTGTAGCGCACTACATCGCGTAAAAGTAACGAGTAATATGTAACTAGTTACATTTTTAGTGTAATGACCCCAACTCTGTCTGTACTATGTTTCTTTGTGGTATTACACATTATTCATATGTGCTTAAAATGGAAATATGGTGGAATGCTTATGGTCAATAACAAAAGCATGTGACCACTTCATCATTTCCAGGCATTTGTCAAATCCCATAGCAGGACACTTTGGTCTATTGCAACACAACATGTAGTAAGTTATAATTTCATGAGCCTTTGGTACATTACTTCAAGGGTTCATGAAAGGTATCAAATGGCAAGCACTTTGTAAACAGTACTTAAGTTTGCACCACCCAAAATACACAACAGCATAAACACTGGGATGAGTCATCCCAGTGTTTATGTTGATGTTTGTACAGCACAAACATAAGGAAACACCTTGCTGTGTCTCCAGAATCTTTTATATACTAGTGTAAAGTTTTTACAATAAAAATATTGGCTGTTGTTATCTACTTAAACAAGTCCATGTTGAGTGTTTTATCAGTTTTACTGTGTGATAGAGTAGAGTAAGTGCTTGTTTCTCAAGACTTGTCACTGAGGTAGACTTCGTGAAACTACTTGGTATACAGTAGTACCATATAGCATAGTTTAAAGTATACGCTGCTAGTGCAATTGTACCATGCCGTGGAAGAAACAGTGCTGCAATCCTTTTCAAAAAGATGATCATGGCTGGTCAACTAAAAAGATGAATCTGAGACGTGTGACAAAATGGATGTGTGACAAAATTCCATCAATTTCAGTTGGATTAATGATCTGTGATAACTGTAGAAAGCAGCTTTACAAGGTACCTTATCCTAGTACACAATTAGAATATCAGGTCTCTGATTATGATTCCACTGAACCTGAATGTGACTTGCCAGAGCCACTAGAACTTTCATCCATCAATCAGTGTTTAGAAGAGATTGGAGAAACTCCCATTGTAAAGGAAAAACTTAGCCAGCAAAAATATCCAAAGCATAAGCTTCAAAAGATCAGTGCTTCTATTAAAAGAACGGTATTTAAGGACAGAGAGGTTAGATACTCTGATGATGAAAGTGAAATAATTGGTCAGTTGAAGGATGAGTTTCACTCAACCAACCAGCGAAGCAAAAAGATGCAAATTCTTACGGTACTTCCAAAGAGTTGGACTATTCAGCAGATCCACACTGAATTTGGAGCTACATATTACATGGCCAGAAAAGCAAAACACCTTGTTAAAGAATCAGGAATTCTGGCTACCCCCAATCCTAAGTTAGGCCACCACATTGACCACCAAACTGCATTACAGGTTTTCCAGTTTTACGAAAGTGATGAAATTAGTAGATTAATGCCTGGCAAAAAGGATTTTGTTTCTGTGAAGCAAGGCGAACAAAGAGTTCAAGAACAAAAGCGATTAATTTTGAGCAATCTAAAAGAATTATACCGACTCTTCAAAGACAACTTCCCTACTGAAAAAGTAGGTTTCTCTAAATTTGCAGAACTTAGGCCCAAACACTGTGTTCTGGCTGGAGCAAGTGGGACACACTCTGTTTGTGTTTGCACTATTCATCAAAATGTGAAGTTAATGATAAATGGTGCAAGTTTACGTGGTCTCTCTAAAGATAGTGAGATACTGTTGGATACATATCACAGTTGCTTGGCCCAAATCATATGTAACCCGGCATTACCTAGATGCTACTTGGGTTGCTGCCAGTATTGTCCTGGTATCAGCAAGCTTAAGAACCATCTCCAGATACTCCTAGAAGAAAACATGATTGATGAGATTGTATACAAGCAGTGGGTATCAGTTGACAGGTCTACCCTTGAATCGATTTGCAATTCATCTGATGATTTTGTGGAATCATTTTGTGAAAAGCTTAATCTATTACTCTCTCATTCATTTATTGCAACACAGCAGGCTGTATTCTATAAAGATTGTAAATCTTGTATGAAAACTGGAGAAGTGCTTGTCACCGTTGATTTTGCTGAAAACTATGCTTTTGTTCTTCAGGATGCAGCTCAAGGGTTCCATTGGAACAATGCTCAAGCTACTGTTCATCCATTTGTCGTATACTATACTAATTCAGACAAATTATGCCATCTCAGCTATGTAGTCATATCTGATTGTATGCACCATGACACTGTAGCATTCCACCTCTTTCAGAAAAGCTTTATTACATTTTTGATGGCAAAACTTCCCTCTTCTCTCAAAAAGGTGACCTACTTTTCTGACGGTGCAGCTGCTCAATACAAAAACCGCAAGAATTTTATTAATTTATGCCATCATGAAATAGACTTTGGAATACCAGCTGAGTGGCACTTCTTTGCAACATCACATGGTAAAGGTGCTTGTGATGGAGTTGGTGGAACAGTGAAAAGACTGGCAGCAAAAGCTAGTTTGCAAAGACCCTATGACCAGCAGATAATGACACCTCGTCAATTATATGACTGGGCTTCTGAAAACATAAAGGCAACTTTCTTTGGATATTGCACAACAGAAGAGTATGAAACAGAACTGGTTGCTCTACGACAAAGATTTGAGCAAACTCGAACAATTCCTGGCACACGAAAAATGCATTCATTTATTCCACAGTCCACAGACACGGTTGAAACAAGGCAATATTCCACATCAACTGAATTTAAAGTTCAGAAAGTGACTGCAGGTGATGCTGTCTTATCTTTAGATCAAATACGAGGGTTTGTTACTTGTGTCTATGATCAGAAATGGTGGTTGGCTTGTGTGCTTGAGACTGACACAGAAGACCTAGAAGTTAAAGTAAGTTTTCTTCACCCTAATGGACCAGCACACTCTTTCAGGTATCCTTGCATACCAGACATTCTTCGGGTAACTACCAGTGATGTTCTGACTATAGTTGATCCTAGGACAACCACAGGCAGAGTTTACACAATCACACAAAAGGAAAGCAAAACTGCTTCGGAGAAGTTACAGAGAATAATTTTAACCTAAGAAAATACATTGTACGTACTTTTTGCTTAATCAGCACAATATTTTGTAAATAATATACAGTATTATGGAAGCTTTGTAATTTGACATAGCATAACAAAATGACTCATATTAACGTTGACCCTGGGACTCAAACAAGAAATATACTGCATTAGAGAATTATCCTAAAACATACGTAAGTACTCAATGTATGGTCTTTCTATACAGGTGGTCACTATTAAAGGTCATACTTTACCTAGATACCTCCACTGCATAAAAACAAATCTGTGGTCTTGTTAGATCTGAGTATTGGTGGTATAAGTCTCCATACAGCAGTTATAGGCTACAAAATTCCACTACATACCCCAACATATTTAATTATAACTCTTGAGTCCCTCATGGTCCCACAACCAAAATTTCATCAAACATGGACCATGACCTAATTGTTATCTCAGAAAAAATTCAAAGAATTTTAAGCACCATTTTTTGAAATATTGAATATTAAAGTTTCAAACAAAGCACCACTTAACCTTAATTAATTAGATATCCCATAATTGTTTGATAATTTTAAAGATCGGTCAATATTCTTTCATTTGTGAAAAATTTGCTTAAAAATAATAATGTAGTAAAGGGTTATAGCCAATTTTGTAACTCAAAGCAGATTGATTCTTTATGAAATATTCAAAATATTTGTTGTCATAATTCAGAAACTATGCAGTGTATGGGGCTAAATTTTTTTACAGGTGGTAAGCACGACAGGTACTATGATCACACCAAGTTTCGTTGAAATCCGAGAGGTGATCCAAAATTCTGTGTTGATTTGACACGGAATGACCCATAGGTCAGTTCAGTACCTAAAGTTTACCAAATACTTGATATATTATGTAGCACTCAGACTACTAGCATTTGACAATCTGCAAAATTAAATCTTCATCAGCATCTGGGGGCTGTGCTCCCACACCCTTCCATCTACCTTCCCCTTTGAATAATCCTGGGCATGCCCATTAGAGCTACTTAGAACTTTGTCATGTTCAATTTCATCATTAAAATGCCACTCTGACTAATGCACATGGCATTTTTCTATTCTCAACACATTGTTTAGAGCAGTGTAGCTAGTTATAGGGTTGATGTCAGTAGAGATTAGATTAGATTATCAATTTTTGTCAAAAGATATGGATACACAGAAGGCTATAGCCTGCAAACATGCTCCTCACACACATAAAGACAACATATATACACACAGGACAAGTAACCACACAGTTGCAAAATACAAAACAGTCAAAAATACAATTAAATGTTACAATAAAAGAAAGCAATGAAGAGCAGACCTAAGTGCAGTCTGATTTGACAGCTGTAAAATGTGAATGGGAATAGTGTTCCAAAGAAAAGGAGTGTTAACAAAGAAAGAGTATCGATATGGATTAATAGTCGAGGATGGAATTGATAGCGTCAGTGAATGCGATCTAGTGACAGTAGAAGAAAATTGAAAATGTCTTGAAAATGGAAAAGAGAGGTAAGACACTAACATACTAGTCTCGTGTGAAGCTCCCTCTACAATCTATGCGTCAGCTGTCCGAATGGAGCCTTCTCCACCATCCGCCACCCGAGATTTGACTGTAGAATTAATGTCAGAGGTTTGTCATGATGTATCTACTGAACCCCCCCTTCAACCCTTGAGTGGTGAATCTCTCTCCCTATGTACAGCTAACCAAGATGTTGGTGCTTGCTTGGACATCAAGGCTTCTGGCTTCTGGGGTTCTTGGTTTGAACCTACTTTTTTGATGTTAGAATATTTAACCCTAATGCCCCTTCAAACCGTTGTAATCCCTATTGCCAGCATGAAACTTCGAAGCGCCATCAGTATGAGGAGAGAGTGCGAGAGGTGGAACACAGTAATTTAAGTCTTCTTGTTTTTTCAACTTCTGGAGGCATGGGTGCCTCCACCACTGTGGCTTACAAGCGCCTGGTCTTCCATCATGTAAGTGGAAATCACTCTACTGTAGGGTGATGAGCTGGCTTCACTGCCATCTTGGCTTCTCCTTATTGCACTCTGCCATCATGTGCATAAGGGGTTCTTGCTCCTCCTCTGGTCATCCCTTTAAGGGTCATGTTCCAGCATCAGTTGACCTAGCACTGGGGGAGGGGTGTCTTGGGGCCGTTTAAACCCATTTCCTTTTTTTCTTTTCTATTCTGTGTTCTGTAGGTTCTAGCTCTGTAGGTGTAGGGATAGGCTAAACCTTTTTTTTTTTTTTCATAGAACATCTTAGCATAGAGTAGATTTAAAAAAATGTAAAGAGTGGTGTCCGAACTAGATACATAGTTAGCTACTATTGTAATTATCATTGTAATTGTATGTGTATAATAATTTTTTTTCTCTTTTTGTACCTTGCCATGCCCACAGTAGTGCTCTAGACAGCCTACTCTGTGGTCGCATGCAGTCCGAGGTTACACATGCTTCGATCTTTCTTTTTCATTCCTGTACATATTTTCTCATGTAATGATGGCTCTCTCTCTATGCGTGTGTAGCCAGACCCTTTTCTTTCTTTGGTGTAGGGACGGGGAAAAAAGGCTGCCTTTTCTTTCCCGAGAAAGAAAAGGCTCTGGCTATACGTGATACGTGAAACTGGCTATTTAAACTAACACATACGTACTTTCAAACAGATTTAGTTAGTGACATGCACTTCATACCTAATGCCCAGTCCGTCGTGTCCATAAACTCCACGCAGATCGCTACAAATCTAGAGGTAAAATCAGAAAGTCTTGCAGAAATTGAGGCAAGCGGCTGTAGCGCACGTGAGTGCACGTGCATCATGGTGCGCGTCCTTTGGATGGACTCTGAGGTACTCTCTAACGTCCTATGCAATCCAGGGACGATGGCGATGCTCGCGTAACATTAAATGAAGACGCTGCACTCCTCCCCAGTCTACAGTTGAAGTGAAGGATGGGACACAAGTTGACAAGCCCACGTAAACAGCCGAGAAGCAGCAGGCGGGCAATAATGTGCGTGAAAGCACTGAGAGCTAATGAATAAGAGGTACAGAACATTTGATTTGATTTTTAAGCCAATCGCAATGTTCTTTGGCTCTTTTAACGTGCAAGCCGAGGGGGTGGTGGTGGGGAAGGGAGGGTGGTGTACTCTGTGCAGGTGGATCTGTGACCACAGTCAAACACGAGTAAACGGAAGTGTTGACTCTAAGTCACAGGTCAAGGTAGCTAACTGATATTAGTAGAAACTATGCATGTGTGCACTCATGAACTTCATTTATAGCTAGCCATACTTTCTTTGATTGTCACTTCAAAGATGTAAATATTGCTAGCTATTTTCAAAAAAAAAATTTTTTTGTTTGTTATTTCCAAATTTTTAACCTTTCGAAAATTTCCCACTATACGGTAGTATTATTAAGAGATTTATGTGTCTTCTGTTGTAGATGATTGAGTTACCATTGTAGCATCCACAACTATTCAAAGCTATTGGAGTCAAGGTATGTGTAATTTCAACTTGAAAGTGGATCATACATCAGTCACAATTTTTACAGCCACCTAGGAGAGTTTTATTGTATGGCCCACCAGGAGGTGGATAGCTAGGTATGTAAGTTATTAAGAATATATCACTGTTAAACTGTCTGTCTAATTGTTGCAACTGTGTATATGTGGTTATGTGTAACCTGCTATGTTGTTCTGATACTGATTGACATACAGAACTGTTTCTGGCTCCTATTCTCTTGATAAATGTGACCCACTGAGGAAAAGCCTGACTGGTTTACATTTTCCTTGAACTTCATTTTATGATTTCCTTATTGTTTACAGGGAAAAACCAATGGACTGTTAAAGTTTCAGCCTTATCTGGTAAGTACTTTTGGAGTTATAGTGATAGACAACTAGATCAGAAAAGCAAAACAATCGATTTGTCACAGACACTCGTTTAAGCAATCATAAGTTTTGAATGCGATGGGCTATGGAATTGGGACTTGTGTCATTCAATTCACCATGAACTGGGGCATTCAATAAGGTGTAGTTTTTGGCCTAAATACACCCATGCTATTAAGCAAGAAGGCTGTTCAAGCTGACAAACGGCGACAATTAAGTTTTTTTTACCGCAACGTAAACAAACACACGTAACTCATGTTTGCTTCATGGTACAGAAACGAAGATATTCTTTTTCTCCATGAAGGGGCAAATCCAGTAATATAGTGGATATTTCAATTTGAGTCTTCCTTCACTGTGTTATGAAGCGATTAAAACATTTATGTAGCACACGTTTTTTACCCAATGTATTTCAGTAGCAAATATATCAAAACCAGAATTATACAAACCAGTCAGGTTTTCACTCAGCAGATCACAAATTGTAAGGCTGTACATGGGAGTATTATGATACAATACGATAGTACTGTATAGTAGGGGTTGGTAAGAAATCATATGGTTTCGTGGATTTTGCACTTTAAAAAATGGCCTTGCAATAAGTTACCCAAAATCACACATTTTTAATAGTCTGCCTTAGAGTATTCATTCTACTAAACCTATACCTGTTATTGTGTGTGTGCATGTGTACGTGTGTGTGTGTGTGTGTGTGTGTGTGTGTGTGTGTGTGTGTGTGTGTGTGTGTGTGTGTGTGTGTGTGTGTGTGTGTGCATCGGCCTGGTAATTGGTTCCTGGTTCAATTCTGGGTTACATCAAATGTATTATTGTTGTTTCCTTGAGCAAGAAACTTTACTCACATTGATCTAGTCTACCCAGCTGTTTAAGTGGTGGCCTGATGTCAACTGGGGAAGTAGCCCACCAAGCTGTAACATCAGTGGGTACCTGGTATTAACTGGGGAAACTAATGCCAATTGTCCATGTCTTGCACAGCCGGTGAAGGTCCAGGCAAGACTTCAGGTGCCCACACCTTCACCTGTGGGACATGGTACAGCCTCCTGCGGGTTTCTAGTCCTGCCCCAGGAGCAATTGTCTGCACTGACTCCTAGCACTTGAGTAGCACACACGTGTCCCGTGGTGGTTAACTGGGTAGGCGTGACCATGCTAACGTGGCAGCTAAAGGTGCTGTGTGTGTGCTGTGTGTGTGTGTGTGTGTGTGTGTGTGTGTGTGTGTGTGTGTGTGTGTGTGTGTGTGTGTGTGTGTGTGTGTTCTCCATGCTTACCCCGGCATGCTCTCACCAACAGCACTGCAGGTATAACGTGGAGAGACAGAAAAGTGGCCATTTCTCGCTTTATAGTCAGACTTTTGTTTAATGTCTGGTTATATTTAAATGGCCTACATTCTGTGTTGTACACATGGAGTATCATTGTTTGTCATCTTTACTTGTGTCATTTTATTGTAGCCTTTGAGGAAGCAGAGAAGAATGCTCCTGCTATTATCTTCATTGATGAAATAGATGCTATTGCTCCCAAGATAGATAAGGTATTTGTGACCTTCTGTTACTCTGTGTTTATTACCAATTGTAACAGACACATGGTGAAGTGGAGAAAAGAATTGTATCACAACTACTCACTGTTATGGATGGGTTAAAACAAACAGCTCATATGGCTGCAACTAACAGGCCCAACAGTATTGATGCTGCTCTGAGAAGATTTGGTATGTTATCCACTACATGTACCAATGCATAAAACATCAATTTTGATTATATGTATGTGGTACTGCTGGCAAAAAAGCCTGGGTAGTATTTTGGGACTTCTGTGTCTGGCCTTTTACTTTTTAAACATAAGTATAAGACCGGTAAACCCACTTGTATTACATCTTAGAAAGAGTGGTACCATACTGTACATATCGTAATAATTTGGTGTCTGAATAATGTTCAACCAGTTATCAAAACCAAAGTAGCCATTTCTAGCTGTGTTGTAGCCATTTTAAAGCTTTACAAACAAAGAACAACATGAAAAGTGCCTCTACAATCAATCTAGTCAGGAAATTACAGACAATTCTCATTGTAATACAAGAGTCAGCACAAGAATTCATTGCACTCCCATAAATGAACACCACAATGATGGAAGAAGAAATGAAACATAAAGGTGGACCATGATGGATGCACAGTAGCTGCTGTGGTTGGTGAAAAGGCACATGCTGGCCGTAGTGAAGAAGTCAACCCCGTAGTGTCAAGTTATACTTTGCTGAAAGCACCAGTCAGAATAAATAATTAAAATCCTGCTTTGCAAGAAAGTGCTAATCTTTATCCCGACTATACAGTGCAACCATACTACGTATATGATGTTATTTGACTTTTGACGACGAGCATCCAATCTAATAGTATTACTTGTAGAAAAGCTGGAACAAAAAAGGCAGCAAAGAAGCATGACACCCTCCCTGGCTTTGGTGTGAATAAGTAAATGTGTTTTCCCAGTAATTAATGTGAGGTGTATGTTTTTATACAGGTAGATCATTTTGATTGGGAGGTTGAAATTGGTATCCCTGATGCTACTGGACAACTAGAAATCTTACGTATTCACACAAAGAACATGAAGTTGGCAAGTGATGTTGACTTGGAACAGGTGACACTAATCACAAAAGATGACTAGTGTATTTTACATGTGTGTTCTAATTACAGGTGGCTTCTGAGACTCATGGTCATGTTGGTGCTGATCTTGCTTCACTTTGTTCAGAAGTAGCTCTCCAACAGGTAATAACCTGTGTATTGATGCTGAAGATGTATCAATACACAGGTTGATACATCTTCAGCATCAATGATACATCTTCAGCTTCTACATCTTCAGCATAGTGTCATCTTCAGCATACATCTTCAGCATCTACTGTATGTACACATACAGTAGATGTATTGTGTACAGTAATGATAGAAGTGTTGTGTTACACACAGATAAGTGAGAAGATGGATCTCATTGATCTTGAGGATGACACTATATTATTGATGCTGAAGTGATGGACCCCTTGGCAGTAACAATGAGAAACTTTTAGGGTATGTCAATGTCATTGAGTATGGTAGTGGTTAATATTACGGATCCACCCTCCCATGAGGATTAATGGTTACCCAAATTCACACATTTTAATAGTCTGCCCTAGAGTATTCACTAAAACTGCAACTGATGTAGTAGGAATCAACCGAATAATACGTACAGTACGTATCTTGTGCTGCTCAAGTTTAGCAGATTAAGAATTTAAACCACTATCCTCTCTCTTACTACATGCCGTACCATTACCTATCTGCTATATAGGAGGTCTCTGATCATTTCAGAGAACCTCTCCAGAGGTCTCTGTGATTTTAAAGACCTTGTTATCTCCCAAAGAGCAAAGGATTCCCATTTTCTAAGCAAAGATTTCATCTATCTGCTGCTGGTGTATCCAGTCTTGACACTTAACTTACTAGTATGTGTTTACTTTTTATGGTATTACCATATATGTTCATGTACATGTGGGACCAAATATGTACCTATATGGCTTCAATAATTGGGTGGCTGTTTTAATGAGATGTACAGTGTTTGGGACCAACATGACATGTAATGGTATGGTAGTCTTGTTAATGAGGTAGCCACTAAGTAATGTTGTCTACAGTTACAGTTCAGTACACTTGGGAGTGAGTGTGATTTTCTTATGAGGATACAATGAAGACATAGTGCATAAAGTTAGATGTCACTTTCAACACTGTAAAAACTTTAGTAATTTTCTATGAACAAATTTTGTTCCTTGAAGAAGTTTATTGTTTGATGTTTATTGTTTTTTGTGAATCTCTATCGTATTTATAGTTGTCAACAAGCCTATTGTACAAGTTATCAAATAATAGGTTTTTCTTCCAAATAGTGATATAGTGGTACCCTCTTATAGGACACCCCTGAATCATGGACAACCTCAGCTGTTGACACTATACTCACATTGCTCCAGTCTACCAGTTGTATTTGTGAGAGCCTGAGGTGGTCCAAAGAAGCAAATGACAATTTACTTAAAGTACTAAGTCCAGGTGGACTGATGGGTGTTCACAATGTCATTGATCCACGAGGTTAGTACAATCCTCCTATGGACCAACCCCCACAATGATTTACCTGTATTAGTTTGAGTACCTGCACAGTATTCCAGCTGGTTAGTGTGATCATAAAGTGACATCTATCAGTTTTACTTTGTGTGCTTGAGCCTGTTGAATACTTTGTGTGCTTGAGCCTGTTGAATACTTTGTGTGCTAGTGTGTATTGTATGTACAATATACTTGTGTCATGTAAACACACAGGTGTCCTATGGTCCTCCCTGATGTGGTATGACTCTACTTACTAAAATAAGTCCAACTTCATCTCAATAAAGGTTAGCTACTGTTTGTATTTGTAAGGTGAAGGAGTGGACATTTTGTTGTGTAGGGTCCTTAACTGTTGACCGTGTGGTTTGGAGAATCTGAAGTTTTCAACAAGGTATATTTAACACACGCACACACGCACACACATAAACACTGAATTTAACACTAAAAGACACATGTTTATGAGATATGAGAGTGTCAAAACAGGCAGTAATGATTTAGCCAAACTGAGCTTTTGGAAATAGCCAATAGTGGTGTTTGAACACATACCTGTTACCGGAGGTATGGTTAGTATGTACATCTTGGACTTGGCTCATTTTATCTAGTGCATAAACGAATGTCTATTTTATGCTTCGAAGGTTTGAATGCACCATTCGAAGGTTTGATGAATATTTTATGATGCTATAGCTACATATTATGTAGGTGGCATAATTTTGAGTGTATTGTAGCTTAATCCAGTTTTTGTTTTGGCTCCAGGCTCCCTTTGGCAAATGGAATTTCTCACGTTGACACTATTATTCGTCTGTTTAACAAGATACAGCAGCTGGAGAAACACAGAGCTGCTGCTAAACAAAGCAGCAGCTATTCCCAAGCAGCTATTCCTGACCTGCTGCTAACACAAAGCTGCTGCTATTCCCGAGTTGTGTACTACCTTACAGTAGTACACAACTCTGGAATATTCTTCCTCTACAGCTTGTCCCAACTGTACTTCTCAATTAGTGGTGGGCATGGCCACTCATGGTGCGAGCTAATTGACTTGTCAGACACCTGGTACAACCACCTTCCATTACTTTCTAAGCATAACTGCCCACAGCAAAATTATTCATGGCATGATGAGCACTTGGATTCTTAAGGTCTTTTGCTCACTAATATGACCAGGTTGTGCATGCGCAAAATTCGAACTTCGCTTATGTCATTTGAATAATTTACCCTTCGAACCATTGAATGAATGCAGTACATTCGTTTATGCACTAATTTTGTGTATGTGAGCGTGTGTGTGCATATGTTTGTTTGTGTGTGTGTGCATGCGTACGTGCAGGCATGCATATGTATGTGTGTGTGTGTGATGAAGTAATTTATCTCATTTTACAGACCTGATATTTTTGATCCAGGCCTGACCAGTTGATGTACATTTCTGATTCTCTACTTGATGAATCTGTAAGTGTATTGTGTAGTGTTGTATTGTAAGAGACACACCTTGTCCAGTCACGTAACAAGCAATTGGATTGTGTTAAACCCCTTATGTAAATGTCCATGTAGTTTTAAGTTATAATAACCTCAATTATAAAACTGGTGTACACCCACAGCAGCAGACACCTCACCACTTACTTGTATTGACCCTCAACTAACACGTTAACACACAGTAACACAATAAATATCCAAAAAGTAACCTACAATACATACACATCTGTGTATGTGGACAATGTAATGTTTAAACTATACTGACCACTTGTAGGACATGGAAGATGAAACAGTCCCTGATATCAGAAAAGATCACTTTGAAAAAGCTATGAAGTTTGCCCGTCGATCTGTAAGTGATAATGACATCAGAAATATGAGATGTTCTCCCAAACTCTACAAACTTATGGATTTGGCCAAAACTTCAGGTATATAGGTGGTCCCACACTGTGAGGTATAATGTGTCGTCTGTTGTTTATTTAGTTTCCCTCTTCAACCACCACAGGATGATGATGGAGATGACTTGTATAGTAACTACACTACTACGTACATCTATTACTCTGTATTTGTGTCAAGAATATGTGTGTGATTTTTAAATTGACATTATCATGTTTGACACACTAGATTATGTACCGCGATAGATTACTCTAACACAAGTCAGCATGACGTATATATTACGTCAAGTATATTACGTCACGTATATTGTAAAGATCGATTGTGGCTTTTCTTGATTGTTTCACAGTTCGCTTCGAAACTTGATCTCTGACTAAGCAGTGGTTTTTCATGGCAACTCCGAGTGGGGTTGGGAAATCAGATGAAGGAATATCAGGTGAGCCACTCATAATCAACGTCGATCGTACCATAGCTATGCCGTGCGATCTGAGAACTGATGGATAGTTGTATTTCACTATATTGTAGATTAATATGCTGTACATTGTCTGCTAATGGTCTTAACAGTCCTCCTGCCATAAAGCTATAACTCACTTTGTACGTCCACTGAGATTGAAAAACACCTTATTAGCCTTATATAGATCACAAGCTATGGTGTTGATGGCAACACAAGTGCTTGTTTCTCATCCACCAAATTCGGTGTTTTGAATTTAGTTACTGGACAGGCAGCTTATGCTGATTTGTCCAGCATGTATGTGCAGAGTGGAGGCCATTACTCATCTGAACTTGTTAATCTATGTGTTAGTAAGTAATTACTATATGTGTATAATATTGTTTTGTTTTTGTACCTGTTTGTGCTGTATATGAGCTTTAACTCTGTTAAGGAAGAACAGCTCATTGTGATTACTGTACCAATTGCAAGAGGATAATAACAATAAAATCAATTTTGAAAAGCATGTTCCAATTCTCGTATCTACTGCAACAGGGTGTTATGAACCATACACGTATGGGGCAGATCACTTGTCCCGTACACGTATGGGTAACCCATATGCATTTAAGACAGTTTTCTCCTCTATTTATCTGGGCTTGATGGGCTGCCATCCCCAGCCACATATTGGCATAAGATTAAAGATGGCACATGCTTACCACTGCATAAGGTAACTACACACGTACAAGAGGGATTCATTCCACTTCTCAGTCCGTTTGTCAGTCAGACTAACTACAAAACTAGGACTGCACCATGCTGTCAACCCAGTCAGAAATGTCATTAAAGTTTTACTCAAGGATTTTGTTGGTACAAAGCCACTCATTTGTGGAATGCCTTGCCAGCCGACATTAAAGAACTTTACTCTTTTAGAGACTTTCGAAACTATACGAAAAGCCATTTCTTATCATCTATGCAAGTCAGTGTTTTTAGTGTGTGTGATTTAATGTTTGTTATGGTCTTGCTTTGTATTTACGTATGCACATACAGTATGTTTAGTTTGTTGTTGTATCACTCCAACAAGGCCAGAGAACAGCATTGTGCCGATTGTTGCATATGAGTATTATAAAATAATAAATCAAATCGATTAAAGCTACTGCATGACCCTTCTCAGGGGCGGCTCTGAAGGGGAGGGGGTTCTGAGGGTTCCAGAAACTGGTCAAGCATTGATTATGTTTTGCATTCATTTGCAGTGGTCAGGTCAGGTACTCTAAAAGAGCAGCCAATCACTCTAATAGAACAGTCACATTGTGAATCTTTTAAAATTTTAAGTAGCTATTTAATTTACTTGCACCAATGCAATAAAAGTCTAAAATCTTACCTCAGGGTATTCAAAACCTGGGTTCCTTCCCTCTAGACTCCTCATGTCTGTTTTATGTCTGAAACTTCACAGTGCTCCACTCGTTTCTTCTTGGCCTGCTCCTACTGTGTCAGCCGAAACAACCAATTTCATATGCAACATTTGGGCCATGGAAACTAGATTTAGGGTATAAATTTACTGAAATAGCTATTTGAACAAGTGTGAAATTTTCACTAGCTATTATGACATAAGTCATAACCCATGTTTTATCCATGATATTTGAATTTCTTAGCGATACGTTGTTAAAAACATCAATGGATACTAAAAATACAAGGGTGAGAGTTGTACTAAGCTGTATCCTGACTGCTCTATTAGAGTGACTGTTCTATTATAGTATCTTGATCATTTTCTATAAAATCAAAAGTGAAGTGTTGTTGGGGGTTCAATAGCTATAATGGATGCTAGTTAAATGTTTAATTGAAGACATAATTTATTATATAGCTATAATACTGTATTTCCATGATAAATTGCTAACACAGCTCTCTACTAGAATTGCTATAGCTACTCAACTAAGTTTGAAAGGGGGATTCTATCAAAACTAAAGAAACCTATCTAGATCCATCACTGAAACTGTCAGGACTTGAGTAACTTTGTAGCTAGCTAGTTGGGTAACTACATGCATGGTTTAAAATGTATTTTTATCATCTCCTTGGATGAAGGATTTAGCCAATAGACTGATTTAAGCTTGTGACCCATACACATATGGGTGCCCTGTATGCGTATACATGGGTATCCCATACACTTATAGATTACCCCATGTGTATATAGAAGGCCCGTATAGGTGTATGCGTATGGGAGCTCTTATAAGCGTATGGGACAAATACGCATATGGGTTGCAACAAGGGTAAAACTACCTGTGTATCTGTTATATCAAGTGTTGCAGTGGGCAAGGATGACAAGTTTGTCTGTGTTTTTCCACTAGAAATTACTGGCAGTGGTCAAATAGTCGAACATTGAAAGTTACACACTAAGCATGCAACAATCTTTAACCATTGAGTCAATGCTCTTCAGGGTCTGTGGGCATGCCACCAGAAGTTCTAAGGTGGTATTTTAGACTAGATGTTGAGAAATTGTAACTCGCTAGTCATTATAGTTTTTAAGATATGCTCCTTGGCTCATGGTAAACACCTCATATAAGCACTGCCTCCCATGTTCGACTTTCAGTGCCTAACTGGTAAAGCAGATAACAGAAACAGAAATATAAAACATGACTGGTTACTTGCTCTAGTGGAGTATCTTGATCTATTATTGCAAGAATTGTTGAATAAAAGGTAAGGGGGCATGCTTCCCCTCCCCACAACTATAACTAAAGAAATTGTTCAAAACTTGTGAAATAGCTAATAGCACTCACCTCTTTACAAAAACTACCTCTATGGTAAGACCACCTCTATGATAAGACCACCTCATTATAGTGACCACATTATTAATTTTAGATTTCAAATGTGCTTCATGACCATTTTGGCTAGCTGTGGTGTATTTTATGAATTTGTGTACAAGGTCATCTATCAAGATCATATTTTCGTCTCATTTTACTTTAGTGTAACCTGATTGATCAAGATACCTAGATTAACAAAAATATGATTTAGTATTAATGCGATGTCAACTCAAAAGTAGCTACACCATATAGCTATAATATTGCTGGGCCAAACTTTGTGTACTTATGAACAAGGTTAGCTAGATATATGGCTACCGCTACTTTATTTTATAGTGTTATATAGCCAGATTGGTTTTCTTATCATTAGGTAGAGGAATGCACAAGATGTCTACTGTTTCCAATACAAGACCACAAAATGAAATAGTGGTAGCTGTATAGCTAGTTAACCTTGTTAATAAGGCCACTTCATTATACAAACCTTGACCCCAAAAAGTGATGTTCAGATATAACCACATGTGCTTAATTAACAAGCATGTGCTTAATAAGCAGAGTCCATGGTATACAGTATGTGTATAGCTATACAATAACAGCCAAGCTATGAAAAAAAGTGCGGCCCTTAAGAAAGCCAGGGTGAAAAAAGATGTAAAATCAAAGGTGGCGGCCAAGAAATGACTGCGATGGTAGATTAATGGAAAAATTTTAATAGCAACAATTCAGGTGAATTTGTGTTTCCTTCTCTTAAATTCACCCGAATTGTCGTTATTAAAATTTCATTAACCTACCATCACAGTTTCCACCTTTGATTTCACATCTTTTATCACCCTGGCTTTCTTGGGGGCCACATTCAAAGCTTGGCTGTTTTTGTATAGATATCATCCAAACAGGCCAGCTTTGGAGTCTTTTACTAATCTTTTTCTTTACTGCAGAAAGTAGAAAGACATCAAAGATTCTCTGGATATTTTTATACTGATGCAGATATTAATATTGTATAAAAATTATCACATGTCCTGTCTCCTAGATGGACTATATAGCTTGTAGCAGAAATCTCTACAAGGTAACTTATTTGTAACCGAACTCGCTACAAAGTGACTTTTAATGTACGTGGACTCTCCTCAGAATGACTTGTTGTAGCTGAACTAACTACAAGGTGACTTGAATGCTTCACAGGATGCTTGTTTGTAGCTGAACTCTCTACAGGTGGGGACTTGTTTGTAGCGCAATGCTCTGCTGGGTGGTTTTTTTTGTAACTTTCCACAAGGTTTGTTTGTAGCTGAAATCTATACAGGGTGACTAGTTTGTAACTGCATGAACACTCTGCTGGTACTGGGTGTCTTTTTGTAGCTGATCTCTCTATACAGCTGCAGTGACCTGTTTATTATCTACAGGGTGGTTGTTTGTAGCTGAACTCTCTACAGGGTGACTTTTTGTAGCTCTACAGGTGACTTGTTTGTGACTGAACTATCCACAAGTTATTTATAGGTCACAGGGTGATTTTTTTACAGGGTGATTTTTTTACAGGGTGATTTTTTTACAGGGTGATTTGTTTGTAGCTGAATTCTCTTCCAGTTGATTTGTTTGTACTAGGGCTTGCTACAGGATGACTGTTCGTAGTTGAACTCTTTACAGGGTGATTTGTTTGTAGCTGAACTCTCCACACAGTGACTTGTTTGTAGCTGAATGCTCTACTGGGTAACCGCTTTAGCTGAACTCTACGTTTGTGGCTGACCTCCCCACGCAAATTTTTTTTTGTATGAGGTTTTGTAACTTTAATATTTTCATTTAATGGTTTTACATAAAGTGAACGGACATCAATTACTCAACCCTGCACGCCACGCACCATCGAACATAATCATTTTGGTTGCACTGTAGACTATACAGCTAGACTCTGTACGTAGTTATGCTTATTTAGTCAGCGCGTTCACCTTAAGTCATTGAAGGACCCTCCTAGTAATGAACACTATTTTCTAAGACATGCATGCAATTAGCTAGCTAGCTATTCATTGTGTCCCTTGTTCCAAAGTGTCCCAGTGGTTCAAATATAATTGCATGCATTTAAAAAGACACATTGTACATATCTGACTACTATAGCCGTACTGAAATTCCACAAGACTAACAAGAGTGCAAAAAGTTGGCCACACTGATACAATGAGTTCACCATTTTCCAGCATTTTGAAGGCCCTTTGAAACATTGACAGAAAAGTTATGAGGGCGTTTACCCTTGGGATCTCTTCTTGTTGGCATGTTGTAGCGATTAGTGTCATTTTCTTTTCCTCCGGTACAATTCAATTTTAGCGGTCTCCCTGATGCAACCGTTCCTTTACCCCTAGGTATCCCCTTTCGACGGCGACCTGCAGCAGTTGCCTGCACTGGGATTCTATACTCTCTTCTTAACAAACCAGGTTGAACAGTCAACTTTTCCCCCGGAGACCATGCAAATTGATGCAAGGCAGAAGCAAGCTTCGCAGTGGTACTACTTGCACACATATCTTGATATCTCTTTACAAACTTTTCTATTCCTGAGACCATGTTATAATCTTGATCGTTTTGTTGCAGGTGTTTTGTCATGTCTTCCATTACAACTTTTAGCTGTGACAATGTTTCAGAATTCTGGTCAACGCTTGCATCTTCTTCAATTTGCATCTCTTCACTGATTTCATACGTGCCATCCTCAACAACAATTGGGATCACAGCACTGTCAATCTCAGGGAATTGTCTTTTACTATCACAAATAGTTTTTTCATCAGATGCCTGCGACACAGCTGCACACATTGACAAGTCAGCCTCTGCCTTATCTCCTAATGCTATATATGCCATCAGCTTCCTAGATTCAGGGTGCATGGAAGGAATAAAATTTATACTTGACTTACGAAAATTGATAGCAACTGCTGCCTGATGACTGCATGGAGACCCATCACTTCCTAGAACACATGTGCAGAACCCCACAGACATATCCACTGTATACACATCACCATTATCCCTTGAGCTTACAACCTTAAACTGATCATTGTTGTCCGTAGTGTATAGGTTTTCCAGCTTAATTTTGCTTGCATTGATACCTTTGAACTTCATAGATACATAGTGATCAAACCTGCAATGAGCTATGCTGAGCAGCTTCCTCTGATAGTAAAGTTCTAAAGCATCTGTCACAAAGTGAAACATTTGAATGAGATTGTAGGTGTTGACACAACTAAATATCAATTCTTTGAGAATTTTCATGCCAGCTTCTGAATAATTGTTGGTGTGATTACCACAAACTGGCAAAGAAACACGAAAGCAAAGAGCCCACTGGTGTCTCTTGGTCCAGAGAGCTTTCACATAATTGCAAAAGTGGGGGTACTTGGATGCTGTAGTGTGCTTTAACAAATCACTGTAGCTCTCATTTAGTAATAGCTCAGATTTGCTATACAAAAGCTTTTTTAGCAAATTAATTAATATAACCACATCCATCGTCTCTGCAAGAAGTGGAATGAGCAAAGCAAAGTAACAATGTTGAAGAAGGCCATACTGACTGCAAAGCAGCTTGTTCTGCTGCACTATCATCTGTAAGTATGACTTTAGGACCAACACTTGTACCACTGTTGTAAAATGCATCATGCAGCCACACCTTTTTTAAATCTGATAAAGCTGAACATAATATAGATTCCTTTTCATCTGATGTCAATACAATTCCTAAAAGAATGGATCCTCCTGCGTGATTAGTTGAAAAAAGAAAGACAGATGTATTGAAGCGATCAAGGCAGGAAGTTGAATCACAGTACATGACTTCTGCTGCTTGTGGGAGGTTTTGATGAGCTCTTGCCATCATTGGAGTACAAATAGTAACAATCATTGGCTGAATAGCACATTTACGTCTTTTTGGAGGCTTGCCAGAATCACTGCAATCACTAGTTTCTCTATCATCAGAGGATTCTCCTTTATCACTGGACTTCATGCTGTCAAAAAACTGTAAAGTTGCTTTCCCACCTATTGAATTATATTTTTCATTATATAATCTTATTTCTTCTTTGAGTTTTTCAAACATTGATTTTCCATTCTGTAGTCCCAGTTCTGATTTTCTCCATGTATCAAACAACCTGCTTACATCTTGAGGATTAGGATTGACTGATCTATCTGCTAGTGTGGCCTGTGTTGAATCTGGATCTCCCAGCAGCTGTGATTTGCGATAGTGTCTTGCAGTAGCAGCTGAATGGCCCAGAGCAAACAGTGTGAAGTATGCATCCTTTGTTTCTTGGGATACTGATTTAAAGCTCAAGGTATGAAAGCATCTGATCGGATGGTTATGCTGAAACAGAAGTTTGACATACAAAGGATGGCTACGCTGTAAGGAAGTAGCCTTGTTGTTTGTTGCAAATAATGTAACAGAGAGTCTTGAAGGACAATTTGTTTTTTTGTTCCGTAAGGTACTAACCATAGTTGGTTTTTTAGGCTTCTTGCTTTTAGCACTTAGCTGCTTTGCTGTAAGCTGTTTTCGATAATGGTGGCAATGCATGTCCAGCTTATACAACACTCTCTTTTTAAAGATGGATTGTATGTGCAGGTCTTGCGATATGTGCATTGGCTTGACTGAAAAAAAAGCTGTAATCCAATCATTAAATTCTTCTTTGGAACACAAGTTAACTCTAAATTCTACATTGAAACACTCCTTAGATTCACCAGAAAATGCTTCCTGTGTCAAATCTTCATACTTCTCGATGACATAAGTGTATGACATATTTGTACTTGTAGATTTTGGTGGACGAATTGCCTTTAACTCATTATTTAAGTCATCCCATGTAATAATACAATTAAAACTATCCTCAAATGCAGTTTTGTCAACTAGTTCCATCTTGGGTTCTGTATCAATTGATTTCCTGCTTTCATAAAGTTGTAAAAGCTCAACTGGTTGCACCTCAGGTTCTGTAACAAAGGATTTATTGCCGTCATTGAGTGCTAAGATATTGACTGGTTGCACCTTTGGTTTCATAAACATTTTACCACTACTGCAAAAAGGATCCTTCTCTTTTAGTGGCACACAATGATCCTTCTCTCCTAGTTGCACAGAGTCACTTAGTAGTGTGTCACGAGTTAACAATAACTTTTGTGTTAGCCAGCTCATTTGCTATTCTCTGACGAATTCTAGGCATTTCCACCTATAGTGAAGATAAATAATATTACAGTCAGTGATATAAACACCAGATAAGATAGGACATAGAATTAAAGCACCACTAAATTAAAATACTACTGCAGGTGACCGCAAAGTATGCATAGTACAGCCCTTCCATAAAGATGTGCACCTGAAACATGATAAATCGGATACTTTTGTGCATGATCCTGAATATTAATGTATGATAGGACTGAGACAAATCGTAACAACTTTATTTCCTGAATGTCCAAACAAAACAAATTATTATGACATGGATATGCTATCTATGGTTGCACTTTAATTAGCATATACTAATATTCATACAACTACAAAGCTTGTAGCAATAGCTATGGTGAAGGATCTGTAAAAAGGAATAAGGGAATATGAGAGCGCTTAAATTATCTGTATGATTTCATACCACTATACAAACACCATATTTTAGCTGTGGCATAGTTCATACATAGCCTTATCATAAAAGCTGCTCTCGAATAAGAGCCACTGCTTGTATTTAAATATGCTGATTGAATTGTTTGTAATACATGCACATTCAATACTGAAACCAGGAATATATTTAAGTCAGCTATCTGATTAAAACAGCACTTTTATGAGAGTAACTTAGTGTATAAAAGTATTTAAGGAATCAGGTCAGTTATTGGAGAGTCCATATAAATGCCCTGGCCTTAGTGCCACACAAGCCCATGGTAGTCTCCTTGAAAAACAACCGCCTTTGCATAGTATCCGGTTAGTTTTCCTAGCTGAAAATTAAAATAACCATGGCTATTAAACATGGCAAATATTCAATATGTGTACATCATACAGCATATGTACTCTAGCTATTATTACATTGTACATGTACCTGTGTAAAAGTCATTGGATAGTCCAGTAAGAGGCATCGGGCATACTGTATAATATGATACGAAACAACATTACTGTGTCAATGTCTTAATAACAGTAAATCCCTTACTTCTAACAGAAATACTCCACAGTCATACTGATTGTTCTGCTGTGGTATACCCTAATAGCATAAAAATGTATTATACATTTTCTACCAATATTACGCACACATTTAATCTTACACTCATAGTTTTGCATTGCCAAAGGTCCTTTGAAACAAGTTGCCGTTCATGAAAAAACATCCTAATTTTACAAAGCATAGCTCAATCACTAATTAAAGCATTTCACATACTTTAAAGATTCAAAACAACAAGTTTGTTCAGTATTCAACGAATCATAGTATATCATCTTATTGGTTAGTTCTATTCTCTAATTAATAATTAAATACTTTAGCAAACATGCCATACTATGATTACTAACCATCATTGTCCCGTGGCTGTCATTTGAAAAAATAGCAAGCAAATAATCACTCTCCAAAAAGTTTACCTTAAACTTAGCAAAAAAAAAAACAACATAATAAAGTACAAAATTATATCAGTATACGTACCTTTGAGTACCAATTCTGCACACCAGAGTAGCCTGTCTCTAGTAGCTTCTTTGTAAAGAAACAATTAAGAATAGTTAAACGTTGGGCACGACTCTGATGAAAAGCAGCTTTTCACAATTATGCTAACATTGTTACTAATTACCAAACCTTCTGAACATGATCTTCTAAAAGCCTTAGGTAGTCTGATATTACCTATAAAAACAGATGTATAAAAAATAGTACAACACTATGTAAGATATCATGAAGTATAGTTTCATGTTTACAATATGCAATCTCTAAATATCTGCAAATCTGAAAATGCTCGTGTGAAAAGCTTTCAAGACTTATGTACTTGAAACACCTCACAAATTAAATTTTCGCTATAGTGTAAGCAATCAATTGCTAATCAACTCAATCATTGGAAAATATATTGAATGCATGTTGTACTATAGTACTGTCCAGAGGTAACGTTACACTTGCAAGCAGTTGACACTCGTGTAGCCCATTGTCGACCTGTGTATTTCTTTGGCATGTGTGTGCTAATAACTCACCACATGTAGCCACAACACTCAAGTTCCCTCGGGTGGTTGCTCCAGTAACTGCGTGCCTTCACATGTGATGATTTTCAGTTTTGTGTCATGTCAAGTCAGGGCCTGGATTTGAGCACTTGTGAGGTATTGTAACGTTACCTCTGGGCAGCACTGTATATAAAACAGTGGGATTTAATGCAATGAAGAAGTGTCGCAGTTTGTTAAGTGTAATAATAACCAGGGTAAATATTTGACAAGCAAAACCCTTGAACCCAGTTGCAAGTGTTTTAACCAGCACTGTGAAAGTGATTCACATACATGCAATGTACATAATGACTTAGCTGTGAAGTGCTAACATTAATTGTACCTTATGTGAGAGCCACTGGTTTCCAGCAAGACAGCTGTAATATTCATCACCATGTTCTACAGTCAGCTCATAGTCTGTACAATCCATATCAGTGAGGTCAATCACAGTTGACTCCCCTAGAAATGCAGTAAATCCAATTGTTCAATTATATCGGTGAATGGAAGACATTATTGGGACAAGCCTACATCTATACATAATACTGTAACCCACTGTAAAAAAATGGTATGATTTTATTAATTAGAGTTGTTAATGCATTGTGGCATATTTTGAGTTGTAATATACAATTAAATCAGTGCATGTGTGCTCTATCAGTAAACAATTCAAGCAAGACGGACTAACAAGACGAGCCTTTATACAAAGGCTCCATCAAGTCACCCCAACAAATGCACACTTAATTGGCCCAATTCAATTGCTTCTAACCACGATACTGACAAATACTAAAACGTACTGTAAATAAAATCACACTTCTCACCTGTAGCAGTATCACTATGGCCCTCGCTGCTTTCCATTTTCTATTCCTTGGCACCCCACAACGCCAGGCAACGACCCACAATAACGCATCAAACAGATTACGTATTTAAGTAGGCTTCCGGAAATTCCAGTTTATGTAGCTACTGGTGTACAAAGTTAAAGTGGCCAAACCTCGTACAAAAAAAATTCGCCCTCCCCACAGGGTGACTTGTTTGTAGCTGAACACTCTACTGGATAACTTTTTAGCTGAACTTTACAGGTGGCTTGTTTGTGGCTGACCTCCCCACAGGATGACTTGTTTGTAGCTGAACTCTCTACAGGGTAACTTTTGTGGGTGAGCCTTCCACAGAGTAATTGTTTGTAGTTGATATCTCTACAGGGTGACTTGTTTGCAGCTGAACTCTACTTTTAAAGCTGAACTCTACAGGTGATTTGTTTGTAGCTGAACTCTCTAGAGGGTGACTTGTTTAGCTGAACACTTAACTGGGTAACATTTTAGCTGAACTCTACAAGTGACTTGTTTGTGGCTGACCTCCCCACAGAGTAAATTGTTTGTAGCTGAACTCTCTACAGGGTGACTTGTTTGTAGTTGAACTCTCCAGTTTGTGGGTGAACTCTCTACAGGGTGACTTGTTTGTAGTTGATCTCTCCACAGGGTATAGTTTATTTATAGCTGAACTCTCCACAGGGCGGTTTGTTTGCGACTTGTTTGTGATTTGTTTGTACCTGAACTCTCTACAAGGTGACTTGTTTGTAGCTGAACACTCTACTGGGTAACTTTGTAGCTGACCTCCCCACAGGGTGACTTGAACTCTCTACAGGGTAACTTGTTTGTAGCTGAACTCTCCACAGGATAGTTTGTTTGCAGCTGAACTCTCTTCAGGGTGACTTGTTTGTGATTTGTTTGTAGCTGAACTCTCTACTGGGTGACTTGCTCATAGTTGAACTCTCTACATGGTGATTTGACTGTAGCTGAACGTTCTAATAGAGTGACTTATTATGTAGCTGAATATTCTATTAGGGTGACTGCACTATTAGAGTATCTCAATTGTGCACTTGTTACACCTAGTTGACTTTCGTCTTGACTTTTGTAGTGCAAATCAGTGGTTTTTAAACTGATTCCTTGTAAACTACTGAAAGATTGTTCTAAAATAATTAATCTACCTCTCTACCTGTTTTCAGCTGATTCCATTAGCTAGTTTGCCTGGTAGGCATGGCAAGTAATACGTTTTATATTAACAAAACTCGATTGTGCGTTTTTAGTATTAGTATTATGTAATATAAAAAAATTTACAAATCAGCAATTGTAAATTAATAGGCCTTTGGCCTTTCATTGTGTCCATATCCAGATTCTGTCCAAAACTGATCAAGTTTGTTCTTGAATTCACTGATTGACTGAACATTAATCACAGATGGGGGTAAACTGTTCCATTTTACACAAAATTTCATCTACATTCTATTTCAAACCACAGGACAACAGTTCAGCTGGTATAAAGCAAGTAACACCTACTTTACTTTTGTAGTGCTTGATTCTGTCTGCCTGGCTATTATTGCAAAGCACACTTGTCCCTTGAGCAGGATTGGACAGACCCTCAGGTTTTGAGATCACAATCTCAGGAACAGCACACTGCCTAGCCATAGGATTCAGCATTAAACATCAGGTGGAATTTTGAAATAGGTCATGGACCCATAGGTGCGGCCCTCTCTGGTTGCATGTCCTGCATTTGCATGAGTATGGCTTTATGGTCCATATTTTTTTTATTATGACTGGCTGTTTCATTAATAAACCACAGTGGTGAATCATGGTTCATTGCTGCTGTTAGACAAAGAATTTTATTTTGAGGGTGAAACTAACACAACATTCCCTCAATGTAGGAGGCCACTTAAGAAGGCAGTCAAGGTCGGTATCACAAAAGTTGCTGCTCCTAAATGCCTAATTTAGCTGCAAAAAGGCCATATATTTATTATATTCTGGCAATATACTTCATGCTTTTACCAGCCATTATGCCTCAAGTAATTGGTATATTCCCAAATTCTATGCCAACTGTAAATTGCTGTTTCAGGTGTCGGTTTGTTGAAAGTCTTAATAATAAGGTCACTTTGTTTAATTGTTGCATTAATAAGGTTTTAGTAATATACGACATACAAAAAGTAATCTACTTTGTAAACTTAATAGTGCCCATGCAGGTATGCAGTTCTAGATAAACAATTAAACAATTAAATAAACCACTATGATCAAGTTGTTAAATAATTTGCTGTGTTTAAACACATATTTTGTGTTTTCACTTTACCAGGTTCTTTGTTCTTAAATTTAATCATACACTACTTCACAAACTTGTTACAGGTAGCTCAAGACCAACCCTTAAGAAACTACAAAAAGCTAGAGTGATTGCTGCTGCTAGTTCCAGATGGTATCAACTGGGAATAGAGCTACTAGATGATGATCAGGTGACACAGTTGAGAATTATCAAGGAAAACAATGATGATGTAGCAGCTCGTTGTTCTGAAATGCTCAGCTACTGGATGCAGACTCATCCCAATGCCACTTGGTATCAGTTAGTGGCAGCAATGAAGACACCAGGTGTTGAACTGAATGAATTAGCTGCAACTGTGGAAAAAAGTTACACTGGTAAATGGAGCATAATTACAAATTATTTGCATATAATACTGTCTACACCAATGACAGTACAGAAAATAAGTACCGGTATTAGAGTTACACAATCAATACATTTCAGATGGTGTACATTGCATGGAATTGTACTGGTTTTTGCTGTTGTGCCACTTTAGGACTTCTCTAGTAGAGCACACATTTTTTCTGACACAACGCATATCAGGGCTAGGTGATATACCAGTATTGTTAGTATACTGTGATCAAGACACATGGTAGTATGTCATGTGGCCAAGAAAGCAGCCCGTCACACCATGAGTATATTGACAGGAAGAAAACAGCTTTTTCATGCATGGATAGCTCCATGGTTCTTTCTCCAAAGCACACATTATAGCTGTCCACCAGGTCACACAGCAAATTTGATAAAATTCTCACCAGCCATTTGTAAATATAGGCATTCAAAGTTTCAATTTAATATATTTCAGTGTATTTTCTTCTAAAGCCATCAAGGGCTTCATTTATTTTTGCACACTTTGCAAAAATTGTTATAAAATGCAGATGTGTAAATCAGTTGCCTCAATCTTTGGCACAGCTGAGGAGCATATTCATGTACCAAGTTTACTGCGAATCTGATACAAGGAGTTATGAGCATAATCATGTATAAAAGATCAAACTTCTGTCACGGCTACAGCGTAAATGAGTATAAGAATAATTTGAAAATTGGGGTGTCCATAAGCTGAACATTGTAGCATTGCCTTTTGATACAGTGGTTTGAAAAACAATAGAGTCGCAAAGTTATAAAGCAAAAACCAAAGAAGTGTAAAATTGCCGGATCGAAATACTTTAATAGAGCAGTCACTGCAGGGTAAAAACGGTTCACAAAAGTATAATGTAGAAAATAACTGACCAGAGTTCCAACCATGGAGGGACCTCCATACCTAACACTCGCATCCTTAACCACTGAACCACTGCTATCTTGGCTGATCACCTCACTTAATTTCTGCTTTATAAAATTCTGGGGCTTATAAATAGCTAAACGTTTGTAATTTCATAGATCCCTGCCAATGGAAGTTCTAAATTGTTTTGTAACATTCTATGTACGTTCTATTAGAAGTCATCAAAAATGTATACTCTATTAGAGTATTACAATAATATTTGAAGTACAGGAAAGCATGCAGTACAATACATTTATAAGCATGTCTTCAATTACCATCATTGTGTCTGTATAGAAAATAAGAAAAACAAACTGTAAAGTCAGTCATAGGGGTATATATAGTACAAAGAGAAGCAAGGGCGTCAGAGTAGGTGTGACCAGTGAGGCCAGAGCCTCACTTTTTGACTAAAATTTTTAAAAAAACTTTTAAACTTGTTGAAGCCAAAACTAAAAGTATTTACCATGTAATACTTGGCATTTATTTCATGGCAACAATGACAGAAACAACACTTATTATCTAACCTGTCTTTACTCAAAACAGCTTCATGTCAACTTCATCTGTATTAAGCTCCTCTAAAAATAAATTTCCATTATACTAGCTTTGGCATTGTTTCCCTTTGTAGCTGTTTTGAAAATGTATTGATCACAGTTAAAAGTATCATATGGAGGTGCTTTTTGGTCAGTCTCCAGTTTTATTATTGAATACCTGTCAGGTGCTTTGCATACAGTACTACAGCCAAAGAGTGCTTCCATAATTATAGCATCTCAAAATGTGCAATTTTTATATTTTTATCTGGAAGCATGCCCCCAGACTGAGCCTTACCACTTTCACTTTTACTCCCCTGAAGAGAAGTAAAATCCACACAAAAACAGCCAAGCTGTGAAAAAATGGTGTGACTTTAAAAAGCCTGGGTGAAAAAGTTGTGAAATCAAAGGTGGCGGCCAAGAAATCGCTGCAATCCAAGTGCAATGTTAAATTTATTAGCATTAACATCATTGTAGCCATTTCTTGGCCACCATCTTCGATTTCACAACCAGGGCTGCCCAGAGAAATTAAGGGACCCAGGGCAAAGAGATAAAGTGGGGCCCCGGGGAAAGGAGGGTTCCATTCTGGATCACAACTTCAGCCTAGCTGTAAGTCAAAGACCAAAAAAAAAAGGTCATTATATGCCAACAATGACAATAGCTGCCCCTCACCAACTATGATATTGCCTTATTTATAACTACATCATAGCTTGCTACACTGCTCCTCTGAAGAATAGGGTGACTGCTGTATTAGAGTATCTAGATATTGACTGCTCTATTAGAGTATATTGATCTTTTAAACTGATTTAAAGGTCCCTTGATGGGGCCACTTTCAGGCTGGAGCCCGGGGCAAAATGCCCCAGTTGTCCTCCCTGTGGGCAGACCTGTTCACAGTTTTTTTCATCTAGACTTCACCATTTTTTCATAGCTTGGCTGTTTTTGTGTTGATATTAACGTCACACCGGTTTTGATACCGCTTGTGTTTTTCTAATACCGCCATACCATCTGGGCAGTATGGCCTGATGGTATGGGCATGTTCTATCCCATATTTAGAGGGTAACCAGACATGTGACAATGTTTGTAGGCAGGTGCTGATGTAGCTAGCTAACCAAACTAAGTAAACAAGTTTGTTTGTGATAATTTGTACCTGTGGCTGAGCTACTAATTGGTATTGAGTGCTTTTATTTAGGTAAATGGCTGTTACTTTAATACCAATGGCTTTCACATTAATACTGTGATATTTAGTGATATTTTTACAGAAGGTATACCATTTGCCATTTTTAAACGGAAGGTATACCAATTCTCATTTTTCAATACTGCTCTAATGCACACAGAATGCTCTAGACTTTCCATGGATAGATATATTTTGGTACAATAAACTAGAACTGTTATTTATAATAAAACCAAGTGAGATGAGCAACTGACAGTGGTAGAATGGTAAAGGGTTTGGGAGTACTGATGTGGAGGTCTCTGGTTTGAATCTGACCATTAATTTTTATGACTTTTTCATGCTTGTTATTTTTTTTACTTTGCAGTAGCTGTTCTATTAGAGTATCTTGCTTGCGCTTGTTTTACATGTATGGCTTTCCCTTTATATCTCCTTAGCTAATACTTTTAAATAACAAAATTTACATGCTACAATGGTTAGCCTATCCGCATACCGATTCTCAAGCTGCTTCCGTCAGTAGCTTACCCTGGCAAAATTTGCACTTGCAAAGTGCAATTATGGATGATTGCTTGTAACTTTGCTCCACTTCAGTGAATTGGTACACAAATTGGAAGATAAATGCACTACGATGTGCTCTTTACACCCTCCAAATTTAAAAATAATTCTATAAGGCTTGCTTGAGTTATGGCAATTTTAGTAAGTGTTGCCAATGGTATAAGAAGAATATGAAGAAAATTAGATGAACTTTGAAGGCATACATTTCAACAAACACTAGCTCAAATATGGAATGGAAGATGTCCCACCCCAAGAGAGTTTTAACAATATAATTGACCATACCTGTTTACTAGTTACTGAGGTACGAAAGTGCTACTTGCATATTCTTGGTTTCTGTAAAACACACACACTTATCTGTTATGCGCATGAATGCATTGGATTTCCTTGGCCACATGAAACACTGTTGTGTGTCCTAATTATAGCTTTGATTTACATCATGGATATTCACAATAAAATTTAACTTTATTGTTGTAAGATTAAACAACCTTAGTATGGGTGAATATATGCTATATCTGTACCTTGGTGAATTCCCCCAGATAAGTTTTGATTTCATAGCATGGTGAACTTGTGACATATCATTGACTAAAACAGGTGCCTGTAATTTGGTTTTTGTACATATGGTCACTGTGCAAATTGATTAATTTGCTCTTCTGTTGTCTACTGCTACCAAAAGCATTTGCCAGATAAGGCTGAAACTTTAATGGAATTTCAGTTAACAGCCCAGTGATTTGTTCCTCTGGATAACAAAAAGTCATGAAGTGAAGTTTGAGAAAAACGCACACTAGCTAGTCAGGCTTTTGCTCAGAGGATCACACACTGTCTGTCCATCTTTCCTTAGTCTCACACATGCTACTTAATACACAATACTTTACTTGAATGTACAAGTGTAAAGGAGTCACATATACATATGTGCACAAATAGATCTCAATACAAAATAGTTAATTTACTGCAATAAGGGGTGTGGCCTCCACAATAGCTAGTGTGTAATCAAATGTGCAATGATGGTTGATATTAACACAATTTCAGCCATATCTTGGCTGCCATCTTTGATTTTCATAATTTTAACTTTGAAATTTTTAGGGCACACCTCTTTTCACCACTTGGTTGTTTTGGTATATGTGGTATCACTTTTTGTATGCATCCGGGCTTGAATTTACCTGTTTTGTTTTCTTTTCTATAGGAATAACAAAGTGGGATAGAAGATAAAATGTTGTACTGATATTGCTCACACTTTATTTAATCTCAACTGGTTCTATTAGCATGACTGCTCTGGGTGACTGTTCTATCAGAGTATCTTGATGGTGCATACACAGTTAGGCCTTTGTGCATTATAACTCTGTAGCTGTTACCTTACAACCACAAATGTTTCAAGTTATGATGGATAGACTATCCCATTCAGTAGTTTGCTGATATTAGCTGTATGCCCTGTAATGAATGGTCATTGTTTTACAAATCTTGATGGTGCTGGCTATGGTACAACTCAGCTCCATGGTAACATTTGTCCACATCTAAAACATGATCGAAACACAAACAAAATGCAAGCAAGACATGAGCGAGTTGTGTGCATATCGAAGGTCAAGTCATGTCTTCTTGCAATTTGTACTGTGACTAAACTTGTATTGCAACACGTACGTAGATTCTGTGTAACTATACAGCATAATTTTATACGGATGCGTAAAATGCACACAGAACACGGCAAAATGAGGGGAAAACGCATCTACGGTATGAGCGAATGTTACCTTGGAGCTGAGCTGTACCATACTTGCACTTCATCTTTTCATTATAGTTCCATGTTTGTTATTTGTTAGTTTGATTTCTAGAGGACCACACAAAGTTTAAGATTTGATGGTTAACCTTTCCATGTACTAATTTCCAGCTTCTTTCCTGCAAAAACTTACAATAAGTTTTAGTCTGCATGAATAACTGTGTTACTATTTACCATATTCAAAATGTACTTGGTGCCAATGATCTGCCTTTGAACTCTCCTTACGTGCACTGGCAATTGGATAACGAGTTTGTATTTTATGGCCGCTTGTATATAGGCTTGAGCCAACTATGCTTTGAAAATAGCCTATTATGCTTTTGAGCAGTGCTAAAAAATTCAACTTATTATGCTCAAAATCAAGATTATGCTTGAGAGTTGACTGTTTTATTAGAGTATATCTGCATTTCCTGACTGCTGTATTAGAGTAAGTGACTGCTCTATTAGAGTATCTCAATCTTATTACCATAAAGTGTGAATAATCATTCAAGGAATAGTAAAACTAATAGTACATCAAGGTTTTTTGATATGAAATGCAGTAATAATGTGCAGTGTATTCATGTTGGGCAGTATTTTTGGCACGCACATTGCGCATTTTAATTAAAGTTCTCAAAAATCGTTCTATTATGCTGGCATAATGCTTGATGCTTTTGCCAGCCTATTATGCTCAAAATTATGCCGGCATAATCGGCGCAAGCCTACTTGGATATACAAGTGTGCATGAAGCTGTAGAAAAATTTGTCAATTATTGAAGGCTTGTATCTTGAGATTGGCTGGAAAGATTGTGGTATGCAGACTGCTGAAGATGAAGGAATTTCTGAAGTCACATCACTTCATTTTGTGAAGTTGTGCTAGGTATATAATAGCTATGCCATTGCCATGAGGAGTTTGCCTGATACATATGCACAAACCAGAGGGCTGCAGGCCCAGGTATGTATCAGCCAAAACTTAAGTGGCCATGGTGTAAGCAATATATACCACTCAGGCATGCTCACCTAATAGATAAAAAGACAAACCTACATTCACCACATTAGTTAGTTTTATGCAAAGGTATCTAAACATTGATCATGGGTTTAAAGTGTTGATAGTACTCACAAACGTTACTCTTGCACTATATATACAGCCTGTATACAATGCTTTTCTAAACAAGTGATCATAGATTAATAATGCTATTTCTAGGCTAAGGCACTAAGGGAAGTGCTTAAGCACATCTGAACCATCTTGTCTGAAATGTGCTGTGTGGAAAAACGAACCCCACATCACAAAAGTGATTAATCTGTGATGCCTTAGTACAGTATGAATGCTAAGTCACACAAATGCTTTCTCCTTCAAGACAACAGTTAGCCTAACCAGGGGGTTTCTCACTTTTGACTCATGCACAAGATTTCAAAATCATAGTGATTTCACCATTTCAGTCATGATTTCCATGATTTCATAATGATGGGATCCCATGCAGTCTGTAACTTTCCTAACAGTGGTAACTAACTGGACTGAACTATTTGAAAATTGAGAAACTTTAGTATAAGGTACATATATAATGGGTGTCATCTGTGTATATAAGACTGATCATGTTGACCTCATGCTCTAAAGTTTACCATAGTATCAGATAGCTGGCGAATAGAAAAACTCTAACAATATTTTCTAAGCTGGTCATGTCATGCACTTTGATTACACATTGTGTGGTAGCTGGCTGAAATTGTGCCAGGCTGACACTATTGCCAATGAGCCATTATTCATGGTCTAAAATGATGTCTTGAATAATATTACTTGTGAGAGGGGCAATTTATTAAAGCCATGCATGCATTGGTATTGCTGAGAGGTATATCATGTACAGGTCTCATGTTGTCCTATGAACAACATGCTTGTTGTGTAACTCGTGTATATAATCACACTTGTAATCATGATCCATTGTGTACAATAACTACAGTTTGACCAAGTGATACAACAAAATAATGTATTAACTACGTACGTGATAAGTTATAGCTAAATCATACGTAATAGTTAGCTCGATAAGCAATGTTTCTGTAATCAAATTTCTCAGTGTGACTTTACACACACAAGATTTACGTACAATACCACTCCTCGGAATTTAGTCCTGGTACTGCAGAGTCAATGCATTCTTCATGAAACCAATTTTTACATCCATCACAGCAATCCATCTTCCCTACATCTGTTCAACAACAGTAACAGTAAACTTTACATGTCTCTTCCTTTGTATTGGTTTTCTTTCTTGTTTGTATCAGAGATTGCATTATTTAGGAATACTCTGTAAATGAGATTGCATATCGTCTTGATGGAAGATTTTAGTGGTAAGGTATTTTCCTAATATTAGGTGTGCCCTGGTAACCATTGCATATAGTGCACAGTCTACTGATCCAGTTTGTTTGGGCAGGTTCATAAATTTTATTTTAAAGAAGTACAGAGCAACTGAGCTAGAATGTCAAGTATGTCAGCAAAAACAGAGGAATAAGCAGAATTATAGCAGTGAACTTCTGTTACACACAAGACACAACCCAACAAGAAGGCATGTACACAATTCGCAATCCTTTCCCGGTAGCTAAATCATTGGCTTCTTTCTTTGCAACAATCTACTTTGCCACCTTTTTATTGTGATATTCTGGAAAGCATTTACATGTAAATCACATAGTTCATTGCCTGAGGGTCAACTCTTGTTCTTATATAATTTTGCACATTGTCCGACAGCAACTGGCCAAGGACTCGTGTCCTCATCTGTAGTGATGGGATCCACTTTAGATCCAGTTACTGATGTACTATGTATAATAGATTGTAGGTTGTGGATTACTGACAATGGTTGAGAGAAGTTAGATAAATTCTTTCTCTTTGATTATGAGACCTTCAAACTCATTTGGAATACTTGTGATAGCAGGTGTCACTGATTCTAATGCTAAATGATTTGTCCATTTTATGCATGCACAGTTAAATGTACACAAATAACAATCAGTTGAAATTACATTGATGTAACCAGCTAAAACAAATTTCTGTATACCATGTGCACATCACACCAACCACCTTTTTCAATCTATTGGAAATTGTGAACATTGTTTTGCTGTATGCCTAACTGATTTATGCTTCTCTAAATCATAAGCAAAGCTTAAGACTTTACCAATCTTCCATGCTGTCTGTTCTAAAGACCTGTTAAATGGATAATATGATTGATGGTTATTGACAGTACCATTTGGCAGTAAACACAAAAAAATAATCAGTTTAGTCTGATCTGTTGTAGATCACAGCCTGGCTAGTAGAACAGAGTCCCTCAGTCAAAGCTATCCTTTACTATTCTCTGCAACAACAAAACATCTTTTTCTCAAAGTACTATATCACACTACACTCTTACCACTGAACTATTGTATTAGTCTATCTGATTTCTCTCCAGAAGGTCCTTTTATTGTACTTGTTGACCCATTACATATTGACATCAATCTAGAATATTGTTAGGTCATTTTATAAGGTTTCAGTTGTTCATCAAATATGCAGTTCTCTGTTTAATGTTATTCTTTTCTTCGCCATCATTTCAAAATGCAAATATTTCCAACAGAAATAGTTTCACTAACTGCAGGGTCAACCTATTTAGCATTTTGTACAATACACGTGGTTTTGGTGCTGGAAACTGCATATGGTTACTTAACTCTGACCCGAAATAGGCAATCTGGAGATTCTCATTTTCCCCCTTGGAGCAACCAAATAACGGTGGTTTTTCTTACATACACTGTTTTGTCCCTATACTGAATGTGAACAAAGACACTTTTCGTCATGTTTACTTGAAGGGTGTGTGGTCAGTAACTGAAACCAGGTGTTTAGTAAGGGCTAGCCTACATGCTGTAGCAGGCATCATTGACTGAAAAATGACGTAACAGGCCTTGTAAGCTACCAGGAATGGCATATCTGCTTGAGCTGAAATGGGGTATATCCAACAAAAATTGTGACTGGATCTGGGAAAACCGGGCTAACCACCCATGTCAGCAGATTTGATTTTTCACCAAGAACACAAAGTTACATGAATAAACTATCAAATTTTACAGTCAAAATCAGCTACATGCAAGTGGTCTGCTTTTGTTGGCTGCTTTTCCCAAGCCCAGTGGCAATCTGTACGTACACAGTGTGGGGCTTTAATGGAGCCTGGGGATGGCTGTATGTGGCTGTACAGTTCTGTGGTGTTAAATAAAGACCTGTGCTGTCAATTCTAGCCAGTTTTGATACCAAATGGCCCATAACTTGGCCAAATTCATCCCTACAGCTTCCTCTTCAATGTTTTAAACAGCCTCTTACCCTCCTTCTGGGCCCCGGTCACCCACCCCTTTTGGAACTTGCCAATACAGTTGACCTCAGTGTAAAATGGCAGGAAACTTAACTTATGGCTACTTATACAGTGGAAGCTCTTGAAGGTAAGGAATTGGTGTAAAACATATGAAAATTTGGTACACATAGCTTCAACCATTGGTGAGCTGCAATACACTAAATGCTGACTTTTTGATACTTTTAAATAGACAATAAGACCAGTTCTAGTTAGGTTAGGTAATCCTAAGGCTGCAGCACATGTTGCTGTCAGACCTTCAGTGCTGGTCACTGTAAAGTGCTAATAATAATAATAAGACTGGTTTTCCCACAATTAAGAGCAGCCGTAAGGCTTTGTGTACAGAATTTGTGTATGATAACACAAAAGACAAACTATAAACAGCTAAGAAGATACTTCTGTGTATAAGCTTGATTCAAAGTGGTTAACATTCCCGGGGGGGTTTTGATTACTCCGCGTAATCAAAAAGTTACATGAACACGAAAGACAAGCTATAAAACAGCTAAGAAGATACTTCTGTGTATAAGCTTGATTCAAAGTGGTTAACATTCCCGGGGGGGGGGGTTTGATTACGTCGCGTAATCAAAAAGTTACATGAACATAAAAGATAATTACAACCAGTCAAACATCTGCTTCTAACGGTATCAAATGCTGTATTGGACGCCTTAGATTGATGACTTTCTCCTTGCTTAGTACCTGAATCTTTGCTGATCTAACCTTTCCATCTCTTCCATCTCGTCCTTCTAGTGTTTCAGTCACCTTAGCTAATTTCCACAAACACTTGGCTGTTCCATCTTCTTTTAGTATCACAATATCTCCAACTTGTATCCTCCTAGCATTGTCATTAGGTGTCTTGATTGCTCTTTGTTCTTGTAAGCTTAACAGATAATCTTTCTGCCATTGTCGAGTAAAACTGCTCAGCACACGAAATTGATGTTTCGCTCGTTTAGTCAGTGTTTTGTTAGTACTTGAAACCTCAAATTGACATCCACTGGGTGTAGTAGCTAACCTTCGTCCATAGACTAAACTAGCTGGGGTTAGAGCATAGGACACACCTTCCTCATCATCCTGCACGTAGGTCAAGGGTCTATTGTTCAGTATTGCCTCAATTTCTGCAACAGTTGTCACCAACTCATCAAACTTTAAAGTGGATTTCCCACGACCTTCCTCAAGCAACGTTTCACACTTCTAACTATCCTCTCCCAAAATCCCCCCACCAGGGGGCCTTCTCTGCAATAAACATCCATCGGATCTGTTTGTTTGTCAGGTGTTGATGGACTTCTTCTGATCGTACCACCTTCATCACTTCCTTAGCACAATGCTTAAACGTTTTTGCATTATCTGACATAACAAGTGATGGTACTCCTCTCCTGCTACAAAAACGTCTGAAAGCTAACAAGAAAGTGGTAGATGTCATGCCATCAGTAACCTCTAAATGCAATGCTCGAGTGGAGGCACACGTAAATAAACAAATGTATGTCTTACTACTCTGTGTCCCTGCACCACTCCGAACATACAAAGGCCCAGCAAAATCTACCCCTGTATTGTTGAAGGGTGGGTCTTCACTTACTCGCTCAGTTGGAAGATCAGGTATCTGTGGTCCAGAGTATGGTCTACCTTCATAACGTCTGCATACATTACATCGTCTTATAATCTTCTTTACAGCTTCACGGCCTCTGAAAATCCAGTAATGTTCACGCAAGGAAGCCAATGTCTCTGAGACACCATCGTGATGCACTAATTTGTGACTCTCTCTAATTAACAGCTCAGTTAAGTAGTGTTCTGTTGGTAACAATACTGGGTACTTCATAGTTTCTGGTAGGTTTGCATTACCTAAGTGTCCTTTACAATGGATAAATTTCTGATCACTTAAAAACAATTGGAACTGCCTCTTGTAGGTAACTGTCTTACCCTTCTGTAACTGTTTGTGCTCTTCTGGGAAGGAGTTCTTCTGTATTGATCTGATCCATAGGTTCTCAGCCTCTCTCAATTCCTCACCATTCAAATCTTTTGATACTTCTGTTCTGTTTTTAAATTTCAACAAGTTGACAAATTTCAACACAGTTCCCATCACTCTTAACAGTTTAAGCTTAGAATTGTACCTTTTCAGGTCAAATATGGCTTCAAGATTTAAAACTACATCTCTGTCTTCTGCAACTGATACCATCGAGTGTACTATGACTGGTGAGTTCTTCACTAATTCTGCACTAGCCGCTGTACATTCATATTGTGTGGGGTGATCAGGCCACTTGTCAGGATCTTGTTTCAAAAATTTTGGACCATTCCACCATAGCTCATTGGATATCAGCTCACTAGCTGTACACGATCTGGATGGTATGTCTGCTGGATTCTCCAATCCTGGGCAAAATCTCCAACTCTCTCCCGTAAACTGGCGTATCTCTGCTACTCGAATCTGTATGTACTGCTTCCAATGGCGGCAGTTTTTGATCCAACGCAGCACTGTCATTGAGTCTGTCCAACAGTATACTTGTGGCCTTATAGGCAGAGACTTCAAGATAGTATTGACTAAACGAGAAAGTATAGTAGCTCCCAACAATTCTAGCCTAGGTATGGTTTGCCCTTTTATAGGTGCAACACGGGTTTTTGATGCCATCACACATGTACTCACCGTTCCATCATTATAAGCAGATCTCAAATAAACAACTGCTGCATAGGCCTTTTCTGAGGCATCACTAAATCCATGAATTTCCAATGTGGCAGGCGTCAGCTCTCTGATGTGATAATATCTTGGGACGCTTATCTGTGACATCACGTCTAGGTCATTTGTAAACTGCTTCCATATAGTTAATGATGGTTCAGTCAACGTTTGGTCCCAATCCACCTTGTCCTTACACAAAATCTGGAACAGAATCTTGGCTGCAATGATAATTGGACTAAAGAGTCCTAATGGATCAAACAATTTAGAGGATGTCTTCAAGACTGACCGCTTAGTAGGTGGTAGTGACTTGGAAAACATCATGACATCTTTAAAACTGAAGTGGAAGTCATCTTTTTTTGTATCCCAGGTAAGACCAAGTATCTTAACACCTTCAACTTCACTTGGAATTGTGGTATTATCTGTGGGATTATTTTTTTGCTGTAAGGACTCTGAATTGGTTCTCCACTTGCGGAGGTTAAATCCTCCACTTGCCATGAGTTATCTGGCCTTCTCATATGTATGGATTCCTTGTTCTTCATTTTGTACACCACAAATGAGATCATTTACATAAAATGACTGTGACAGTAATTCTGCCATCTCTGGTTCCTTAAGCAGAAAACGGGTCAAGTGGTATTGAATTGTTTCTGTCAAAATTGCTGGACTAGGTGTTAAACCAAATACTAGTCGACAAAATCGGTATTGTATTACCTCGGGCCTTGGCTTCGAAATGTCATCAATCCACAAAAATCTCAGAGCATCACGATCCTTTGGGTCTATGACAATTTGATGGAATGCTTTTTCTATGTCAGCAGTAAGACCAATTGGGTGACTTCGAAGGTTCAAGAGTAAATTAAATATGTGCGGTATTCCATTTGGTCCTTTCTCTAAGCAGTCATTTAATGAAAGTGATGTTTTGTTGGCTTTGGCTGATGCATCAAAGACAATTCTCAATTTGGTGGTCTCTCTGTCAGTCTTTATAACAGCATGGTGAGGTAAAAAATAACAGCCATCTTGGTGCGTTTTGCTAGGGATATGCTCTATAACACCATTCTGTACCTGCATCTTGAAAGTTGTGTCATACTGTTGAAAAAGAGATTTATCCTTTTGTAACTTGCTTCTTAACTGATTAAGTCTAGCCATGGATATTTCATAACCATTGCCTTGAGGTCTGAAATCTGTTTTCCAAGGAAGAGTGACCTGGTATCTGCCCAGGATCCAATCGTATTTCAAATCAACAAACAAAGAACTCATGGAAGCCGTCTGGGTTTCTTCAGCTATACCGATTGACTCGGTCTCCCAGAAACGGTGCAAGTCATCACTCAAATCTTGGTCACTACACTGTTCACTGAGTGAACCAACTCCTTTTATTACCAAATTAGACACTGCATAATTCACTTCTTTGTTGCCTGCATTGACTGGTCCAGATAGAAGCCATTCCTTAGCAATGCATAGCAACGTAATTGATGAATTACAAAATAATTGGTGAATTATGAATACTTTAATGTTAATGTGCTGTGTGTATTGTTACAAAACAAGGTGAGAAATAAAATAAAAATCGTGATGTGTGTTAATATATTAATAATTAAATTCAAGGGATAGTATTTACTGGGCACCTGGTATTAGACCTGATCTACAGGGGGAAAGTAGGGCACAGCATGTATAAAGTAGAATTTCAGGGGTTTGGGGGTACAACCCTCAGGAGCTGCAGGATTTTTTCCGATTTGAAGGCTTGAAAACAGCCTAAAATTTATGCTAAACACATGAAAATAACAATGCCAACCTATACTGCAACTTTCCCCCAAGATTTTTCAAAATTTAATTTTAAGCAGGGGGAGCCATGGACCCCCTTAAAATCGCCTATGGCATCTGGTTTTTAGAAGTAGCACAACACAGTTCATGGTTAGTTATGCTGGCTTTTTTATTATGTGCAGTAGTAGCATTAGCAATGACATCGAACAGTGGCAATGAATTGCTTGGTATTTGTTTTGAATGCTATATATTTTAAACCTATTTAATCTATTTTAACCTACCATCAGTTTTGAATGCTATTGTCAATAATACCATTGCTCTTCAGAACAGCATTTAATATTATTCATTGCATTTGTAAATGTTTGTAAATGTTTGTAGTGACAAAATTGTTACCCAAGGAATATTGAGGACTTAAAACTATTCATTCTCACCAGTGCCTCATGAAAAAGTGTTATACCATGCTTTCCTTAATTCATGTTTTAGCTACCAATTTTTTTGTCTAGGCAACTGTTGATGCTGTGCATTACCTATAGACATATATAAATGTTCGCAAAGCCTCTGGTATTCCCAACAGCAATTCCAACACAGAATCACTGGTAATGTGTAAAGCAGCATCACAATTCTGACAATCCTTATGATCAATATCCTTCTCTCTCATACCATACTAATCTTAGCCATAACTTGTTTGAATTAGGTATGGATTGTGAATACCAGCAAGAAAAGAACCCAATGGTAACACAGTGAATGTACTTATAAGCCTAGCATTTATTTTGACAACAAACTGAGCCAAGTGCACAACATCTTGAACATTAGCAATGCCATTTGTTGCCTTAACATCGATCTATGTATTGGTAAATTTGTTCAAGTTAACTGAATCTGGTAGACTGTTATTACAAACAATATGAGATGATAAGTGTAGAGGTGCACCAGTATCGATGTTGGTACCGATATCGGTATCGGTGAAAAGTTGACTTTTTAGCAGATATGAACAGATATTACACATAAGTACTATAATTGTCCATTATATGTGACAGGATTTGTGAAAAGATACCTTTTCCACACATTTTACATACCAGCAAACAAGACAATGTAATACTTGACTCCTTAACTGACTAACTTGCTTTCACTAACAAAATGCAGCCAGATACTGTAACTACACTCATGGAAATTTTCAGCCAATTATATGCTATGATCAAAAAGTTATGAAGCTTCAAAATTCAAAAAATGGGTCAAATTTTGTGTGTGAAATTTGCCATTCAGAAAATGTATGTAATAAGGAGTTTGATTTTAATAGTTCCTTCGTTATTGGGAGTTGCTTTTATTACATTGGTGGAAAGGAAGCTATTAGGTGTATTACAGTGATGACAGGGACCAAATATAGTAGGTTTGTGGGGAGTGTTTCAACCGTTTGCAGATGGGTTAAAGTTTATTTGACAAGAACGACAATACCTAGTTTTGCTTATGGGGGAGTATTTTTATGTGTTTCTGTTTTTTCCTTGGCGGTAGCTTTTGTTCCTTGGGGGGTGATTCCGTTTCCAAGTGTATATAGCAATTTAAATTTGGGAATATTATTTGTTTTGGCGGCCTCATCTATTAGTGTATATTCAGTTATGGTTTCTGGGTGGGTGAGCAATTCGAAGTATTCAGTAGATTTGGTGGTAAAGAGACTTTTTCGCAAATCCGGTCACACATGTTCTATGGTTGACTTGGTAGCATAATGGTTAAAGCAAGTTGTAAAGGTTTTTATGATGGCCAGGGTTCAAACCCTGAGTAGGTTACACTTTTTTCTTTTTACACAACTTTTTATTACTACTTTCCACAATTCTTTATTCCTTTAGTGACCGCATTTTAAGCTTTTTGCCACATCTTTTTTACGTTTACTGTAGTGTCCACATTGAAAACCTTTTATCCTCAGATATCGGTATCGGAATCGGTAATTATAATTTTTTAGCCAATATATCGGTAATTGGTATATTGGAAAATTCCATATCAGTGCACCTCTAGATAAAACTGCATTGTCTTAAAGACTGGAGAATCTCCATCTGTTCAACAATGGTGTTTCTTTTAGCACATTTTGACAAAATATTATTATCTCTGTACCACAAGATTATATGTGTACTTGTCATGTTGGTTAGGTTCTGATAACAAAGAAGCCATATATACAAAAGGATAATTGGAAACTTGAGAACCTGCAAAACATAGCTGCATTTGATCTGTTGATCAAAAGATATAGCCAAGAATGTATCTGTTATTGTTTTGTGCAAGGTAATACAAAAACATCCATTGTATTTATTCTGGGATCACACTGTACTTTCTGTACTACTCTAGTTGCATTTCCCCCAATAGCGATATAACCTTAGCACCCTCAATATGCTTTACAAGCATGTTAAATCTGAATTTTACCTTCAGTTAGGCTATAGTCTCTTTACGCATCATTCTTTGTACAGTACTCAATGATGGAAGGGATTCAGGTAAATTCTGATGCAGGAAATTGTATGCCAATGGCCCCAAGAAAATATACTGGGATAAAGATAATAATATAATAATATTGTATCTCCTTCCATGAGGTGAGATCTCGGAATTATTTATGGCATTAGAAGTCAACCTCTTCAGCATGGCACTAAAATTTATTCATTTTAGATTGAAGACTATCTTGGTCTTGTGAAATAATACATGTAATTTGCTCTGGTGCATCAACTGTAATTTGAATTACACGGTCTACAGTATCAGGTCAAAAAGACTGGTTAGGGTCAAAAACTGAGATAAGTGGTTATAGACTGTTTTAGACAAATCAGCACTACTAGTTTCCCTTCCTGCATGTGGGAGGGGCTAACTAAAAAATGAAGAAAACTAAAAATTTTACATCTGAGTAGAGTAGGGTTGGGTGATATTCAATTTGCAATGTGATTATTGCATGAGCTATTTAATGTAACAAGTAGAAGGAAAAATTCCTAATTTTTCTTTCTATTTGTTTGTTTAACAAATTGACCAGCGCATACTGCATTAAAAGAAGAATTGCAGAAAACAAAGAAGAATAGCCATTTCATCTCTCGGTAATAGATAGTGGGGGAACATGTTTAGTTTGTAATAACTAGATTGATTGCAGAGGTGCCTCTTGTATTGTTCTTCATTTGTAATATTGTATAACAGGTGGAACAAAACTGAAAGTGAAGTGGAATGACAATATCGCCTTCTAGTAGTTGATAGTCAGTGCACGTGCTAAGTCACTCAATTGCTTAAAAGTATGTCTGGCCAGTACCATTCTTTCCTTTGATGTGGTATCCATTGGTTCACCAGTTGTATGTGTACATAGATGACCTGTCTTGTTTCATTGTTATTTCTATGAATCCTACTCAAATATAAAAATTTCCTTACACTTGTCCCTACTATACAGTACTACCATCTGTACATAGGTAACAACATTAATTGTGTGTAAATTGTGCATCCATTGTGTACACTACTTGCTTGTACCAAAGACAATCAGAAAATATCTAATAACCACCATTGTATATGTGAATATGACCTAAAATTTAGAACTCCCACAATCCAGTCAAGCGTTTTAACTACAGTACCTAACTTGTAAAATTCATTGAGTTGTCACTGTCTAATTTTCAGATCAACCAACAAGACAAGCAGAGTTATTGCCTTCTTCTCAGTCAGCTGATCTGGCTATACAAAATGGAGAAGAAAAAGTGACACTCACCCTTACCAAAAAGCAGTATGATGAATTTATGAAAGAACAAAGTATGTGTATGTTAAGTGTATCATTTGTGATCATCTCAGCCAAAACCTACATAGTTCACACAATTCCCTAATTTCTTTTTATTCTCTTGGTATAGTGTCCAAGGAATCGGTTACCAAAGTTCCAGCCTCTTATGATGAGTAGTTTTGGAACCATAGTGCTAGACAGTATATGTATACATTAAAGCATTGTCGCAAGTGCTATATGAAAAATAAAGCATGAGTTGCACGGCTGAGTGTTTGATTTTTCATATAGCACAAGCAAGGTAATGCTTTAAATGATTTATGGAACTTTCCAGTCATGTAGCTTCACCATACACTAGTAGTCAGGGTTGTGAGCCTTTAAAAAGGCCTTTTTGTGCACTTTTGGATAAAGTATGAAACTTGGCAAAAAGTTTGTGTGTATGACAAAGATTATTTTTTGATAGGGAGCCACCTCAGATTTGACCTTTGGTGACCTTTAAAGGCAATTTAATGTTCAAAAACTGTCAGTTTTGTCTCTATTTCATGTTTGTATGATCCAAAATCTACAAACTTGGTGTCAAATTGAAACATTTGCCCTAAAGAATAAGTTGGTTTTTACAGAAAGTCTATAGCTTATTTTGTTCTAAAGTTACAATGATTTTGGGGGCAAAATATGCAACATATTCCAAATTAAATAAGAAATCATAATTTTGAGGTAAAGGTGCTGGAAGGAATTTTACACTTGTGTAGGAAGCATGATTCCTACATGTGTAGAGCTTTATTGAGAATTTTTGCAGAATTTTGTAGGAAATATCCCCACACTGTTGAATTTTGTAAGAAAGATTCCTACACATGGCACAAAATGTAAGACATCTTCTTGCAGTGTAGGAATAACTCCTACAAGTGTAGGAATAATTCCAAGTGTAGGAATTGTTCTTACAAATGTAGGAATTATTCCTACACAATATGTCATGTATAAGAATCTTTCTTACAATATTCAACAGTGTGGGAATATTTCCTACAAAATTTCTTAACATTGCCCTACACGTGTAAGAACCATGCTTCTTACACAAGGGTAAAATTTGGTACATCTCAGAAAATTTGCTGTGTTTTGAGGAAAATTTGCCACATCTTAAAGTTCTGGTTTCTTATTTAGTTTGGAACATGTCATGCCACTATTGTCTCCCACCACGCACAATTTTGAAATATGTACAGAAAGAAAGTTTACTTTTTCAATATTTTTATTTTTTAAATTAAGGCTTTACAGCACAAGTGCTGAAGGTCTGTAGGACACCCGGTCCTACAGTCTGTTGAAATTTGTTGTGTTTGAAAAGGTGGAGAAAGGAGAAACAATTCACGACTGGAATGACCTAGGCAGCTGCAGCCTCAAACCTGCGGCCATCCAATTAATGCTCAAATGCTTACAGGAGTCTGCCAGGCAGCCAGGATGTTCAATTTCATCTATATATATATATATATATATCTAAATCAAACTACTAGGAGGAGGCAACGCAAATTCGCATGAATCGTCATAACTAAAATTTTTGCTACTAACCTACTATCACAGCCATTTCTTGGCCGCCACCTTGGATTTCACATCTTTTTTCATCCTGGCCTTTTTGGGGGCCGCACTCTTTTAAACTCTCTACAAGGTGATTTGTTTGCAGCTAAACTCTCTACAGGATGGTTTTTTTGTAGCTGAACTCTCTACAGCAGGGGCGGCGGAACTGGGTAGGCAGGGTAGGCAAATGCCTACCCAACTTTACTGGTAAGGATACTGAGAAGCTGCAAACTGAATGGTGGAAAGGCCCCAGGCCAGCACTATAGTAATTTTTTTTAGTAATTATAAGCACGGGTGCAATGGCCATCATAGCTATATTCCATGTCAATCGAGTTAGCTAACTACGTATAACCATTTACTGAACACTGAAACTACTATAAAGCTAATTGTAACGCCCAAAAAAATATCATCTAATAGAATGGCTGTACCTCGGGTTGTACTGACTTCATAGCCGGGAGTGTATCTCAAGTCTCATGATCAACCTCGTGATCTACACTAATAACTGTGTGCACAACCAGGTGCTATTAAAAGTTATCTTTATTAATTCAATGAGTGTACAATGTACTATTTTGAGCTTTGTTAACAGTAGATCTAACTCTGCTGTTTCTATTCCGTCATCAAATCAAAGTGAAGAGACGCAGCTTCAGAGTTCTGTGAGTTCTGAAGTTTCATATCCCTGAGTACATCCCCCTGCAAGGCACGTGTGTGTGTGACACCCGCGTCGGTGGCGAAGATTTCCAGCTCAGAATTCTCAAGCCAAAGTTCTGTGGCAGTCTTAGAATCCTCAAGCAAACAGGTTGTAGACAATGACTTGACCAGCTTGTCAAATCAAAGTTCTGTGGAACACTTAGAATCCTCAAACAAACAGGATGTAAAGCGAGACGTAGAATTGACCAGTAGAGCAAATCCTGATTTCTCAAGTGAAGAATGGAATGTTACTGTAGACCAGAGACAATTATAATTTTTTTCAAATACCAATGAAAATGTCAGGCAACCTAAAGCATTACCTGACATTGATATGCTACTGTTTTACACAATTCGTCATAATAGGGAAATCCTTACGATACATTGATAGAATAGAGTGACTCAACCTATAATAATAATAATAAAATCATTGTTGTCTAATTGATTGACAATATTGACAATGTTTCACTATAAAAATTCTAAACTTCCTTCTATTTTGATCTGACATTTTGTCAGGCAGGGTCCATTATGGTTGGCCATGCATGATATTTGCCTGACAAATGGCCTATGTCAGGCAGTAATAATTGACTCTGCTGTAGACTCAGCTGATGAGCGAAGTTCTGTGGCAGCCAGCTTTCCAATTTTACCCCGAGTTTTCAGGCCAAAGTAGCAACACTGTCACAGATCTTCCAGAGAAGTATCATCCACCTAGGACATATAAATTTCCTAAATGCAAATTTGGAACTACTGTTGTGACTGAACGATAGGTACCAGCCGATTATGCCGGCATAAATAAAAGCATAATAGGTGACCGAAAGCATCAAGCATAATGCTAACATAATAAGGACGATATTTGAAAATTTAATTAAAATGCGCAATACGTGCACCTGAATTAAAGAAAGCAAATATTCATTGCCAACAGTATTATTAGTGCATTTCATGGTTAAAAACATGTAATATAACTTATTAAACCGTTTCTTTGTTGGTTATTCACACTTTGCAGAAATAAGATCGAGATACTCTAATAGAGCAGTCACTCATTCTAATGCAGCAGTCAGGAAAGGCTGATATACTCTAATAAAACAGTCAGTTCTAGAGCATAATCTTGATTTTGAAAGCATAAATTTGAGCATAATAGGCTTAATTTTTGAGCAATGCTCAAAAGCATGATAGGTAAAATTTTGGGCATAATAGGCTGGAGCCTACTAAACGATCTTTCCAATCGTCTTGGTGTGACAAGTACAAATGGCTACACTACGATAAAGTTCAAGATAGGGCATTTTGTTATTTGTGCATGAAGGCTGAAAAAGAAGGTAAATTTCGAAGCAGCCACAGAAGAGAACCAACTTTTATCACTAGTGGCTTTACTAATAGGAAAGAAGCTAACAAATGTTTCAGCAAACACCAATGTAGCGCTTGCCATAGAGAAGCTGTTGTATCCCTTTGTTTGCTGCCTGCACAAATTTTAGGTCATGTAGATGATTTAATGGGCAGTGATATCAAGCAGCAAAAAGTAACTAATAGAAAAATGCTCATAAAAATATTAGAAGATGTTAGGTATTTAGCACGTCAAGGGTTGCCATTCTGTGGGCATGATGGTAGCAATGGAAATACTGAGATGCGCCTTTATACTCCCCCCCTTCTGTGTGCCAAATTTCAAGGCAATCGGATAAGAAGTTCGTGTTTTATAGCAGTTTTTGTAAGTGTGCGAAAAGAGGAAGAAAAATAAGAAGGAAAAAAAAGAAGAAACTAAGCCAATTTTTGAAGTTGCATATCTCGGGAACGTCTAAAGCGATTTTGCTCAAATTTGGAATGTTGAGTGCTGAAGTTGGAGGGCGTGTCCACAGCAAAATCGTCTTGTTTCATCAAGGCAGCACAGAGCTACGGAGGTGCGAAAATTGTGTTTTCATTCTTCCTGTCAATATACTCACGGGTGTTGTGCGCCGGCTTCTTGGGCTGCACGACACACTACCATGTGTCTTGATATATATCCATAGGAACTCTAGAGAGTGACTTACATGTATTATCTCAAAGTACCCCAGGTGGAACCAAATGAACATTAGTGTATTTATAACAGCACAAGTGCTGAAGGTCTGTGGGACACCTGGTCCTACACCCTGTTTAAAGTTGTTACATAAAGTGTACTTATTCTGTATAACAATTTGACATGTTAAAATAGGCATGATACTTAGGGATAGATCAATTGACTGCCATGGGTTACATGGCCATGCAGGTCATTATTCTGAATGGCAGGTTTATGTACGAGGTACAATTTGTGTAAATTTTGCAAATTCTTGACCCACTAAACTTTAGCTGCATGCTTTTGTATGAATTCACACATTTCGACTAAGCTTTCTGGATTCTACTTTTATTGAATCGTCATAGTGAAGATAATTGCTTGTGTTTTGTAGACCAAAGTTTGCATTTGCAGAAATTTCTGCTGTAGGCTATTTAGATCTTATATGAACTCGCAAATATCTAGTATCACTAATGTTTAGTATCTATACTGAAGAATATTTGAAACCACCCTATACAATAGCAAATCAGTATATTAGTGCATATCATACTATAATTATTCTTATTATATTTTTAAAGCTATTACTGTGAAACCTCTCTAATTCAACACCTGTATCTAATCCAGAATATCTCTGTAATCTGATACTGTTTGCTGCACCAATAAAATAAGACTTTGTTTGATATTGCTTGATAATCCAACATCCCCACACAGGTTTTTGAACAAAGTAATGGGTGATATGGTAACTGATACATAATAGGAAAATTGTACACCGGCAACTAAACTAAATAAAATTGATTTATTGCTCATACATACCATATATAGGTACTGGTCATGGTGTAGGTTTTAAAACCAAAACATTAATTTTGTCCAAAATTAAAGTATATGTAGTCCGTAGTGTGACTATTTATGTTGTATATTTTAAAATAAATTGTCTGGAATGTAGTAACTTAGTACTTTTCTTAATTCTTATTTGCACAGTTTACTGTCACATCAATAGGGGTGATCAATATGTGCAGATATTATAATGTTGTTTGGCTATAGTGGTGTTTATACTACTATTGTAAATAAATAAACTACCAATTCCTTTACTGTCTTGTTGCACCAGGTTAGTAAGCACTGCTTAATGCTAGTTATACACATAGAATGGGGCATTGTTACAGGGTGACAACTAAACATTTACTGCATGCTTAAGTGTAGCTACTGGCTATTGTATATTCCATAGACATTAGCACCATTTTAGCCAAGTGTTCTATCTTAAGTATGCAGTGTGTTTTAATGTACAATGTACATTCTATGTCTTGAAATTAACTTTTATAGAAATGTGGTCTCTTAACACAGGTGGTCTCTATATGACAGGTTCCACCTTACAATTGTAAATGATATCACATTACTAACTCAGCATCTAATAATAATGTTGGAAATACAAAATTGCACTATGTATATGTACCATACTGCATGGTGTGCGTGGGTGGGAGAAAATAGGGCTACTTTTTGCTCTTATATATAACTTTGCAATAGTAAAAGCTATGGACTTTCTTTAAATTTTAGTGTACTCTTCAGAGCAAGAGCATTAATTTGATATCAAGTTTGTGAATTTTGAACCATTTATAGGTGAGATAGATGAAAAACTGACCATTTTAAGCATTAAATTGGATGTAAAGGTCACCAAAGGTCAAATCTGAGGTGGCTCCCTATCAAAAAATAACCTTTATGATACATACAAACAATGTGGCAAGTTTCATGCTTTTATCCAAAAGTGCACAAAAAAAGGTCTTAGCACCCTAACTATAGGACTCGTAATTAACATGTGTTGCACAAATTATTAGCAGCCTGAATGCACACAAAATAGTTTAACAAAGTAACTCATGTGTATATAGTTCACCATAGTTTGGCATGACAGACGTTCACCACATATTCTGGCAGGTTTGGGTCACAACCCACAATCAATTATATTGTGACACATGGCGAAGTGTTTGCATGATATTTCCATGACTTGTCCATTTACATTAACAAACGTAACAGCCACATTACCTTCTCCCACCCATCATCGAAGCATTTAGGTATGTCTATAAAAGCAGTCCAGTAGTGGAACTCATATTGGCTGGGGTGATTGATCACTCAGCATGGCAAGGGGTATCTATCTGCCTTCACCAGCTTGGGTGATTAGTCATACTGGTGCGAGCGTTGGGGGCTATCAGCCTGCACTAGAGCACATGGGTAACTGTGCTTTATTGCTCACAAAGAGTGCTTTATTGCACTGCAGAGTGCTTTATTGCACTGCAAAGAGTGCTTTATTGCACTGCAAAGAGTGCTTTATTGCACGCTTTATTGCAATAAAGCACTATTTGCCCTAAAGTGTACTTTAAGAAATGTAAAGTACACTTTTCCCTTGATCTAGCCCACGCAAAGTTCTATAAACTACCATGCATGGGAGGAAAGCAAAAAGCAATTCCATAAAGTCACACATAACACAACTATTAGCACTTTGATAGACCACAATTCTGTATCAGGTAGTTATAAAACTGCCAGGCCTATTTGCAGGCTAACAGCCTGCTTTGAGTGATTTCTCATTCTGGCCAGTATAACCAATCAACCAAGCCAATAGCTTGTACTGCACTGGCTGACCAGTCAACCCAACCAGCAAGAGTAGAACCACTGGATTTAATTACTTCGATGGTGGTTGCTTGTGGTCAACAGCAGTGAATGCACTTACTACATTCTGTTCATATAAATGGACAAGTCCTAATATCACAAAAATATGCTTAAGTACCACAATCAAAAACTTTTAGTATTTGAGAAGACAGACTATAGACTCATCCCTCGCTCATCCTAGGCACAACACAAGTGCAATGTCTATTCTACTGATAAGACTCTGTAATTGCTCCACGTATCTTGAGTGTACCTCAAGTACTCGCCTTCACATCATGCTATATTTGTCCCTCGCCCACTCTTTTACAAGCTATATTTAATGTATTGCACTCATGGCAGTGCTTTCATTCTCACACACATATATATATACAGTGGAAATTAAGTTATCTGAACCCTTTGGGACCAGGGGTGGTCCATAAGTCTGAAAAGTCCATATGTGACCGGATTTCACATAAAATTTTCAGTATAATCAACTACCCTAATAGAACAGTCACTACTTTAATAGAACAGTAATTTCTGTAGTTCGGTTAACCGAGAATCTGGATAAGTGGGGTCCGGATAACTGAGGTTCCACTGTACCACTTTAGCGTGGGTGTTCAAAGGCACCACTCTGAGTCTTGCCCAGTCAATATCTTTCTATTGCACTGGCAATATTATGAGAACATGGCTTTGATGTCCAACCAGCAGCTGGCATGGCTACTTCAGACTAGTGTGCCAGCTGGCAACACTTTCAAAAACAAATTATCAGTAGTTCATCTAGATTGCTGTGCCTGGTCGATTAATAAGCATGCTAGCTGTTTTGATCGGCAATAAATAGAATTATCATACCATTTCTATCACCTCCATGAACACACCCACTCATTATACAATTATCTCTTCATTCAACATGAATTCTATTCCCAGTGAGTGCAGTCTTAGGCCTTGTAGTTTTCTTAAACATTATTTATTATTTATCTATTTATTTCATTATTTATGATGTAATCTTGACCGCATTTCTTATTAGTCTTAGTACTTGGTTGTATAATTATTACTAGGCCCGGGGCACATACAACCAAGTACAACCACCAATGGGACAGTCTACAAATGGGGCATGTAGAAACAGTACATGACCAGCACAGTATGTGTGGGTGGAATAGATGCATATGCATACACAGTACATGTAGTAAACATAAGTGATATATGCAATTACAATCGTGAGGGCCTGCTACTATTATGTTGTCTTGATTACCCAACCGTGGAAGGTCACATCATGCATTGTCACCACCCCTCCTACACGATTCTCACAAGTTGAGGTGCAAGTGCATGCATGCTCTCATATCTATCATACAGTACGATAGTAACTGTATAGTAGGGACCACAAAGCAGTAGGCATGGCCCACTAAATAATATCACCCAAAAATCAGCCTCGGTTTTCCCTGACAACGATGAGGCAGTATTGGTGAGGTAAAACTAAGCCCAAACAAGCTTTCAGATTGACCCGAAACGCTTTCAACAAGTTGTTACGGAATTTTTTAAAAATTTTATTCGACGGAATTTTCTACTGACTGAGTAAGTAAGTAAGTAACTGACTGATGCCTTCAGACAAGCGTAACTCGATAATGGCTAAAGCTACGGGCTTGATTTTTTCACCGTTCGACGTTGCTTCGGCCCGACTGTCCCATTGCCTTTTGGCATACCGCAGTACGTACAATGCATTCTTCATGGACTTACCAGTGTCTTCCTTTGTGTCCCATTCATCTTTGCTGACAGGGAAAGGTGTCGATTTGGCGTGAGCACATGATGGCTTCCCTTCGAAACAGAAATCGTCCGTATTTTTCATAGTGGCTATTCTGATTGCAAAGGCGCTTTTCAAGCAGTTCTTGATTTGTATTGCTATGTAACGGGTTGAACATAGCCGACAGCAAAGCATAAATAGATACTTCACTTTTCAGACGATAATTAATAAAATTGGGGCGCGGCACCATTTCTTTTGGTATGCGTAGATTGTAGAGGAAAAGTTCTTGATTCGTATTGTTGTGTAACGAGTTGAACATAGCTGACAATGAAGCGTAATGGATACTTCACTTTTCAGACGATTGGAGCGCGGCGCCATTTCAGATGCGGTATGCGTGGGTTCACCAGTCATAATAATATTATTTACAAAAAAAGTTAACAAACAAGTACACGAAAAAATTTGGAATTTTCAACTAGAGTAGGGACAATCGCTAAAAAGTACTGAAACAAGTTTGAGTAGTCCATATTAAATCACAGTAAAACAATAAGAAGTGTCGTATTCCTACTGTGCATTTCCGTTATGGTATCTTGAGCACAGTAGGGATATAACACTTCTTATTGTTTTACTGTGATTTAATATCATGGACTACTCAAACTTGTTTCAGTACTTTTTATCGATGTGCTATGGTCCCTACTCTAGTTGAAAATTCCAAATTTTTTCGTGCACTTGTGGTATTGAATCTCACGTCTGCAAGCAATGAAACTTAAAAATCCATTGAACTTTAGCATCTCTACAAAATTCATGTCACATGATTCTCTTCATGTTAAATGAGGATGAATCAGAGTACTGGATTAAGACATCACTGCTGAAGTTGCCAAGAGCAGACCTTAATGATAAAAGAAGCAGGGTATTTCAACTGTCTGTCACTGGAAACTGTTATCTGAGTTATAATACAGTATGGTAGTACTGTATAGTAGGGGCGACGAAGGTGTGGGCATGGTCCACAAAAATAAATCTAGCCAAAATCATCTTCACAAATCCTTCACGGCCACTTGACAGTATTGGTTAGGTGTAATTAAACCCAAACATGTCTTCAGAATGACCCAAAGCATTTTTGACGAGGTGCCACGAAATTTAAAAAAAAAATTTTTTTTTGGCAAATTTTCTACTGCCTCACTGCCTGCCTGATGTGTTCAGTCAAGCATAGCGGAAAGCTGGCTACAGCTACAGCCCTACTTCTTTGGTGGAAATACTTCAAATTTCATGGAGATAAAACTTTTAGTATTTTAAATATCCTACAATGTATGCGCTACAGTAACTGTCTTACTGATTTTCCTTTGATCCTTCTTTATCGTGGCCATTGTTCATCAGTAGGGCTTCCATAATCATACAGTACATGCTAATATATTAGAATACATGTGTTATCGCACCAAATTTTTAGAATGCGTTGGTGATTTCGACGTTTGGTTTATATAAAGGACCTATCGTACGTTGACAAAAAAATACACGCATAAGACATCTTGTTTAGTATTAGTGTGTTTGTTGTTAGCAAAGTTAAGTGGCTAGGTTTAATTGCTTGCATTTCTAAATGCATTTCTTTGCTGTGACTAACAATCTTCGCTATTCCACTTGCTAAACCATTTTAGTAAATAATCATGGGTGTAACAATACAATTGAAGTGTTTTATTGTCATTATTGCTTTGAGTGTTTTTTCTGAGGTAATATTCAGAGTGATAATGCCTTCAAAGGAAGTGGCACAGAGAAATAGAAGGAAAAGTAAAAATAAGGCCTATTATGAAGCTCAAAAAGATGACATACTCTCAAATAAAAAGGAAAACTACAGCAGTGAAGACAGATCACAGCGCCATCTTGATGAATATTACAAGCATGTGAGAGATTCACGTATGAAATCTGCTGAAAGCACCAAAGTATCATATGACAAGATGTGGAGAGATCTCGTAAAAATAGAGCTAGAGCATGCTACCATAAAGATTTGAAAAATTCCAGGAAGATGCAGCTGTACGTTCTAAAACATGCTACCATAAGGATTTGGAAAAATCCCCGGAAAGACACAGCTGAATGCTCTAAAACATGCTACCATAAAATTTGGAAAAAAATCCCAGGAAGATGCAGCTGTGCGTTCTAAAACATGCTACCATAAAGATGAGGTTTAAGTTATAATCATGTTCCATAAAAAACAAATAACAAGTATATTACAAAAAAATTTAGAAATTTACAACTAGAGTAAGGGTGACAGAAGATTGATAAAAAGCACTGAAACAAGCTGGATCGGAGTAGTACGTAATGTCCAAATACTGTAAAAACAATAAGAAGTGAATATCCCTACTGTAATTCACAGTACCAGAACCAGAAAATAATGGATATGCCACCATGAAAATTACAATTCCATTGTGTGGTAGCATTGTAGACTGTAACTATATATAGCCACAATAATATAGTTTACAGTAGGAGGTAAATATACAGCAGCAAGCACAACCACACAGCAATTATCAGCCTAAGGGCACATTTTGTGCATGTTATGCTTATTATCTCTATCAGATTATATGGGATGTAAATACAGCAGTGTTCATATAGTTTCCATCTCAAAGTATCTCACTCCTGGTACTGAAAGGCTTCAGGTTGAGAGCTAAGCATTATCACACAAACTTAGCATTCTCCACACAATGGCCTGCCAGACCCAGTGCCGGTACATCAATGGTGTGGCAATAGCATAATGATGTGTAACACTACATACGGGAGATGCACTTCATACTATAGAACAGTATGTAACAATGTATTACTGGCACTGAACACTGGAGATGGAAATAATTCAGCTAACACAGAGGGTGCCCACTGGTACTTGGCATGGTGACTTGGAACTCACTGTGGCACAAGAATAACTAAGCATAATGACAAGGCAAACACTATATTAGCATTTCTAGTTTTGCATCACATGTAAAGTATTTACATGTATGAGTGGACTTCGAAGTTTTCCCTGATGGCCAGACACCATTGATGAAAAAAAGTGCATAGAATGTAATAGACAAATAGTGCATTATGCATTACAAACCCATTGTGTAAGCAGAAAACATTTGTCTACCTTTTTAAAATTAGTTTGTACCTATAGAAGCTCAGGTCAGTGTAATTAGATCATGGTAGAGCTGAGACCACTTAACCTTTTCCAGCATACACTATTATGTTTATGACATGTACTGGCTGGCAACACATCACCTCCTGAAAATTAATTTTAAGCTCATAACAACAGTCACAGGTGGAGCAGTGGGATACTACATTTCTCTGTTACAAGTAGTGTCAAGGTACAAACGACCACTTCTTAAGGTCTAAATAAGCTAGACTTCAGATCAGTGAGACTGCTTGGGGTCTTCGTGATTTAATAACCTGTAGCAGCGTCTTCACTTAGCTCAGGCATCACAACACAGGTCCTTCAAGAACATAGATCCCTGTGGTCTGAAATCTAATTATTACATATTAGAGACATTAGCAGTCACAAATCAACAATCAAAAACTATGGACTTTATGTGTTTCAAGCAATTTAGGATTCCATATTTACTGATATAACTGTAACTGATACTACCAAATGATCGTGAAAGTATTTCTATGGATGTTAATAAGATAGTGTTTTTTGTATTGTCACTCTTTACATCACTGTATGATTAGCAACAAAATTTAAACTTAGTACATGTAATCTATGCTTCCTGTGCTACAAAGTGGTACTACAATCTGAGGTTAAGAACTGCTAATCTGCTTGTTATAAATTATAAAATTTACTGACAATCATGCAGTGACATATTAATTTGCACGTCTAAAATACAGAGCAATTTCCAGTGCTTAAAATATGTGGGGAAACCAGTCTTATTACCTATTTAAAAGTATTGAGAAATGTCAAGTTTGTTTTACAGCACAGGTCTTTATTCAATGCCATGGTGCTGTACAGCCACATACAGCCATCCCCAGGTTGGCCAGAGGCCCCACACCACATGTACGGATCGCTATTGGTTTTGGGGAAAGCAGCTAGTAAAAGTAGTCAACTGAAGTCTTTTTAATTGTGAAATTAGATAGTTTACTCATGTAGCACTGTGTTCTTCATGAAAAATATCTGCTGACATGGGAAATAAAACCAGTTTTTTCCAGATCCAGTCACATACAACTGTGTCATGTCAGATGACATGATCCACCCAATAATACAAAGCTGTAAACTTGCTGCTGTGGCTGTTCTAAGTGGCTAGCACTACTTCTGCACATGTTTCATAGCTGAAATTGTAAAGTCATATAGGAGTATCTGGCTATAAATCTGTAGTTGTACGTGACCCAGTCTGGGAAAACCATCTTATCGCCTATTTAAAAGCATTGAGGATCCTGGGACCTGTGGATGGTAATCAGTTTGCAGTGAATGGTTAAGGTGGCACTGAACTGATTAAGTCCAACCGCACAAAGCAATTTGTTTCAACCCACGCGCGTTAAGCTATTTTAGGGTGGCCCAAAACTTTGCTAGTGTACAATTTAATCTACGCCTAAAAGGCTGATGTGATAGCCTGTGATGCTTAGTTTAGCGTACAAAGATTCATGAAATAACATGCCTTTGTTAAGGTTTCCAATGTAAAAATTCAACATATTCAACACAATTTGCTAACTGCTGTTGCATGCTGGACTAACTCTCACTTGAATACAGCTGCAGTGGTGATAAATTCCATTGCAGAAGCTACGTTGTAGAGAGTTCAGCTACAAAGAAAGCACCATGTAGAGAGTTCAGCTGCAAACAAATCGAATTGTAGAGAGTTTAGCTACCAAGAAATCACCCTGTAGAGAGTTCAGCTAGAAACAAGTTATCCTGTAAAGAGATCAGCTAGAAGAGGTTACCTTGTAGAGTGTTCAGCTATGAACAAACCATCATGTAGAAAGTTCAGCTGCAAACGAATCACCCTACAGAGAGTTCAGCTACGAGAAGATCACCCTATAGAGAGTTCAGCTAGAAGAAGTCACCTTGTAGAGAATTCAGCTGCAAAGGAACCACCATGTAGATAGTTCAGCTGTAAACAAATCATCCTGTAGAGAGTTCAGCTATGAACAGATCACCCGGTAGAGTTCAGCTAGAAACAAGTCACCCTGCAGAGAGATCAGCTAGAAACAAGTCATCCTGTAGAGAGACCAGCTAGGACAAATCACTTTGTATGTAGAAAGTTCAGCTACAAAAAAAAATCACCCTGTAGAGGGGTCAGCTACAAACAAATCTCCCTGTAGAGAGATCAGCTAGAAGAAGTTACCTTGTGGAGAGTTCAGCTACAAAGAAACCATCATGTAGAGAGTTCAGCTGCAAACAAATCACCTGTAGAGAGTTCAGCTACAAACAAATATCTCTGTAGAGAGATCAGCTAGAAGAAATTACCTTGTAGAGAGTTCAGCTACAAAGAAACCATCATGTAGAGAGTTCAGCTGCAAACAGATCACCTGTAGAGAGTTCAGCTACAAACAAATCTCCCTGTAGAAAGGTCAGCTAGAAGAAGTCACCTTGTAGAGAGTTCAGCTACAAAGAACCATCATGTAGAGAGTTCAGCTGCAAACAAATCACCTGTAGAGAGTTCAGCTACAAACAAATCTCTCTGTAGAGAGATCAGCTAGAAGAAGTTACCTTGT